>NC_133147.1:35316151-35636806 GCF_048418815.1 Hemitrygon akajei
GACTATAACATCTGAAACCCACAGACGGTGAATGTCCCGCTGGCTCAGCAACGACTATAACATCTGAAACCCACAGACGGTGACAGTCCCGCTGGCTCAGCCACGACTATAACATCTGAAACCCACAGATGGTGAATGTCCGGCTGTCTCAGCCACGACTATAACATCTGAAACCCAAAGACGGTGAATGTCCGGCTGGCTCAGCCATTACTATAACATCTGAAACACACAGACGATGAATGACTGACTGGCTCAGCCACGACTCTAACATCTGAAACCCACAGACGGTGAATGTCCCGCTGGCTCAGAAACGACTATAACATCTGAAACCCACAGACGGTGAAAGTCCCGTTGGCTCAGCCACTACTATAACATCTGAAACCCACAGACGGTGAATGTCCGGCTGGCTCAGCAACGACTATAACATCTGAAACCCACAGACGGTGAATGTCCCGCTGGCTCAGCAACGACTATAACATCAGAAACCCACAGATGGTGAAAGTCCCACTGGCTCAGCCACGACTATAACATCTGAAACCCACAGACGGTGAATGTCCGGCTGGCTCAGCAACGACTATAACATCTGAAACCCACAGACGGTGAATGACCGACTGGCTCAGCCACGATTATAATATCTGAAACCCACAGACGGTGAATGTCCGGCTGGCTCAGCAACGACTATAACTTCTGAAACGCACAGACGGTGAATGTCCCGCTGGCTCAGCAATGACTATAACATATGAAACCCACAGACTGTGAATGTCCGGCTGGCTCAGCCATTACTATAACATCTGAAACACACAGAAGATGAATGACTGACTGGCTCAGCTACGACTATAACATCAGAAACCCACAAACGGTGAATATCCGTCTGGCTCAGCCACGACGATAACATCTGAAACCCACAGACTGTGAATGTCTGGCTGGCTCAGCCATTACTATAACATCTGAAACACACAGACTATGAATGACTGACTGGCTCAGCCACGACTATAACATCAGAAACCCACAGACGGTGAATGTCCATCTGGCTCATCCACGACAATAACATCTGAAACCCACAGACGGTGAATGTCCGTCTGGCTCAGCAACGACTATAACATCTGAAACCCACAGACTGTGAAAGTCCGGCTGGCTCAGCCATTACTATAACATCTGAAACACACAGACTATGAATGACTGACTGGCTCAGCCACGACTATAACATCAGAAACCCACAGACGGTGAATGTCCGTCTGGCTCATCCACGACAATAACATCTGAAACCCACAGACGATGAATGACTGACTGGCTCAGTCACGACTATAACATCTGAAACCCACAGACGGTGAATGTCCGGCTGGCTCAGCCATTACTATAACATCTGAAACACACAGACAATGAATGACTGACTGGCTCAGTCACGACTATAACATCTGAAACCCACAGACGGTGAATGTCCCGCTGGCTCAGCAACGACTATAACATCTGAAACCCACAGACGGTGACAGTCCCGCTGGCTCAGCCACGACTATAACATCTGAAACCCACAGATGGTGAATGTCCGGCTGTCTCAGCCACGACTATAACATCTGAAACCCAAAGACGGTGAATGTCCGGCTGGCTCAGCCATTACTATAACATCTGAAACACACAGACGATGAATGACTGACTGGCTCAGCCACGACTCTAACATCTGAAACCCACAGACGGTGAATGTCCCGCTGGCTCAGCAACGACTATAACATCTGAAACCCACAGACGGTGAAAGTCCCGTTGGCTCAGCCACTACTATAACATCTGAAACCCACAGACGGTGAATGTCCGGCTGGCTCAGCAACGACTATAACATCTGAAACCCACAGACGGTGAATGTCCCGCTGGCTCAGCAACGACTATAACATCAGAAACCCACAGATGCTGAAAGTCCCACTGGCTCAGCCACGACTATAACATCTGAAACCCACAGACGGTGAATGTCCGGCTGGCTCAGCAACGACTATAACATCTGAAACCCACAGACGGTAAATGACCAACTGGCTCAGCCACAACTATAACATCTGAAACCCAAAGACGGTGAATGTACGGCTGGCTCAGCCACAACTATAACATCTGAAGCCCACACACGGTGAAAGTCCAGCTGGCTCAGCAATGACTATAACATCTTAACCCCACAGACGGTGAATGTCAGACTCGCACAGCAACGACTATAACATCTGAAACCCACAGACGGTGAATGTCCGGCTGGCTCAGCCATTACTATAACATCTGAAACACACAGACGATGAATGACTGACTGGCTCAGCCACGACTATAACATCAGAAACCCACAGACGGTGAATGTCCGTCTGGCTCAACTACGACTATAACATCAGAAACCCACAGAATGTGAATATCCGGCTGGCTCATCAACGACTATAACATCTGAAACCCACAGACAGTGAATGTCCCGCTGGCTCATCAACGACTATAACATCTGAAACCCACAGACGGTGAATGACCGACTGGCTCAGCCACGATTATAATATCTGAAACCCACAGACGGTGAATGTCCGGCTGGCTCAGCAACGACTATAACTTCTGAAACGCACAGACGGTGAATGTCCCGCTGGCTCAGCAATGACTATAACATATGAAACCCACAGACTGTGAATGTCCGGCTGGCTCAGCCATTACTATAACATCTGAAACACACAGAAGATGAATGACTGACTGGCTCAGCTGTGACTATAACATCAGAAACCCACAAACGGTGAATATCCGTCTGGCTCAGCCACGACGATAACATCTGAAACCCACAGACTGTGAATGTCCGGCTGGCTCAGCCATTACTATAACATCTGAAACACACAGACTATGAATGACAGACTGGCTCAGCCACGACTATAACATCAGAAACCCACAGACGGTGAATGTCCATCTGGCTCATCCACGACAATAACATCTGAAACCCACAGACGGTGAATGTCCGTCTGGCTCAGCAACGACTATAACATCTGAAACCCACAGACTGTGAATGTCCGGCTGGCTCAGCCATTACTATAACATCTGAAACACACAGACTATGAATGACTGACTTGCTCAGCCACGACTATAACATCAGAAACCCACAGACTGTGAATGTCCGTCTGGCTCATCCACGACAATAACTTCTGAAACCCACAGACGGTGAATGTCCGGCTGGCTCAGCCATTACTATAACATCTGAAACACACAGACGATGAATGACTGACTGGCTCAGTCACGACTATAACATCTGAAACCCGCAGACGGTGAATGTCCCGCTGGCTCAGCAACGACTATAACATCTGAAACCCACAGACGGTGACAGTCCCGCTGGCTCAGCCACGACTATAACATCTGAAACCCACAGATGGTGAATGTCCGGCTGGCTCAGCCACGACTATAACATCTGAAACCCAAAGACGGTGAATGTCCGGCTGGCTCAGCCATTACTATAACATCTGAAACACACAGACGATGAATGACTGACTGGCTCAGCCACGACTCTAACATCTGAAACCCACAGACGGTGAATGTCCCGCTGGCTCAGCAACGACTATAACATCTGAAACCCACAGACGGTGAAAGTCCCGTTGGCTCAGCCACTACTATAACATCTGAAACCCACAGACGGTGAATGTCCGGCTGGCTCAGCAACGACTATAAAATCTGAAACCCACAGACGGTGAATGTCCCGCTGGCTCAGCAACGACTATAACATCAGAAACCCACAGATGGTGAAAGTCCCACTGGCTCAGCCACGACTATAACATCTGAAACCCACAGACGGTGAATGTCCGGCTGGCTCAGCAACGACTATAACATCTGAAACCCACAGACGGTAAATGACCAACTGGCTCAGCCACAACTATAACATCTGAAACCCAAAGACGGTGAATGTACGGCTGGCTCAGCCACAACTATAACATCTGAAACCCACACACGGTGAAAGTCCAGCTGGCTCAGCAACGACTATAACATCAGAAACCCACAGAATGTGAATATCCGGCTGGCTCAGCAACGACTATAACATCTGAAACCCACAGACAGTGAATGTCCCGCTGGCTCAGCAACGACTATAACATCTGAAACCCACAGACGGTGAATGACCGACTGGCTCAGCCAGGATTATAATATCTGAAACCCACAGACGGTGAATGTCCGGCTGGCTCAGCAACGACTATAACTTCTGAAACGCACAGACGGTGAATGTCCCGCTGGCTCAGCAATGACTATAACATATGAAACCCACAGACTGTGAATGTCCGGCTGGCTCAGCCATTACTATAACATCTGAAACACACAGACGATGAATGACTGACTGGCTCAGCCACAACTATAACATCAGAAACCCACAAACGGTGAATGTCCGTCTGGCTCAGCCACGATGATAACATCTGAAACCCACAGACTGTGAATGTCCCGCTGGCTCAGCCACGACTATAACATCAGAAACCCACAGACAGTGAATGTCCCGCTGGCTCAGCCACGACTATAACATCAGAAACCCACAGACGGTGAATGTCCGTCTGGCTCAGCAACGACTATAACATCTGAAACCCACAGACTGTGAATGTCCGGCTGGCTCAGGCATTACTATAACATCTGAAACACACAGACTATGAATGACTGACTGGCTCAGCCACGACTATAACATCAGAAACCCACAGACGGTGAATGTCCGTCTGGCTCATCCACGACAATAACATCTGAAACCCACAGACGGTGAATGTCCGGCTGGCACAGCCACGACTATAACATCTGAAACACACAGACGATGAATGACTGACTGGCTCAGTCACGACTATAACATCTGAAACCCACAGACGGTGAATGTCCCGCTGGCTCAGCAACGACTATAACATCTGAAACCCACAGACGGTGAATGTCCCGCTGGCTCAGCCACGACTATAACATCTGAAACCCACAGACGGTGAATGTCCGGCTGGCTCAGCCACGACTATAACATCTGAAACCCAAAGACGGTGAATGTCCGGCTGGCTCAGCCATTACTATAACATCTGAAACACACAGACGATGAATGACTGACTGGCTCAGCCACGACTATAACATCAGAAACCCACAGACGGTGAATGTCCGTCTGGCTCAACCATGACTATAACATCTGAAACCCACAGACGGTGAAAGTCCCGCTGGCTCAGCCACGACTATAACATCTGAAACCCACAGACGGTGAATGTCCGGCTGGCTCAGCAACGACTATAACATCTGAAACCCACAGACGGTGAAGTCCCGCTTGCTCAGCAACGACTATAACATCAGAAACCCACAGATGGTGAAAGTCCCGCTGTCTCAGCCACGACTATAACATCTGAAACCCACAGACGGTGAATGTCCGGCTGGCTCAGCAACGACTATAACATCTGAAACCCACAGACGGTGAATGAACAACTGGCTCAGCCACAACTATAACATCTGAAACCCAAAGACGGTGAATGTACGGCTGGCTCAGCCACAACTATAACATCTGAAACCCACACACGGTGAAAGTCCAGCTGGCTCAGCAACGACTATAACATCTGAAACCCACAGACGGTGAATGTCCCGCTGGCTCAGCAACGACTATAACATCAGAAACCCACAGATGGTGAAAGTCCCGCTGGCTCAGCCACGACTATAACATCTGAAACCCACAGACGGTGAATGTCCGGCTGGCTCAGCCACAACTATAACATCTGAAACCCACACACGGTGAAAGTCCAGCTGTCTCAGCAACGACTATAACATCTTAACCCCACAGACGGTGAATGTCCGACTGGCACAGCAACGACTATAACATCTGAAACCCACAGACGGTGAATGTCCGGCTGGCTCAGCCATTACTATAACATCTGAAACACACAGACGATGAATGACTGACTGGCTCAGCCACGACTCTAACATCTGAAACCCACAGACGGTGAAAGTCCCGTTGGCTCAGCCACTACTATAACATCTGAAACCCACAGACGGTGAATGTCCGGCTGGCTCAGCAACGACTATAACATCTGAAACCCACAGACGGTGAATGTCCCGCTGGCTCAGCAACGACTATAACATCAGAAACCCACAGATGGTGAAAGTCCCACTGGCTCAGCCACGACTATAACATCTGAAACCCACAGACGGTGAATGTCCGGCTGGCTCAGCAACGACTATAACATCTGAAACACACAGACGATGAATGACTGACTGGCTCAGTCACGACTATAACATCTGAAACCCGCAGACGGTGAATGTCCCGCTGGCTCAGCAACGACTATAACATCTGAAACCCACAGACGGTGACAGTCCCGCTGGCTCAGCCACGACTATAACATCTGAAACCCACAGACGGTGAATGTCCGGCTGGCTCAGCCATTACTATAACATCTGAAACACACAGACGATGAATGACTGACTGGCTCAGCCACGACTCTAACATCTGAAACCCACAGAAGGTGAATGTCCCGCTGGCTCAGCAACGACTATAACATCTGAAACCCACAGACGGTGAAAGTCCCGTTGGCTCAGCCACTACTATAACATCTGAAACCCACAGACGGTGAATGTCCGGCTGGCTCAGCAACGACTATAACATCTGAAACCCACAGACGGTGAATGTCCCGCTGGCTCAGCAACGACTATAACATCAGAAACCCACAGATGGTGAAAGTCCCACTGGCTCAGCCACGACTATAACATCTGAAACCCACAGACGGTGAATGTCCGGCTGGCTCAGCAACGACTATAACATCTGAAACCCACAGACGGTAAATGACCAACTGGCTCAGCCACAACTATAACATCTGAAACCCAAAGACGGTGAATGTACGGCTGGCTCAGCCACAACTATAACATCTGAAACCCACACACGGTGAAAGTCCAGCTGGCTCAGCAACGACTATAACATCAGAAACCCACAGAATGTGAATATCCGGCTGGCTCAGCCACGACTATAACATCTGAAACCCACAGACGGTGAATGTCCGGCTGGCTCAGCAACGACTATAACATCTGAAACCCACAGACGGTGAATGACCGACTGGCTCAGCCACGATTATAATATCTGAAACCCACAGACGGTGAATGTCCGGCTGGCTCAGCAACGACTATAACTTCTGAAACGCACAGACGGTGAATGTCCCGCTGGCTCAGCAATGACTATAACATATGAAACCCACAGACTGTGAATGTCCGGCTGGCTCAGCCATTACTATAACATCTGAAACACACAGAAGATGAATGACTGACTGGCTCAGCTACGACTATAACATCAGAAACCCACAAACGGTGAATATCCGTCTGGCTCAGCCACGACGATAACATCTGAAACCCACAGACTGTGAATGTCTGGCTGGCTCAGCCATTACTATAACATCTGAAACACACAGACTATGAATGACTGACTGGCTCAGCCACGACTATAACATCAGAAACCCACAGACGGTGAATGTCCATCTGGCTCATCCACGACAATAACATCTGAAACCCACAGACGGTGAATGTCCGTCTGGCTCAGCAACGACTATAACATCTGAAACCCACAGACTGTGAAAGTCCGGCTGGCTCAGCCATTACTATAACATCTGAAACACACAGACTATGAATGACTGACTGGCTCAGCCACGACTATAACATCAGAAACCCACAGACGGTGAATGTCCGTCTGGCTCATCCACGACAATAACATCTGAAACCCACAGACGATGAATGACTGACTGGCTCAGTCACGACTATAACATCTGAAACCCACAGACGGTGAATGTCCGGCTGGCTCAGCCATTACTATAACATCTGAAACACACAGACAATGAATGACTGACTGGCTCAGTCACGACTATAACATCTGAAACCCACAGACGGTGAATGTCCCGCTGGCTCAGCAACGACTATAACATCTGAAACCCACAGACGGTGACAGTCCCGCTGGCTCAGCCACGACTATAACATCTGAAACCCACAGATGGTGAATGTCCGGCTGTCTCAGCCACGACTATAACATCTGAAACCCAAAGACGGTGAATGTCCGGCTGGCTCAGCCATTACTATAACATCTGAAACACACAGACGATGAATGACTGACTGGCTCAGCCACGACTCTAACATCTGAAACCCACAGACGGTGAATGTCCCGCTGGCTCAGAAACGACTATAACATCTGAAACCCACAGACGGTGAAAGTCCCGTTGGCTCAGCCACTACTATAACATCTGAAACCCACAGACGGTGAATGTCCGGCTGGCTCAGCAACGACTATAACATCTGAAACCCACAGACGGTGAATGTCCCGCTGGCTCAGCAACGACTATAACATCAGAAACCCACAGATGGTGAAAGTCCCACTGGCTCAGCCACGACTATAACATCTGAAACCCACAGACGGTGAATGTCCGGCTGGCTCAGCAACGACTATAACATCTGAAACCCACAGACGGTGAATGACCGACTGGCTCAGCCACGATTATAATATCTGAAACCCACAGACGGTGAATGTCCGGCTGGCTCAGCAACGACTATAACTTCTGAAACGCACAGACGGTGAATGTCCCGCTGGCTCAGCAATGACTATAACATATGAAACCCACAGACTGTGAATGTCCGGCTGGCTCAGCCATTACTATAACATCTGAAACACACAGAAGATGAATGACTGACTGGCTCAGCTACGACTATAACATCAGAAACCCACAAACGGTGAATATCCGTCTGGCTCAGCCACGACGATAACATCTGAAACCCACAGACTGTGAATGTCTGGCTGGCTCAGCCATTACTATAACATCTGAAACACACAGACTATGAATGACTGACTGGCTCAGCCACGACTATAACATCAGAAACCCACAGACGGTGAATGTCCATCTGGCTCATCCACGACAATAACATCTGAAACCCACAGACGGTGAATGTCCGTCTGGCTCAGCAACGACTATAACATCTGAAACCCACAGACTGTGAAAGTCCGGCTGGCTCAGCCATTACTATAACATCTGAAACACACAGACTATGAATGACTGACTGGCTCAGCCACGACTATAACATCAGAAACCCACAGACGGTGAATGTCCGTCTGGCTCATCCACGACAATAACATCTGAAACCCACAGACGATGAATGACTGACTGGCTCAGTCACGACTATAACATCTGAAACCCACAGACGGTGAATGTCCGGCTGGCTCAGCCATTACTATAACATCTGAAACACACAGACAATGAATGACTGACTGGCTCAGTCACGACTATAACATCTGAAACCCACAGACGGTGAATGTCCCGCTGGCTCAGCAACGACTATAACATCTGAAACCCACAGACGGTGACAGTCCCGCTGGCTCAGCCACGACTATAACATCTGAAACCCACAGATGGTGAATGTCCGGCTGTCTCAGCCACGACTATAACATCTGAAACCCAAAGACGGTGAATGTCCGGCTGGCTCAGCCATTACTATAACATCTGAAACACACAGACGATGAATGACTGACTGGCTCAGCCACGACTCTAACATCTGAAACCCACAGACGGTGAATGTCCCGCTGGCTCAGCAACGACTATAACATCTGAAACCCACAGACGGTGAAAGTCCCGTTGGCTCAGCCACTACTATAACATCTGAAATCCACAGACGGTGAATGTCCGGCTGGCTCAGCAACGACTATAACATCTGAAACCCACAGACGGTGAATGTCCCGCTGGCTCAGCAACGACTATAACATCAGAAACCCACAGATGCTGAAAGTCCCACTGGCTCAGCCACGACTATAACATCTGAAACCCACAGACGGTGAATGTCCGGCTGGCTCAGCAACGACTATAACATCTGAAACCCACAGACGGTAAATGACCAACTGGCTCAGCCACAACTATAACATCTGAAACCCAAAGACGGTGAATGTACGGCTGGCTCAGCCACAACTATAACATCTGAAGCCCACACACGGTGAAAGTCCAGCTGGCTCAGCAATGACTATAACATCTTAACCCCACAGACGGTGAATGTCAGACTCGCACAGCAACGACTATAACATCTGAAACCCACAGACGGTGAATGTCCGGCTGGCTCAGCCATTACTATAACATCTGAAACACACAGACGATGAATGACTGACTGGCTCAGCCACGACTATAACATCAGAAACCCACAGACGGTGAATGTCCGTCTGGCTCAACTACGACTATAACATCAGAAACCCACAGAATGTGAATATCCGGCTGGCTCATCAACGACTATAACATCTGAAACCCACAGACAGTGAATGTCCCGCTGGCTCATCAACGACTATAACATCTGAAACCCACAGACGGTGAATGACCGACTGGCTCAGCCACGATTATAATATCTGAAACCCACAGACGGTGAATGTCCGGCTGGCTCAGCAACGACTATAACTTCTGAAACGCACAGACGGTGAATGTCCCGCTGGCTCAGCAATGACTATAACATATGAAACCCACAGACTGTGAATGTCCGGCTGGCTCAGCCATTACTATAACATCTGAAACACACAGAAGATGAATGACTGACTGGCTCAGCTGTGACTATAACATCAGAAACCCACAAACGGTGAATATCCGTCTGGCTCAGCCACGACGATAACATCTGAAACCCACAGACTGTGAATGTCCGGCTGGCTCAGCCATTACTATAACATCTGAAACACACAGACTATGAATGACAGACTGGCTCAGCCACGACTATAACATCAGAAACCCACAGACGGTGAATGTCCATCTGGCTCATCCACGACAATAACATCTGAAACCCACAGACGGTGAATGTCCGTCTGGCTCAGCAACGACTATAACATCTGAAACCCACAGACTGTGAATGTCCGGCTGGCTCAGCCATTACTATAACATCTGAAACACACAGACTATGAATGACTGACTTGCTCAGCCACGACTATAACATCAGAAACCCACAGACTGTGAATGTCCGTCTGGCTCATCCACGACAATAACTTCTGAAACCCACAGACGGTGAATGTCCGGCTGGCTCAGCCATTACTATAACATCTGAAACACACAGACGATGAATGACTGACTGGCTCAGTCACGACTATAACATCTGAAACCCGCAGACGGTGAATGTCCCGCTGGCTCAGCAACGACTATAACATCTGAAACCCACAGACGGTGACAGTCCCGCTGGCTCAGCCACGACTATAACATCTGAAACCCACAGATGGTGAATGTCCGGCTGGCTCAGCCACGACTATAACATCTGAAACCCAAAGACGGTGAATGTCCGGCTGGCTCAGCCATTACTATAACATCTGAAACACACAGACGATGAATGACTGACTGGCTCAGCCACGACTCTAACATCTGAAACCCACAGACGGTGAATGTCCCGCTGGCTCAGCAACGACTATAACATCTGAAACCCACAGACGGTGAAAGTCCCGTTGGCTCAGCCACTACTATAACATCTGAAACCCACAGACGGTGAATGTCCGGCTGGCTCAGCAACGACTATAAAATCTGAAACCCACAGACGGTGAATGTCCCGCTGGCTCAGCAACGACTATAACATCAGAAACCCACAGATGGTGAAAGTCCCACTGGCTCAGCCACGACTATAACATCTGAAACCCACAGACGGTGAATGTCCGGCTGGCTCAGCAACGACTATAACATCTGAAACCCACAGACGGTAAATGACCAACTGGCTCAGCCACAACTATAACATCTGAAACCCAAAGACGGTGAATGTACGGCTGGCTCAGCCACAACTATAACATCTGAAACCCACACACGGTGAAAGTCCAGCTGGCTCAGCAACGACTATAACATCAGAAACCCACAGAATGTGAATATCCGGCTGGCTCAGCAACGACTATAACATCTGAAACCCACAGACAGTGAATGTCCCGCTGGCTCAGCAACGACTATAACATCTGAAACCCACAGACGGTGAATGACCGACTGGCTCAGCCAGGATTATAATATCTGAAACCCACAGACGGTGAATGTCCGGCTGGCTCAGCAACGACTATAACTTCTGAAACGCACAGACGGTGAATGTCCCGCTGGCTCAGCAATGACTATAACATATGAAACCCACAGACTGTGAATGTCCGGCTGGCTCAGCCATTACTATAACATCTGAAACACACAGACGATGAATGACTGACTGGCTCAGCCACAACTATAACATCAGAAACCCACAAACGGTGAATGTCCGTCTGGCTCAGCCACGATGATAACATCTGAAACCCACAGACTGTGAATGTCCCGCTGGCTCAGCCACGACTATAACATCAGAAACCCACAGACAGTGAATGTCCCGCTGGCTCAGCCACGACTATAACATCAGAAACCCACAGACGGTGAATGTCCGTCTGGCTCAGCAACGACTATAACATCTGAAACCCACAGACTGTGAATGTCCGGCTGGCTCAGGCATTACTATAACATCTGAAACACACAGACTATGAATGACTGACTGGCTCAGCCACGACTATAACATCAGAAACCCACAGACGGTGAATGTCCGTCTGGCTCATCCACGACAATAACATCTGAAACCCACAGACGGTGAATGTCCGGCTGGCACAGCCACGACTATAACATCTGAAACACACAGACGATGAATGACTGACTGGCTCAGTCACGACTATAACATCTGAAACCCACAGACGGTGAATGTCCCGCTGGCTCAGCAACGACTATAACATCTGAAACCCACAGACGGTGAATGTCCCGCTGGCTCAGCCACGACTATAACATCTGAAACCCACAGACGGTGAATGTCCGGCTGGCTCAGCCACGACTATAACATCTGAAACCCAAAGACGGTGAATGTCCGGCTGGCTCAGCCATTACTATAACATCTGAAACACACAGACGATGAATGACTGACTGGCTCAGCCACGACTATAACATCAGAAACCCACAGACGGTGAATGTCCGTCTGGCTCAACCATGACTATAACATCTGAAACCCACAGACGGTGAAAGTCCCGCTGGCTCAGCCACGACTATAACATCTGAAACCCACAGACGGTGAATGTCCGGCTGGCTCAGCAACGACTATAACATCTGAAACCCACAGACGGTGAAGTCCCGCTTGCTCAGCAACGACTATAACATCAGAAACCCACAGATGGTGAAAGTCCCGCTGTCTCAGCCACGACTATAACATCTGAAACCCACAGACGGTGAATGTCCGGCTGGCTCAGCAACGACTATAACATCTGAAACCCACAGACGGTGAATGAACAACTGGCTCAGCCACAACTATAACATCTGAAACCCAAAGACGGTGAATGTACGGCTGGCTCAGCCACAACTATAACATCTGAAACCCACACACGGTGAAAGTCCAGCTGGCTCAGCAACGACTATAACATCTGAAACCCACAGACGGTGAATGTCCCGCTGGCTCAGCAACGACTATAACATCAGAAACCCACAGATGGTGAAAGTCCCGCTGGCTCAGCCACGACTATAACATCTGAAACCCACAGACGGTGAATGTCCGGCTGGCTCAGCCACAACTATAACATCTGAAACCCACACACGGTGAAAGTCCAGCTGTCTCAGCAACGACTATAACATCTTAACCCCACAGACGGTGAATGTCCGACTGGCACAGCAACGACTATAACATCTGAAACCCACAGACGGTGAATGTCCGGCTGGCTCAGCCATTACTATAACATCTGAAACACACAGACGATGAATGACTGACTGGCTCAGCCACGACTCTAACATCTGAAACCCACAGACGGTGAAAGTCCCGTTGGCTCAGCCACTACTATAACATCTGAAACCCACAGACGGTGAATGTCCGGCTGGCTCAGCAACGACTATAACATCTGAAACCCACAGACGGTGAATGTCCCGCTGGCTCAGCAACGACTATAACATCAGAAACCCACAGATGGTGAAAGTCCCACTGGCTCAGCCACGACTATAACATCTGAAACCCACAGACGGTGAATGTCCGGCTGGCTCAGCAACGACTATAACATCTGAAACACACAGACGATGAATGACTGACTGGCTCAGTCACGACTATAACATCTGAAACCCGCAGACGGTGAATGTCCCGCTGGCTCAGCAACGACTATAACATCTGAAACCCACAGACGGTGACAGTCCCGCTGGCTCAGCCACGACTATAACATCTGAAACCCACAGACGGTGAATGTCCGGCTGGCTCAGCCATTACTATAACATCTGAAACACACAGACGATGAATGACTGACTGGCTCAGCCACGACTCTAACATCTGAAACCCACAGAAGGTGAATGTCCCGCTGGCTCAGCAACGACTATAACATCTGAAACCCACAGACGGTGAAAGTCCCGTTGGCTCAGCCACTACTATAACATCTGAAACCCACAGACGGTGAATGTCCGGCTGGCTCAGCAACGACTATAACATCTGAAACCCACAGACGGTGAATGTCCCGCTGGCTCAGCAACGACTATAACATCAGAAACCCACAGATGGTGAAAGTCCCACTGGCTCAGCCACGACTATAACATCTGAAACCCACAGACGGTGAATGTCCGGCTGGCTCAGCAACGACTATAACATCTGAAACCCACAGACGGTAAATGACCAACTGGCTCAGCCACAACTATAACATCTGAAACCCAAAGACGGTGAATGTACGGCTGGCTCAGCCACAACTATAACATCTGAAACCCACACACGGTGAAAGTCCAGCTGGCTCAGCAACGACTATAACATCAGAAACCCACAGAATGTGAATATCCGGCTGGCTCAGCAACGACTATAACATCTGAAACCCACAGACAGTGAATGTCCCGCTGGCTCAGCAACGACTATAACATCTGAAACCCACAGACGGTGAATGACCGACTGGCTCAGCCAGGATTATAATATCTGAAACCCACAGACGGTGAATGTCCGGCTGGCTCAGCAACGACTATAACTTCTGAAACGCACAGACGGTGAATGTCCCGCTGGCTCAGCAATGACTATAACATATGAAACCCACAGACTGTGAATGTCCGGCTGGCTCAGCCATTACTATAACATCTGAAACACACAGACGATGAATGACTGACTGGCTCAACCACAACTATAACATCAGAAACCCACAAACGGTGAATGTCCGTCTGGCTCAGCCACGACGATAACATCTGAAACCCACAGACTGTGAATGTCCCGCTGGCTCAGCCACGACTATAACATCAGAAACCCACAGACAGTGAATGTCCCGCTGGCTCAGCCACGACTATAACATCAGAAACCCACAGACGGTGAATGTCCGTCTGGCTCAGCAACGACTATAACATCTGAAACCCACAGACTGTGAATGTCCGGCTGGCTCAGGCATTACTATAACATCTGAAACACACAGACTATGAATGACTGACTGGCTCAGCCACGACTATAACATCAGAAACCCACAGACGGTGAATGTCCGTCTGGCTCATCCACGACAATAACATCTGAAACCCACAGACGGTGAATGTCCGGCTGGCACAGCCACGACTATAACATCTGAAACACACAGACGATGAATGACTGACTGGCTCAGTCACGACTATAACATCTGAAACCCACAGACGGTGAATGTCCCGCTGGCTCAGCAACGACTATAACATCTGAAACCCACAGACGGTGAATGTCCCGCTGGCTCAGCCACGACTATAACATCTGAAACCCACAGACGGTGAATGTCCGGCTGGCTCAGCCACGACTATAACATCTGAAACCCAAAGACGGTGAATGTCCGGCTGGCTCAGCCATTACTATAACATCTGAAACACACAGACGATGAATGACTGACTGGCTCAGCCACGACTATAACATCAGAAACCCACAGACGGTGAATGTCCGTCTGGCTCAACCATGACTATAACATCTGAAACCCACAGACGGTGAAAGTCCCGCTGGCTCAGCCACGACTATAACATCTGAAACCCACAGACGGTGAATGTCCGGCTGGCTCAGCAACGACTATAACATCTGAAACCCACAGACGGTGAAGTCCCGCTTGCTCAGCAACGACTATAACATCAGAAACCCACAGATGGTGAAAGTCCCGCTGTCTCAGCCACGACTATAACATCTGAAACCCACAGACGGTGAATGTCCGGCTGGCTCAGCAACGACTATAACATCTGAAACCCACAGACGGTGAATGAACAACTGGCTCAGCCACAACTATAACATCTGAAACCCAAAGACGGTGAATGTACGGCTGGCTCAGCCACAACTATAACATCTGAAACCCACACACGGTGAAAGTCCAGCTGGCTCAGCAACGACTATAACATCTGAAACCCACAGACGGTGAATGTCCCGCTGGCTCAGCAACGACTATAACATCAGAAACCCACAGATGGTGAAAGTCCCGCTGGCTCAGCCACGACTATAACATCTGAAACCCACAGACGGTGAATGTCCGGCTGGCTCAGCCACAACTATAACATCTGAAACCCACACACGGTGAAAGTCCAGCTGGCTCAGCAACGACTATAACATCTTAACCCCACAGACGGTGAATGTCCGACTGGCACAGCAACGACTATAACATCTGAAACCCACAGACGGTGAATGTCCGGCTGGCTCAGCCATTACTATAACATCTGAAACACACAGACGATGAATGACTGACTGGCTCAGCCACGACTCTAACATCTGAAACCCACAGACGGTGAAAGTCCCGTTGGCTCAGCCACTACTATAACATCTGAAACCCACAGACGGTGAATGTCCGGCTGGCTCAGCAACGACTATAACATCTGAAACCCACAGACGGTGAATGTCCCGCTGGCTCAGCAACGACTATAACATCAGAAACCCACAGATGGTGAAAGTCCCACTGGCTCAGCCACGACTATAACATCTGAAACCCACAGACGGTGAATGTCCGGCTGGCTCAGCAACGACTATAACATCTGAAACCCACAGACGGTAAATGACCAACTGGCTCAGCCACAACTATAACATCTGAAACCCAAAGACGGTGAATGTACGGCTGGCTCAGCCACAACTATAACATCTGAAACCCACACACGGTGAAAGTCCAGCTGGCTCAGCAATGACTATAACATCTTATCCCCACAGACGGTGAATGTCAGACTCGCACAGCAACGACTATAACATCTGAAACCCACAGACGGTGAATGTCCGGCTGGCTCAGCCATTACTATAAAATCTGAAACACACAGACGATGAATGACTGACTGGCTCAGCCACGACTATAACATCAGAAACCCACAGACGGTGAATGTCCGTCTGGCTCAACTACGACTATAACATCTGAAACCCACAGACGGTGAATGTCCCGCTGGCTCAGCAACGACTATAACATCTGAAACCCACAGACGGTGAAAGTCCCGCTGGCTCAGCCACGACTATAACATCTGAAACCCACAGACGGTGAATGTCTGGCTGGCTCAGCAACGACTATAACATCTGAAACCCACAGACAGTGAATGTCCCGCTGGCTCAGAAACGACTATAACATCAGAAACCCACAGACGGTGAAAGTCCCTCTGGCTCAGCCACGACTATAACATCTGAAACCCACAGACGGTGAATGTCCGGCTGGCTCAGCAACGACTGTAACATCTGAAACCCACAGACGGTGAATGACCAAATGGGTCAGCCACAACTATAACATCTGAAAGCCAAAGACGGTGAATGTACGGCTGGCTCAGCAACGACTATAACATCTGAAACCCACACACGGTGAAAGTCCAGCTGGCTCAGCAACGACTATAACATCTTAACCCCACAGACGGTGAATGTCCGACTGGCACAGCAACGACTATAACATCTGAAAACAACAGACGGTGAATGTCCGGCTGGCTCCGCACCGACTATAACATCTGAAACCCACAGACGGTGAATATCCGGCTGTCTCAGCCACGACTATAACATCTGAAACCCACAGACGGTAAATTTTCGGCTGGCTCAGCCACGACTTTTACATCTGAAACCCACAGACGGTGAATGTCCGGCTGGCTCAGCCACGACTTTTACATCTGAAACCCACAGACGGTGACTGTTCCGCTGGCTCAACAACGACTATAACACCTGAAACCCACAGACGGTGAATGTCCGGCTGGCTCAGCAACGACTATAACATCTGAAACCCACTGACGGTGAATGTCCGGCTGGCTCAGCCACGACTTTTACACCTGAAACCCACAGACGGTGACTGTTCCGCTGGCTCAACAACGACTATAACACCTGAAACCCACAGACGGTGAATGTCCGGCTGGCTCAGCAACGACTATAACATCTGAAACCCACTGACGGTGAATGTCCGGCTGGCTCAGCAACGACTATAACATCTGAAACCCACAGACGGTGAATGTCCGACTGGCTCAGCAACGACTATAACATCAGAAACCCACAGAATGTGAATATCCGGCTGGCTCATCAACGACTATAACATCTGAAACCCACAGACAGTGAATGTCCCGCTGGCTCAGCAACGACTATAACATCTGAAACCCACAGACGGTGAATGACCGACTGGCTCAGCCACGATTATAATATCTGAAACCCACAGACGGTGAATGTCCGGCTGGCTCAGCAACGACTATAACTTCTGAAACGCACAGACGGTGAATGTCCCGCTGGCTCAGCAATGACTATAACATATGAAACCCACAGACTGTGAATGTCCGGCTGGCTTAGCCATTACTATAACATCTGAAACACACAGAAGATGAATGACTGACTGGCTCAGCTACGACTATAACATCAGAAACCCACAAACGGTGAATATCCGTCTGGCTCAGCCACGACGATAACATCTGAAACCCACAGACTGTGAATGTCTGGCTGGCTCAGCCATTACTATAACATCTGAAACACACAGACTATGAATGACTGACTGGCTCAGCCACGACTATAACATCAGAAACCCACAGACGGTGAATGTCCATCTGGCTCATCCACGACAATAACATCTGAAACCCACAGACGGTGAATGTCCGTCTGGCTCAGCAACGACTATAACATCTGAAACCCACAGACTGTGAAAGTCCGGCTGGCTCAGCCATTACTATAACATCTGAAACACACAGACTATGAATGACTGACTGGCTCAGCCACGACTATAACATCAGAAACCCACAGACGGTGAATGACCGTCTGGCTCATCCACGACAATAACATCTGAAACCCACAGACGATGAATTACTGACTGGCTCAGTCACGACTATAACATCTGAAACCCACAGACGGTGAATGTCCGGCTGGCTCAGCCATTACTATAACATCTGAAACACACAGACAATGAATGACTGACTGGCTCAGTCACGACTATAACATCTGAAACCCACAGACGGTGAATGTCCCGCTGGCTCAGCAACGACTATAACATCTGAAACCCACAGACGGTGACAGTCCCGCTGGCTCAGCCACGACTATAACATCTGAAACCCACAGATGGTGAATGTCCGGCTTTCTCAGCCACGACTATAACATCTGAAACCCAAAGACGGTGAATGTCCGGCTGGCTCAGCCATTACTATAACATCTGAAACACACAGACGATGAATGACTGACTGGCTCAGCCACGACTCTAACATCTGAAACCCACAGACGGTGAATGTCCCGCTGGCTCAGCAACGACTATAACATCTGAAACCCACAGACGGTGAAAGTCCCGTTGGCTCAGCCACTACTATAACATCTGAAACCCACAGACGGTGAATGTCCGGCTGGCTCAGCAACGACTATAACATCTGAAACCCACAGACGGTGAATGTCCCGCTGGCTCAGCAACGACTATAACATCAGAAACCCACAGATGGTGAAAGTCCCACTGGCTCAGCCACGACTATAACATCTGAAACCCACAGACGGTGAATGTCCGGCTGGCTCAGCAACGACTATAACATCTGAAACCCACAGACGGTAAATGACCAACTGGCTCAGCCACAACTATAACATCTGAAACCCAAAGACGGTGAATGTACGGCTGGCTCAGCCACAACTATAACATCTGAAGCCCACACACGGTGAAAGTCCAGCTGGCTCAGCAATGACTATAACATCTTAACCCCACAGACGGTGAATGTCAGACTCGCACAGCAATGACTATAACATCTGAAACCCACAGACGGTGAATGTCCGGCTGGCTCAGCCATTACTATAACATCTGAAACACACAGACGATGAATGACTGACTGGCTCAGCCACGACTATAACATCAGAAACCCACAGACGGTGAATGTCCGTCTGGCTCAACTACGACTATAACATCAGAAACCCACAGAATGTGAATATCCGGCTGGCTCATCAACGACTATAACATCTGAAACCCACAGACAGTGAATGTCCCGCTGGCTCATCAACGACTATAACATCTGAAACCCACAGACGGTGAATGACCGACTGGCTCAGCCACGATTATAATATCTGAAACCCACAGACGGTGAATGTCCGGCTGGCTCAGCAACGACTATAACTTCTGAAACGCACAGACGGTGAATGTCCCGCTGGCTCAGCAATGACTATAACATATGAAACCCACAGACTGTGAATGTCCGGCTGGCTCAGCCATTACTATAACATCTGAAACACACAGAAGATGAATGACTGACTGGCTCAGCTATGACTATAACATCAGAAACCCACAAACGGTGAATATCCGTCTGGCTCAGCCACGACGATAACATCTGAAACCCACAGACTGTGAATGTCCGGCTGGCTCAGCCATTACTATAACATCTGAAACACACAGACTATGAATGACTGACTGGCTCAGCCACGACTATAACATCAGAAACCCACAGACGGTGAATGTCCATCTGGCTCATCCACGACAATAACATCTGAAACCCACAGACGGTGAATGTCCGTCTGGCTCAGCAACGACTATAACATCTGAAACCCACAGACTGTGAATGTCCGGCTGGCTCAGCCATTACTATAACATCTGAAACACACAGACTATGAATGACTGACTTGCTCAGCCACGACTATAACATCAGAAACCCACAGACTGTGAATGTCCGTCTGGCTCATCCACGACAATAACATCTGAAACCCACAGACGGTG
This sequence comes from Hemitrygon akajei, assembly GCF_048418815.1. Classification (NCBI taxonomy): domain Eukaryota; kingdom Metazoa; phylum Chordata; class Chondrichthyes; order Myliobatiformes; family Dasyatidae; genus Hemitrygon; species Hemitrygon akajei. The sequence goes on from NC_133147.1 coordinate 35,337,135, forward strand.
AATGTCCGGCTGGCTCAGCCATTACTATAACATCTGAAACACACAGACGATGAATGACTGACTGGCTCAGTCACGACTATAACATCTGAAACCCGCAGACGGTGAATGTCCCGCTGGCTCAGCAACGACTATAACATCTGAAACCCACAGACGGTGACAGTCCCGCTGGCTCAGCCACGACTATAACATCTGAAACCCACAGATGGTGAATGTCCGGCTGGCTCAGCCACGACTATAACATCTGAAACCCAAAGACGGTGAATGTCCGGCTGGCTCAGCCATTACTATAACATCTGAAACACACAGACGATGAATGACTGACTGGCTCAGCCACGACTCTAACATCTGAAACCCACAGACGGTGAATGTCCCGCTGGCTCAGCAACGACTATAACATCTGAAACCCACAGACGGTGAAAGTCCCGTTGGCTCAGCCACTACTATAACATCTGAAACCCACAGACGGTGAATGTCCGGCTGGCTCAGCAACGACTATAACATCTGAAACCCACAGACGGTGAATGTCCCGCTGGCTCAGCAACGACTATAACATCAGAAACCCACAGATGGTGAAAGTCCCACTGGCTCAGCCACGACTATAACATCTGAAACCCACAGACGGTGAATGTCCGGCTGGCTCAGCAACGACTATAACATCTGAAACCCACAGACGGTAAATGACCAACTGGCTCAGCCACAACTATAACATCTGAAACCCACACACGGTGAAAGTCCAGCTGGCTCAGCAACGACTATAACATCAGAAACCCACAGAATGTGAATATCCGGCTGGCTCAGCAACGACTATAACATCTGAAACCCACAGACTGTGAATGTCCCGCTGGCTCAGCAACGACTATAACATCTGAAACCCACAGACGGTGAATGACCGACTGGCTCAGCCAGGATTATAATATCTGAAACCCACAGACGGTGAATGTCCGGCTGGCTCAGCAACGACTATAACTTCTGAAACGCACAGACGGTGAATGTCCCGCTGGCTCAGCAATGACTATAACATATGAAACCCACAGACTGTGAATGTCCGGCTGGCTCAGCCATTACTATAACATCTGAAACACACAGACGATGAATGACTGACTGGCTCAGCCACAACTATAACATCAGAAACCCACAAACGGTGAATGTCCGTCTGGCTCAGCCACGACGATAACATCTGAAACCCACAGACTGTGAATGTCCCGCTGGCTCAGCCACGACTATAACATCAGAAACCCACAGACAGTGAATGTCCCGTTGGCTCAGCCACGACTATAACATCAGAAACCCACAGACGGTGAATGTCCGTCTGGCTCAGCAACGACTATAACATCTGAAACCCACAGACTGTGAATGTCCGGCTGGCTCAGGCATTACTATAACATCAGAAACACACAGACTATGAATGACTGACTGGCTCAGCCACGACTATAACATCAGAAACCCACAGACGGTGAATGTCCGTCTGGCTCATCCACGACAATAACATCTGAAACCCACAGACGGTGAATGTCCGGCTGGCACAGCCACGACTATAACATCTGAAACACACAGACGATGAATGACTGACTGGCTCAGTCACGACTATAACATCTGAAACCCACAGACGGTGAATGTCCGGCTGGCTCAGCCATGACTATAAAATCTGAAACACACAGACGATGAATGACTGACTGGCTCAGTCACGACTATAACATCTGAAACCCACAGACGGTGAATGTCCCGCTGGCTCAGCAACGACTATAACATCTGAAACCCACAGACGGTGAATGTCCCGCTGGCTCAGCCACGACTATAACATCTGAAACCCACAGACGGTGAATGTCCGGCTGGCTCAGCCACGACTATAACATCTGAAACCCAAAGACGGTGAATGTCCGGCTGGCTCAGCCATTACTATAACATCTGAAACACACAGACGATGAATGACTGACTGGCTCAGCCACGACTATAACATCAGAAACCCACAGACGGTGAATGTCCGTCTGGCTCAACCATGACTATAACATCTGAAACCCACAGACGGTGAATGTCCCGCTGGCTCAGCAACGACTATAACATCTGAAACCCACAGACGGTGAAAGTCCCGCTGGCTCAGCCACGACTATAACATCTGAAACCCACAGACGGTGAATGTCCGGCTGGCTCAGCAACGACTGTAACATCTGAAACCCACAGACGGTGAAGTCCCGCTTGCTCAGCAACGACTATAACATCAGAAACCCACAGATGGTGAAAGTCCCGCTGTCTCAGCCACGACTATAACATCTGAAACCCACAGACGGTGAATGTCCGGCTGGCTCAGCAACGACTATAACATCTGAAACCCACAGACGGTGAATGAACAACTGGCTCAGCCACAACTATAACATCTGAAACCCAAAGACAGTGAATGTACGGCTGGCTCAGCCACAACTATAACATCTGAAACCCACACACGGTGAAAGTCCAGCTGGCTCAGCAACGACTATGACATCTGAAACCCACAGACGGTGAATGTCCCGCTGGCTCAGCAACGACTATAACATCAGAAACCCACAGATGGTGAAAGTCCCGCTGGCTCAGCCACGACTATAACATCTGAAACCCACAGACGGTGAATGTCCGGCTGGCTCAGCCACAACTATAACATCTGAAACCCACACACGGTGAAAGTCCAGCTGGCTCAGCAACGACTATAACATCTTAACCCCACAGACGGTGAATGTCCGACTGGCACAGCAACGACTATAACATCTGAAACCCACAGACGGTGAATGTCCGGCTGGCTCAGCCATTACTATAACATCTGAAACCCACACACGGTGAAAGTCCAGCTGGCTCAGCAACGACTATAACATCAGAAACCCACAGATGGTGAAAGTCCCGCTGGCTCAGCCACGACTATAACATCTGAAACCCACAGACGGTGAATGTCCGGCTGGCTCAGCCACAACTATAACATCTGAAACCCACACACGGTGAAAGTCCAGCTGGCTCAGCAACGACTATAACATCTTAACCCCACAGACGGTGAATGTCCGACTGGCACAGCAACGACTATAACATCTGAAACCCACAGACGGTGAATGTCCGGCTGGCTCAGCCATTACTATAACATCTGAAACACACAGACGATGAATGACTGACTGGCTCAGCCACGACTCTAACATCTGAAACCCACAGACGGTGAAAGTCCCGTTGGCTCAGCCACTACTATAACATCTGAAACCCACAGACGGTGAATGTCCGGCTGGCTCAGCAACGACTATAACATCTGAAACCCACAGACGGTGAATGTCCCGCTGGCTCAGCAACGACTATAACATCAGAAACCCACAGATGGTGAAAGTCCCACTGGCTCAGCCACGACTATAACATCTGAAACCCACAGACGGTGAATGTCCGGCTGGCTCAGCAACGACTATAACATCTGAAACCCACAGACGGTGAATGTCCGACTGGCTCAGCAACGACTATAACATCAGAAACCCACAGAATGTGAATATCCGGCTGGCTCAGCAACGACTATAACATCTGAAACCCACAGACAGTGAATGGCCCGCTGGGTCAGCAACGACTATAACATCTGAAACCCACAGACGGTGAATGACCGACTGGCTCAGCCACGATTATAATATCTGAAACCCACAGACGGTGAATGTCCGGCTGGCTCAGCAACGACTATAACTTCTGAAACGCACAGACGGTGAATGTCCCGCTGGATCAGCAATGACTATAACATATGAAACCCACAGACTGTGAATGTCCGGCTGGCTCAGCCATTACTATAACATCTGAAACACACAGACGATGAATGACTGACTGGCTCAGCCACGACTATAAGATCAGAAACCCACAAACGGTGAATGTCCGTCTGGCTCAGCCACGACGATAACATCTGAAACCCACAGACTGTGAATGTCCCGCTGGCTCAGCCACGACTATAACATCTGAAACCCACAGACGGTAAATGACCAACTGGCTCAGCCACAACTATAACATCTGAAACCCAAAGACTGTGAATGTACGGCTGGCTCAGCCACAACTATAACATCTGAAACCCACACACGGTGAAAGTCCAGCTGGCTCAGCAATGACTATAACATCTTAACCCCACAGACGGTGAATGTCAGACTCGCACAGCAACGACTATAACATCTGAAACCCACAGACGGTGAATGTCCGGCTGGCTCAGCCATTACTATAACATCTGAAACACACAGACGATGAATGACTGACTGGCTCAGCCACGACTATAACATCAGAAACCCACAGACGGTGAATGTCCGTCTGGCTCAACTACGACTATAACATCTGAAACCCACAGACGGTGAATGTCCCGCTGGCTCAGCAACGACTATAACATCTGAAACCCACAGACGGTGAAAGTCCCGCTGGCTCAGCCACGACTATAACATCTGAAACCCACAGACGGTGAATGTCTGGCTGGCTCAGCAACGACTATAACATCTGAAACCCACAGACAGTGAATGTCCCGCTGGCTCAGAAACGACTATAACATCAGAAACCCACAGACGGTGAAAGTCCCTCTGGCTTAGCCACGACTATAACATCTGAAACCCACAGACGGTGAATGTCCGGCTGGCTCAGCAACGACTGTAACATCTGAAACCCACAGACGGTGAATGTCCCGCTGGCTCAGCCACAACTATAACATCTGAAACCCAAAGACGGTGAATGTACAGCTGGCTCAGCCACAACTATAACATCTGAAACCCACACACGGTGAAAGTCCAGCTCTCTCAGCAACGACTATAACATCTTAACCCCACAGACGGTGAATGTCCGACTGGCACAGCAACGACTATAACATCTGAAACCCACAGACGGTGAATGTCCGGCTGGCTCCGCACCGACTATAACATCTGAAACCCACAGACGGTGAATATCCGGCTGTCTCAGCCACGACTATAACATCTGAAACCCACAGACGATAAATGTCCGGCTGGCTCAGCCACGACTTTTACATCTGAAACCCACAGACGGTGAATGTCCGGCTGGCTCAGCCACGACTTTTACATCTGAAACCCACAGACGGTGACTGTTCCGCTGGCTCAACAACGACTATAGCACCTGAAACCCACAGACGGTGAATGTCCGGCTGGCTCAGCAACGACTATAACATCTGAAACCCACTGACGGTGAATGTCCGGCTGGCTCAGCAACGACTATAACATCTAAAACCCACAGACGGTGAATGTCCGGCTGGCTCAGCCACAACTATAACATCTGAAACCCACACACGGTGAAAGTCCAGCTGGCTCAGCAACGACTATAACATCTTAACCCCACAGACGGTGAATGTCCGACTGGCACAGCAACGACTATAACATCTGAAAACCACAGACGGTGAATGTCCGGCTGGCTCAGCACCGACTATAACATCTGAAACCCACAGACGGTGAATATCCGGCTGTCTGAGCCACGACTTTTACATCTGAAACCCACAGACGGTGAATGTCCGGATGTCTCAGCCACGACTATAACATCTGAAACCCACAGTCGTTGAATGTCGGGCTGGCTCAGCCACGACTTTTACATCTGAAACCCACAGACGGTGACTGTTCCGCTGGCACAGCCACGACTATAACATCTGAAACCCACAGACGGTGAATGTCCGGCTGGCTCAACAACGACTATAACATCTGAAACCCACAGACGGTGAATGTCCGGCTGGCTCAGCAACGACTATAACATCTGAAACCCACAGACGGTGAATGACCGACTGGCTCAGCCACGATTATAACATCTGAAACCCACAGACGGTGAATGACTGACTGGCTCAGCAACGACTATAACATCTGAAACACACAGACGATGAATGACTGACTGGCTCAGCCACGACTATAACATCTGAAACCCACAGACGGTGAATGACCGACTGGCTCAGCCACGATTATAATATCTGAAACCCACAGACGGTGAATGTCCCGCTGGCTCAGCAATGACTATAACATATGAAACCCACAGACTGTGAATGTCCGGCTGGCTCAGCCATTACTATAACATCTGAAACACACAGACGATGAATGACTGACTGGCTCAGCCACGACTATAACATCAGAAACCCACAGACGGTGAATGTCCGTCTGGCTCAGCAACGACTATAACATCTGAAACCCACAGACGGTGAAAGTCCCGCTGGCTTAGCCACGACTATAACATCTGAAACCCACAGACGGTGACTGTCCGGCTGGCTCAGCAACGACTATAACATTTGAAACCCACAGACGGTGAAGTCCCGCTGGCTCAGCAACGACTATAACATCAGAAACCCACAGATGGTGAAAGTCCCGCTGGCTCAGCCACGACTATAACATCTGAAACCCACAGACGGTGAATGTCCGGCTGGCTCAGCAACGACTATAACATCTGAAACCCACAGACGGTGAATGAACAACTGGCTCAGCCACAACTATAACATCTGAAACCCAAAGACGGTGAATGTACGGCTGGCTCAGCCACAACTATAACATCTGAAACCCACACACGGTGAAAGTCCAGCTGGCTCAGCAACGACTATAACATCTGAAACCCACAGACGGTGAATGTCCCGCTGGCTCAGCAACGACTATAACATCAGAAACCCACAAATGGTGAAAGTCCCGCTGGCTCAGCCACGACTATAACATCTGAAACCCTCAGACGGTGAATGTCCGGCTGGCTCAGCCACAACTATAACATCTGAAACCCACACACGGTGAAAGTCCAGCTGGCTCAGCAACGACTATAACATCTTAACCCCACAGACGGTGAATGTCCGACTGGCACAGCAACGACTATAACATCTGAAACCCACAGACGGTGAATGTCCGGCTGGCTCAGCACCGACTATAACATCTGAAACCCACAGACGGTGAATATCCGGCTGTCTGAGCCACGACTTTTACATCTGAAACCCACAGACGGTGAATGTCCGGCTGGCTCAGGCACGACTTTTACATCTGAAACCCACAGACGGTGACTGTTCCGCTGGCTCAACAACGACTATAACATCTGAAACCCACAGACGGTGAATGTCCGGCTGGCTCAGCAACGACTATAACATCTGAAACCCACTGACGGTGAATGTCCGGCTGGCTCAGCAATGACTATAACATCTGAAACCCACAGACGGTGAATGTCCGACTGGCTCAGCAACGACTATAACATCAGAAACCCACAGAATGTGAATATCCGGCTGGCTCAGCAACGACTATAACATCTGAAACCCACAGACAGTGAATGTCCCGCTGGCTCAGCAACGACTATAACATCTGAAACCCACAGACGGTGAATGACCGACTGACTCAGCCACGATTATAATATCTGAAACCCACAGACGGTGAATGTCCGGCTGGCTCAGCAACGACTATAACTTCTGAAACGCACAGACGGTGAATGTCCCGCTGGCTCAGCAATGACTATAACATATGAAACCCACAGACTGTGAATGTCCGGCTGGCTCAGCCACGACTATAACATCAGAAACCCACAGACAGTGAATGTCCCGCTGGCTCAGCCACGACTATAACATCAGAAACCCACAGTATGTGAATGTCCGGCTGGCTCAGCCAATACTATAACATCTGAAACACACAGACTATGAATGACTGACTGGCTCAGCCACGACTATAACATCAGAAACCCACAGACGGTGAATGTCCATCTGGCTCATCCACGACTATAACATCTGAAACCCACAGACGGTGAATGTCCGACTGGCTCAGCAACGACTATAACATCAGAAACCCACAGAATGTGAATATCCGGCTGGCTCAGCAACGACTATAACATCTGAAACCCACAGACAGTGAATGGCCCGCTGGGTCAGCAACGACTATAACATCTGAAACCCACAGACGGTGAATGACCGACTGGCTCAGCCACGATTATAATATCTGAAACCCACAGACGGTGAATGTCCGGCTGGCTCAGCAACGACTATAACTTCTGAAACGCACAGACGGTGAATGTCCCGCTGGATCAGCAATGACTATAACATATGAAACCCACAGACTGTGAATGTCCGGCTGGCTCAGCCATTACTATAACATCTGAAACACACAGACGATGAATGACTGACTGGCTCAGCCACGACTATAAGATCAGAAACCCACAAACGGTGAATGTCCGTCTGGCTCAGCCACGACGATAACATCTGAAACCCACAGACTGTGAATGTCCCGCTGGCTCAGCCACGACTATAACATCTGAAACCCACAGACGGTAAATGACCAACTGGCTCAGCCACAACTATAACATCTGAAACCCAAAGACTGTGAATGTACGGCTGGCTCAGCCACAACTATAACATCTGAAACCCACACACGGTGAAAGTCCAGCTGGCTCAGCAATGACTATAACATCTTAACCCCACAGACGGTGAATGTCAGACTCGCACAGCAACGACTATAACATCTGAAACCCACAGACGGTGAATGTCCGGCTGGCTCAGCCATTACTATAACATCTGAAACACACAGACGATGAATGACTGACTGGCTCAGCCACGACTATAACATCAGAAACCCACAGACGGTGAATGTCCGTCTGGCTCAACTACGACTATAACATCTGAAACCCACAGACGGTGAATGTCCCGCTGGCTCAGCAACGACTATAACATCTGAAACCCACACACGGTGAAAGTCCAGCTGGCTCAGCAACGACTATAACATCTTAACCCCACAGACGGTGAATGTCCGACTGGCACAGCAACGACTATAACATCTGAAACCCACAGACGGTGAATGTCCGGCTGGCTCAGCACCGACTATAACATCTGAAACCCACAGACGGTGAATATCCGGCTGTCTGAGCCACGACTTTTACATCTGAAACCCACAGACGGTGAATGTCCGGCTGGCTCAGGCACGACTTTTACATCTGAAACCCACAGACGGTGACTGTTCCGCTGGCTCAACAACGACTATAACATCTGAAACCCACAGACGGTGAATGTCCGGCTGGCTCAGCAACGACTATAACATCTGAAACCCACTGACGGTGAATGTCCGGCTGGCTCAGCAATGACTATAACATCTGAAACCCACAGACGGTGAATGTCCGACTGGCTCAGCAACGACTATAACATCAGAAACCCACAGAATGTGAATATCCGGCTGGCTCAGCAACGACTATAACATCTGAAACCCACAGACAGTGAATGTCCCGCTGGCTCAGCAACGACTATAACATCTGAAACCCACAGACGGTGAATGACCGACTGACTCAGCCACGATTATAATATCTGAAACCCACAGACGGTGAATGTCCGGCTGGCTCAGCAACGACTATAACTTCTGAAACGCACAGACGGTGAATGTCCCGCTGGCTCAGCAATGACTATAACATATGAAACCCACAGACTGTGAATGTCCGGCTGGCTCAGCCACGACTATAACATCAGAAACCCACAGACAGTGAATGTCCCGCTGGCTCAGCCACGACTATAACATCAGAAACCCACAGTATGTGAATGTCCGGCTGGCTCAGCCAATACTATAACATCTGAAACACACAGACTATGAATGACTGACTGGCTCAGCCACGACTATAACATCAGAAACCCACAGACGGTGAATGTCCATCTGGCTCATCCACGACTATAACATCTGAAACCCACAGACGGTGAATGTCCGACTGGCTCAGCAACGACTATAACATCAGAAACCCACAGAATGTGAATATCCGGCTGGCTCAGCAACGTCTATAACATCTGAAACCCACAGACAGTGAATGGCCCGCTGGGTCAGCAACGACTATAACATCTGAAACCCACAGACGGTGAATGACCGACTGGCTCAGCCACGATTATAATATCTGAAACCCACAGACGGTGAATGTCCGGCTGGCTCAGCAACGACTATAACTTCTGAAACGCACAGACGGTGAATGTCCCGCTGGATCAGCAATGACTATAACATATGAAACCCACAGACTGTGAATGTCCGGCTGGCTCAGCCATTACTATAACATCTGAAACACACAGACGATGAATGTCTGACTGGCTCAGCCACGACTATAAGATCAGAAACCCACAAACGGTGAATGTCCGTCTGGCTCAGCCACGACGATAACATCTGAAACCCACAGACTGTGAATGTCCCGCTGGCTCAGCCACGACTATAACTTCTGAAACCCACAGACGGTAAATGACCAACTGGCTCAGCCACAACTATAACATCTGAAACCCAAAGACTGTGAATGTACGGCTGGCTCAGCCACAACTATAACATCTGAAACCCACACACGGTGAAAGTCCAGCTGGCTCAGCAACGACTATAACATCTGAAACCCACAGACGGTGAATGTCCCGCTGGCTCAGCAACGACTATAACATCAGAAACCCACAAATGGTGAAAGTCCCGCTGGCTCAGCCACGACTATAACATCTGAAACCCTCAGACGGTGAATGTCCGGCTGGCTCAGCCACAACTATAACATCTGAAACCCACACACGGTGAAAGTCCAGCTGGCTCAGCAACGACTATAACATCTTAACCCCACAGACGGTGAATGTCCGACTGGCACAGCAACGACTATAACATCTGAAACCCACAGACGGTGAATGTCCGGCTGGCTCAGCACCGACTATAACATCTGAAACCCACAGACGGTGAATATCCGGCTGTCTGAGCCACGACTTTTACATCTGAAACCCACAGACGGTGAATGTCCGGCTGGCTCAGGCACGACTTTTACATCTGAAACCCACAGACGGTGACTGTTCCGCTGGCTCAACAACGACTATAACATCTGAAACCCACAGACGGTGAATGTCCGGCTGGCTCAGCAACGACTATAACATCTGAAACCCACTGACGGTGAATGTCCGGCTGGCTCAGCAATGACTATAACATCTGAAACCCACAGACGGTGAATGTCCGACTGGCTCAGCAACGACTATAACATCAGAAACCCACAGAATGTGAATATCCGGCTGGCTCAGCAACGACTATAACATCTGAAACCCACAGACAGTGAATGTCCCGCTGGCTCAGCAACGACTATAACATCTGAAACCCACAGACGGTGAATGACCGACTGACTCAGCCACGATTATAATATCTGAAACCCACAGACGGTGAATGTCCGGCTGGCTCAGCAACGACTATAACTTCTGAAACGCACAGACGGTGAATGTCCCGCTGGCTCAGCAATGACTATAACATATGAAACCCACAGACTGTGAATGTCCGGCTGGCTCAGCCACGACTATAACATCAGAAACCCACAGACAGTGAATGTCCCGCTGGCTCAGCCACGACTATAACATCAGAAACCCACAGTATGTGAATGTCCGGCTGGCTCAGCCAATACTATAACATCTGAAACACACAGACTATGAATGACTGACTGGCTCAGCCACGACTATAACATCAGAAACCCACAGACGGTGAATGTCCATCTGGCTCATCCACGACTATAACATCTGAAACCCACAGACGGTGAATGTCCGACTGGCTCAGCAACGACTATAACATCAGAAACCCACAGAATGTGAATATCCGGCTGGCTCAGCAACGACTATAACATCTGAAACCCACAGACAGTGAATGGCCCGCTGGGTCAGCAACGACTATAACATCTGAAACCCACAGACGGTGAATGACCGACTGGCTCAGCCACGATTATAATATCTGAAACCCACAGACGGTGAATGTCCGGCTGGCTCAGCAACGACTATAACTTCTGAAACGCACAGACGGTGAATGTCCCGCTGGATCAGCAATGACTATAACATATGAAACCCACAGACTGTGAATGTCCGGCTGGCTCAGCCATTACTATAACATCTGAAACACACAGACGATGAATGACTGACTGGCTCAGCCACGACTATAAGATCAGAAACCCACAAACGGTGAATGTCCGTCTGGCTCAGCCACGACGATAACATCTGAAACCCACAGACTGTGAATGTCCCGCTGGCTCAGCCACGACTATAACATCTGAAACCCACAGACGGTAAATGACCAACTGGCTCAGCCACAACTATAACATCTGAAACCCAAAGACTGTGAATGTACGGCTGGCTCAGCCACAACTATAACATCTGAAACCCACACACGGTGAAAGTCCAGCTGGCTCAGCAATGACTATAACATCTTAACCCCACAGACGGTGAATGTCAGACTCGCACAGCAACGACTATAACATCTGAAACCCACAGACGGTGAATGTCCGGCTGGCTCAGCCATTACTATAACATCTGAAACACACAGACGATGAATGACTGACTGGCTCAGCCACGACTATAACATCAGAAACCCACAGACGGTGAATGTCCGTCTGGCTCAACTACGACTATAACATCTGAAACCCACAGACGGTGAATGTCCCGCTGGCTCAGCAACGACTATAACATCTGAAACCCACACACGGTGAAAGTCCAGCTGGCTCAGCAACGACTATAACATCTTAACCCCACAGACGGTGAATGTCCGACTGGCACAGCAACGACTATAACATCTGAAACCCACAGACGGTGAATGTCCGGCTGGCTCAGCACCGACTATAACATCTGAAACCCACAGACGGTGAATATCCGGCTGTCTGAGCCACGACTTTTACATCTGAAACCCACAGACGGTGAATGTCCGGCTGGCTCAGGCACGACTTTTACATCTGAAACCCACAGACGGTGACTGTTCCGCTGGCTCAACAACGACTATAACATCTGAAACCCACAGACGGTGAATGTCCGGCTGGCTCAGCAACGACTATAACATCTGAAACCCACTGACGGTGAATGTCCGGCTGGCTCAGCAATGACTATAACATCTGAAACCCACAGACGGTGAATGTCCGACTGGCTCAGCAACGACTATAACATCAGAAACCCACAGAATGTGAATATCCGGCTGGCTCAGCAACGACTATAACATCTGAAACCCACAGACAGTGAATGTCCCGCTGGCTCAGCAACGACTATAACATCTGAAACCCACAGACGGTGAATGACCGACTGACTCAGCCACGATTATAATATCTGAAACCCACAGACGGTGAATGTCCGGCTGGCTCAGCAACGACTATAACTTCTGAAACGCACAGACGGTGAATGTCCCGCTGGCTCAGCAATGACTATAACATATGAAACCCACAGACTGTGAATGTCCGGCTGGCTCAGCCACGACTATAACATCAGAAACCCACAGACAGTGAATGTCCCGCTGGCTCAGCCACGACTATAACATCAGAAACCCACAGTATGTGAATGTCCGGCTGGCTCAGCCAATACTATAACATCTGAAACACACAGACTATGAATGACTGACTGGCTCAGCCACGACTATAACATCAGAAACCCACAGACGGTGAATGTCCATCTGGCTCATCCACGACTATAACATCTGAAACCCACAGACGGTGAATGTCCGACTGGCTCAGCAACGACTATAACATCAGAAACCCACAGAATGTGAATATCCGGCTGGCTCAGCAACGTCTATAACATCTGAAACCCACAGACAGTGAATGGCCCGCTGGGTCAGCAACGACTATAACATCTGAAACCCACAGACGGTGAATGACCGACTGGCTCAGCCACGATTATAATATCTGAAACCCACAGACGGTGAATGTCCGGCTGGCTCAGCAACGACTATAACTTCTGAAACGCACAGACGGTGAATGTCCCGCTGGATCAGCAATGACTATAACATATGAAACCCACAGACTGTGAATGTCCGGCTGGCTCAGCCATTACTATAACATCTGAAACACACAGACGATGAATGACTGACTGGCTCAGCCACGACTATAAGATCAGAAACCCACAAACGGTGAATGTCCGTCTGGCTCAGCCACGACGATAACATCTGAAACCCACAGACTGTGAATGTCCCGCTGGCTCAGCCACGACTATAACTTCTGAAACCCACAGACGGTAAATGACCAACTGGCTCAGCCACAACTATAACATCTGAAACCCAAAGACTGTGAATGTACGGCTGGCTCAGCCACAACTATAACATCTGAAACCCACACACGGTGAAAGTCCAGCTGGCTCAGCAATGACTATAACATCTTAACCCCACAGACGGTGAATGTCAGACTCGCACAGCAACGACTATAACATCTGAAACCCACAGACGGTGAATGTCCGGCTGGCTCAGCCATTACTATAACATCTGAAACACACAGACGATGAATGACTGACTGGCTCAGCCACGACTATAACATCAGAAACCCACAGACGGTGAATGTCCGTCTGGCTCAACTACGACTATAACATCTGAAACCCACAGACGGTGAATGTCCCGCTGGCTCAGCAACGACTATAACATCTGAAACCCACAGACGGTGAAAGTCCCGCTGGCTCAGCCACGACTATAACATCTGAAACCCACAGACGGTGAATGTCTGGCTGGCTCAGCAACGACTATAACATCTGAAACCCACAGACAGTGAATGTCCCGCTGGCTCAGAAACGACTATAACATCAGAAACCCACAGACGGTGAAAGTCCCTCTGGCTTAGCCACGACTATAACATCTGAAACCCACAGACGGTGAATGTCCGGCTGGCTCAGCAACGACTGTAACATCTGAAACCCACAGACGGTGAATGTCCCGCTGGCTCAGCCACAACTATAACATCTGAAACCCAAAGACGGTGAATGTACGGCTGGCTCAGCCACAACTATAACATCTGAAACCCACACACGGTGAAAGTCCAGCTCTCTCAGCAACGACTATAACATCTTAACCCCACAGACGGTGAATGTCCGACTGGCACAGCAACGACTATAACATCTGAAACCCACAGACGGTGAATGTCCGGCTGGCTCCGCACCGACTATAACATCTGAAACCCACAGACGGTGAATATCCGGCTGTCTCAGCCACGACTATAACATCTGAAACCCACAGACGATAAATGTCCGGCTGGCTCAGCCACGACTTTTACATCTGAAACCCACAGACGGTGAATGTCCGGCTGGCTCAGCCACGACTTTTACATCTGAAACCCACAGACGGTGACTGTTCCGCTGGCTCAACAACGACTATAACACCTGAAACCCACAGACGGTGAATGTCCGGCTGGCTCAGCAACGACTATAACATCTGAAACCCACTGACGGTGAATGTCCGGCTGGCTCAGCAACGACTATAACATCTAAAACCCACAGACGGTGAATGTCCGGCTGGCTCAGCCACAACTATAACATCTGAAACCCACACACGGTGAAAGTCCAGCTGGCTCAGCAACGACTATAACATCTTAACCCCACAGACGGTGAATGTCCGACTGGCACAGCAACGACTATAACATCTGAAAACCACAGACGGTGAATGTCCGGCTGGCTCAGCACCGACTATAACATCTGAAACCCACAGACGGTGAATATCCGGCTGTCTGAGCCACGACTTTTACATCTGAAACCCACAGACGGTGAATGTCCGGCTGTCTCAGCCACGACTATAACATCTGAAACCCACAGTCGTTGAATGTCGGGCTGGCTCAGCCACGACTTTTACATCTGAAACCCACAGACGGTGACTGTTCCGCTGGCACAGCCACGACTATAACATCTGAAACCCACAGACGGTGAATGTCCGGCTGGCTCAACAACGACTATAACATCTGAAACCCACAGACGGTGAATGTCCGGCTGGCTCAGCAACGACTATAACATCTGAAACCCACTGACGGTGAATGTCCGGCTGGCTCAGCAATGACTATAACATCTGAAACCCACAGACGGTGAATGTCCGACTGGCTCAGCAACGACTATAACATCAGAAACCCACAGACGGTGAATGTCCGACTGGCTCAGCAACGACTATAACATCAGAAACCCACAGAATGTGAATATCCGGCTGGCTCAGCAACGACTATAACATCTGAAACCCACAGACGGTGACTGTTCCGCTGGCACAGCCACGACTATAACATCTGAAACCCACAGACGGTGAATGTCCGGCTGGCTCAACAACGACTATAACATCTGAAACCCACAGACGGTGAATGTCCGGCTGGCTCAGCAACGACTATAACATCTGAAACCCACTGACGGTGAATGTCCGGCTGGCTCAGCAATGACTATAACATCTGAAACCCACAGACGGTGAATGTCCGGCTGGCTCAGCAACGACTATAACATCTGAAACCCACAGACGGTGAATGTCCGACTGGCTCAGCAACGACTATAACATCAGAAACCCACAGAATGTGAATATCCGGCTGGCTCAGCAACGACTATAACATCTGAAACCCACAGACAGTGAATGGCCCGCTGGGTCAGCAACGACTATAACATCTGAAACCCACAGACGGTGAATGACCGACTGGCTCAGCCACGATTATAATATCTGAAACCCACAGACGGTGAATGTCCGGCTGGCTCAGCAACGACTATAACTTCTGAAACGCACAGACGGTGAATGTCCCGCTGGATCAGCAATGACTATAACATATGAAACCCACAGACTGTGAATGTCCGGCTGGCTCAGCCATTACTATAACATCTGAAACACACAGACGATGAATGACTGACTGGCTCAGCCACGACTATAAGATCAGAAACCCACAAACGGTGAATGTCCGTCTGGCTCAGCCACGACGATAACATCTGAAACCCACAGACTGTGAATGTCCCGCTGGCTCAGCCACGACTATAACATCTGAAACCCACAGACGGTAAATGACCAACTGGCTCAGCCACAACTATAACATCTGAAACCCAAAGACTGTGAATGTACGGCTGGCTCAGCCACAACTATAACATCTGAAACCCACACACGGTGAAAGTCCAGCTGGCTCAGCAATGACTATAACATCTTAACCCCACAGACGGTGAATGTCAGACTCGCACAGCAACGACTATAACATCTGAAACCCACAGACGGTGAATGTCCGGCTGGCTCAGCCATTACTATAACATCTGAAACACACAGACGATGAATGACTGACTGGCTCAGCCACGACTATAACATCAGAAACCCACAGACGGTGAATGTCCGTCTGGCTCAACTACGACTATAACATCTGAAACCCACAGACGGTGAATGTCCCGCTGGCTCAGCAACGACTATAACATCTGAAACCCACAGACGGTGAAAGTCCCGCTGGCTCAGCCACGACTATAACATCTGAAACCCACAGACGGTGAATGTCTGGCTGGCTCAGCAATGACTATAACATCTGAAACCCACAGACAGTGAATGTCCCGCTGGCTCAGAAACGACTATAACATCAGAAACCCACAGACGGTGAAAGTCCCTCTGGCTGAGCCACGACTATAACATCTGAAACCCACAGACGGTGAATGTCCGGCTGGCTCAGCAACGACTGTAACATCTGAAACCCACAGACGGTGAATGTCCCGCTGGCTCAGCCACAACTATAACATCTGAAACCCAAAGACGGTGAATGTACGGCTGGCTCAGCCACAACTATAACATCTGAAACCCACACACGGTGAAAGTCCAGCTCTCTCAGCAACGACTATAACATCTTAACCCCACAGACGGTGAATGTCCGACTGGCACAGCAACGACTATAACATCTGAAACCCACAGACGGTGAATGTCCGGCTGGCTCCGCACCGACTATAACATCTGAAACCCACAGACGGTGAATATCCGGCTGTCTCAGCCACGACTATAACATCTGAAACCCACAGACGATAAATGTCCGGCTGGCTCAGCCACGACTTTTACATCTGAAACCCACAGACGGTGAATGTCCGGCTGGCTCAGCCACGACTTTTACATCTGAAACCCACAGACGGTGACTGTTCCGCTGGCTCAACAACGACTATAACACCTGAAACCCACAGACGGTGAATGTCCGGCTGGCTCAGCAACGACTATAACATCTGAAACCCACTGACGGTGAATGTCCGGCTGGCTCAGCAACGACTATAACATCTAAAACCCACAGACGGTGAATGTCCGGCTGGCTCAGCCACAACTATAACATCTGAAACCCACACACGGTGAAAGTCCAGCTGGCTCAGCAACGACTATAACATCTTAACCCCACAGACGGTGAATGTCCGACTGGCACAGCAACGACTATAACATCTGAAAACCACAGACGGTGAATGTCCGGCTGGCTCAGCACCGACTATATCATCTGAAACCCACAGACGGTGAATATCCGGCTGTCTGAGCCACGACTTTTACATCTGAAACCCACAGACGGTGAATGTCCGGCTGTCTCAGCCACGACTATAACATCTGAAACCCACAGTCGTTGAATGTCGGGCTGGCTCAGCCACGACTTTTACATCTGAAACCCACAGACGGTGACTGTTCCGCTGGCACAGCCACGACTATAACATCTGAAACCCACAGACGGTGAATGTCCGGCTGGCTCAACAACGACTATAACATCTGAAACCCACAGACGGTGAATGTCCGGCTGGCTCAGCAACGACTATAACATCTGAAACCCACTGACGGTGAATGTCCGGCTGGCTCAGCAATGACTATAACATCTGAAACCCACAGACGGTGAATGTCCGACTGGCTCAGCAACGACTATAACATCTGAAACCCAAAGACGGTGAATGTCCCGCTGGCTCAGCAATGACTATAACATATGAAACCCACAGACTGTGAATGTCCGGCTGGCTCAGCCATTA
This sequence comes from Hemitrygon akajei, assembly GCF_048418815.1. Classification (NCBI taxonomy): domain Eukaryota; kingdom Metazoa; phylum Chordata; class Chondrichthyes; order Myliobatiformes; family Dasyatidae; genus Hemitrygon; species Hemitrygon akajei. Next base: position 35,355,721 of record NC_133147.1, read on the forward strand.
CTATAACATCTGAAACACACAGACGATGAATGACTGACTGGCTCAGCCACGACTATAACATCAGAAACCCACAGACGGTGAATGTCCATCTGGCTCATCCACGTCAATAACATCTGAAACCCACAGACGGTGAATGTCCGTCTGGCTCAGCAACGACTATAACATCTGAAACCCACAGACTGTGAATGTCCGGCTGGCTCAGCCATTACTATAACATCTGAAACACACAGACTATGAATGACTGACTGGCTCAGCCACGACTATAACATCAGAAACCCACAGACGGTGAATGTCCGTCTGGCTCATCCACGACAATAACATCTGAAACCCACAGACGGTGAATGTCCGGCTGGCTCAGCCATTACTATAACATCTGAAACACACAGACGATGAATGACTGACTGGCTCAGTCACGACTATAACATCTGAAACCCACAGACGGTGAATGTCCCGCTGGCTCAGCAACGACTATAACATCTGAAACCCACAGACGGTGACAGTCCCGCTGGCTCAGCCACGACTATAACATCTGAAACCCACAGATGGTGAATGTCCGGCTGGCTCAGCCACGACTATAACATCTGAAACCCAAAGACGGTGAATGTCCGGCTGGCTCAGCCATTACTATAACATCTGAAACACACAGACGATGAATGACTGACTGGCTCAGCCACGACTCTAACATCTGAAACCCACAGACGGTGAATGTCCCGCTGGCTCAGCAACGACTATAACATCTGAAACCCACAGACGGTGAAAGTCCCGTTGGCTCAGCCACTACTATAACATCTGAAACCCACAGACGGTGAATGTCCGGCTGGCTCAGCAACGACTATAACATCTGAAACCCACAGACGGTGAATGTCCCGCTGGCTCAGCAACGACTATAACATCAGAAACCCACAGATGGTGAAAGTCCCACTGGCTCAGCCACGACTATAACATCTGAAACCCACAGACGGTGAATGTCCGGCTGGCTCAGCAACGACTATAACATCTGAAACCCACAGACGGTAAATGACCAACTGGCTCAGCCACAACTATAACATCTGAAACCCAAAGACGGTGAATGTACGGCTGGCTCAGCCACAACTATAACATCTGAAACCCACACACGGTGAAAGTCCAGCTGGCTCAGCAATGACTATAACATCTTAACCCCACAGACGGTGAATGTCAGACTCGCACAGCAACGACTATAACATCTGAAACCCACAGACGGTGAATGTCCGGCTGGCTCAGCCATTACTATAACATCTGAAACACACAGACGATGAATGACTGACTGGCTCAGCCACGACTATAACATCAGAAACCCACAGACGGTGAATGTCCGTCTGGCTCAACTACGACTATAACATCTGAAACCCACAGACGGTGAATGTCCCGCTGGCTCAGCAACGACTATAACATCTGAAACCCACAGACGGTGAAAGTCCCGCTGGCTCAGCCACGACTATAACATCTGAAACCCACAGACGGTGAATGTCTGACTGGCTCAGCAACGACTATAACATCTGAAACCCACAGACAGTGAATGTCCCGCTGGCTCAGAAACGACTATAACATCAGAAACCCACAGACGGTGAAAGTCCCTCTGGCTCAGCCACGACTATAACATCTGAAACCCACAGACGGTGAATGTCCGGCTGGCTCAGCAACGACTGTAACATCTGAAACCCACAGACGGTGAATGACCAACTGGGTCAGCCACAACTATAACATCTGAAACCCAAAGACGGTGAATGTACGGCTGGCTCAGCAACGACTATAACATCTGAAACCCACACACGGTGAAAGTCCAGCTGGCTCAGCAACGACTATAACATCTTAACCCCACAGACGGTGAATGTCCGACTGGCACATCAACGACTATAACATCTGAAAACAACAGACGGTGAATGTCCGGCTGGCTCCGCACCGACTATAACATCTGAAACCCACAGACGGTGAATATCCGGCTGTCTCAGCCACGACTATAACATCTGAAACCCACAGACGGTAAATGTCCGGCTGGCTCAGCCACGACTTTTACATCTGAAACCCACAGACGGTGAATGTCCGGCTGGCTCAGCCACGACTTTTACATCTGAAACCCACAGACGGTGACTGTTCCGCTGGCTCAACAACGACTATAACACCTGAAACCCACAGACGGTGAATATCCGGCTGGCTCAGCAACGACTATAACATCTGAAACCCACTGACGGTGAATGTCCGGCTGGCTCAGCAACGACTATAACATCTAAAACCCATAGACGGTGAATGTCCGACTGGCTCAGCAACGACTATAACATCAGAAACCCACAGAATGTGAATATCCGGCTGGCTCAGCAGCGACTATAACATCTGAAACCCACAGACAGTGAATGTCCCGCTGGCTCAGCAACGACTATAACATCTGAAACCCACAGACGGTGAATGACCGACTGGCTCAGCCAGGATTATAATATCTGAAACCCACAGACGGTGAATGTCCGGCTGGCTCAGCAACGACTATAACTTCTGAAACACACAGACGGTGAATGTCCCGCTGGCTCAGCAATGACTATAACATATGAAACCCACAGACTGTGAATGTCCGGCTGGCTCAGCCATTACTATAACATCTGAAACACACAGACGATGAATGACTGACTGGCTCAGCCACAACTATAACATCAGAAACCCACAAACGGTGAATGTCCGTCTGGCTCAGCAACGACGATAACATCTGAAACCCACAGACTGTGAATGTCCCGCTGGCTCAGCCACGACTATAACATCAGAAACCCACAGACAGTGAATGTCCCGCTGGCTCAGCCACGACTATAACATCAGAAACCCACAGACGGTGAATGTCCGTCTGGCTCAGCAACGACTATAACATCTGAAACCCACAGACTGTGAATGTCCGGCTGGCTCAGCCATTACTATAACATCTGAAACACACAGACTATGAATGACTGACTGGCTCAGCCACGACTATAACACCAGAAACCCACAGACGGTGAATGTCCGTCTGGCTCATCCACGACAATAACATCTGAAACCCACAGACGGTGAATGTCCGGCTGGCACAGCCACGACTATAACATCTGAAACCCACAGACGGTGAATGTCCGGCTGGCTCAGCCATGACTATAACATCTGAAACACACAGACGATGAATGACTGACTGGCTCAGTCACGACTATAACATCTGAAACCCACAGACGGTGAATGTCCCGCTGGCTCAGCAACGACTATAACATCTGAAACCCACAGACGGTGAATGTCCCGCTGGCTCAGCCACGACTATAACATCTGAAACCCACAGACGGTGAATGTCCGGCTGGCTCAGCCACGACTATAACATCTGAAACCCAAAGACGGTGAATGTCCGGCTGGCTCAGCCATTACTATAACATCTGAAACACACAGACGATGAATGACTGACTGGCTCAGCCACGACTATAACATCAGAAACCCACAGACGGTGAATGTCCGTCTGGCTCAACCATGACTATAACATCTGAAGCCCACAGACGGTGAATGTCCCGCTGGCTCAGCAACGACTATAACATCTGAAACCCACAGACGGTGAATGTCCGGCTGGCTCAGCAACGACTATAACATCTGAAACCCACAGACGGTGAAGTCCCGCTGGCTCAGCAACGACTATAACATCAGAAACCCACAGATGGTGAAAGTCCCGCTGGCTCAGCCACGACTATAACATCTGAAACCCACAGACGGTGAATGTCCGGCTGGCTCAGCAACGACTATAACATCTGAAACCCACAGACGGTGAATGAACAACTGGCTCAGCCACAACTATAACATCTGAAACCCAAAGACGGTGAATGTACGGCTGGCTCAGCCACAACTATAACATCTGAAACCCACACAGTGAATGTCCCTCTGGCTCAGCAACGACTATAACATCAGAAACCCACAGATGGTGAAAGTCCCGCTGGCTCAGCCACGACTATAACATCTGAAACCCACAGACGGTGAATGTCCGGCTGGCTCAGCCACAACTATAACATCTGAAACCCACACACGGTGAAAGTCCAGCTGGCTCAGCAACGACTATAACATCTTAACCCCACAGACGGTGAATGTCCGACTGGCACAGCAACGACTATAACATCTGAAACCCACAGACGGTGAATGTCCGGCTGGCTCAGCACCGACTATAACATCTGAAACCCACAGACGGTGAATGTCCGGCTGGCTCAGCCACGACTTTTACATCTGAAACCCACAGACGGTGACTGTTCCGCTGGCTCAACAACGACTATAACATCTGAAACCCACAGACGGTGAATGTCCGGCTGGCTCAGCAACGACTATAACATCTGAAACCCACTGACGGTGAATGTCCGGCTGGCTCAGCAATGACTATAACATCTGAAACCCACAGACGGTGAATGTCCGACTGGCTCAGCAACGACTATAACATCAGAAACCCACAGAATGTGAATATCCGGCTGGCTCAGGAACGACTATAACATCTGAAACCCACAGACAGTGAATGTCCCGCTGGCTCAGCAACGACTATAACATCTGAAACCCACTGACGGTGAATGTCCGGCTGGCTCAGCAATGACTATAACATCTGAAACCCACAGACGGTGAATGTCCGACTGGCTCAGCAACGACTATAACATCAGAAACCCACAGAATGTGAATATCCGGCTGGCTCAGCAACGACTATAACATCTGAAACCCACAGACAGTGAATGTCCCGCTGGCTCAGCAACGACTATAACATCTGAAACCCACAGACGGTGAATGACCGACTGGCTCAGCCACGATTATAATATCTGAAACCCACAGACGGTGAATGTCCGGCTGGCTCAGCAACGACGATAACATCTGAAACCCACAGACTGTGAATGTCCGGCTGGCTCAGCCATTACTATAACATCTGAAACACACAGACTATGAATGACTGACTGGCTCAGCAACGACTATAACATCAGAAACCCACAGACGGTGAATGTCCATCTGGCTCATCCACGACAATAACATCTGAAACCCACAGACGGTGAATGTCCGTCTGGCTCAGCAACGACTATAACATTTGAAACCCACAGACTGTGAATGTCCGGCTGGCTCAGCCATTACTATAACATCTGAAACACACAGACTATGAATGACTGACTGGCTCAGCCACGACTATAACATCAGAAACCCACAGACGGTGAATGTCCGTCTGGCTCATCCACGACAATAACATCTGAAACCCACAGACGGTGAATGTCCGGCTGGCTCAGCCATTACTATAACATCTGAAACACACAGACGATGAATGACTGACTGGCTCAGTCACGACTATAACATCTGAAACCCACAGACGGTGAATGTCCCGCTGGCTCAGCAACGACTATAACATCTGAAACCCACAGACGGTGACAGTCCCGCTGGCTCAGCCACGACTATAACATCTGAAACCCACAGATGGTGAATGTCCGGCTGGCTCAGCCATTACTATAACATCTGAAACACACAGACGAAGAATGACTGACTGGCTCAGCCACGACTCTAACATCTGAAACCCACAGACGGTGAATGTCCCGCTGGCTCAGCAACGACTATAACATCTGAAACCCACAGACGGTGAAAGTCCCGTTGGCTCAGCCACTACTATAACATCTGAAACCCACAGACGGTGAATGTCCGGCTGGCTCAGCAACGACTATAACATCTGAAACCCACAGACGGTGAATGTCCCGCTGGCTAAGCAACGACTATAACATCTGAAACCCACAGACGGTGAATGTCCGGCTGGCTCAGCAACGACTATAACATCTGAAACCCACAGACGGTAAATGACCAACTGGCTCAGCCACAACTATAACATCTGAAACCCAAAGACGGTGAATGTACGGCTGGCTCAGCCACAACTATAACATCTGAAACCCACACACGGTGAAAGTCCAGCTGGCTCAGCAATGACTATAACATCTTAACCCCACAGACGGTGAATTTCAGACTCGCACAGCAACGACTATAACATCTGAAACCCACAGACGGTGAATGTCCGGCTGGCTCAGCCATTACTATAACATCTGAAACACACAGACGATGAATGACTGACTGGCTCAGCCACGACTATAACATCAGAAACCCACAGACTGTGAATGTCCGTCTGGCTCAACTACGACTATAACATCTGAAACCCACAGACGGTGAATGTCCCGCTGGCTCAGCAACGACTATAACATCTGAAACCCACAGACGGTGAAAGTCCCGCTGGCTCAGCCACGACTATAACATCTGAAACCCACAGACGGTGAATGTCTGGCTGGCTAAGCAACGACTATAACATCTGAAACCCACAGACAGTGAATGTCCCGCTGGCTCAGAAACGACTATAACATCAGAAACCCACAGACGGTGAAAGTCCCTCTGGCTCAGCCACGACTATAACATCTGAAACCCACAGACGGTGAATGTCCGGCTGGCTCAGCAACGACTGTAACATCTGAAACCCACAGACGGTGAATGACCAACTGGGTCAGCCACAACTATAACATCTGAAACCCAAAGACGGTGAATGTCCGCCTGGCTCAGCAACGACTATAACATCTGAAACCCACAGACTGTGAATGTCCGGCTGGCTCAGCCATTACTATAACATCTGAAACACACAGACTATGAATGACTGACTGGCTCAGCCACGACTATAACATCAGAAACCCACAGACGGTGAATGTCCGTCTGGCTCATCCACGACAATAACATCTGAAACCCACAGACGGTGAATGTCCGGCTGGCTCAGCCATTACTATAACATCTGAAACACACAGACGATGAATGACTGACTGGCTCAGTCACGACTATAACATCTGAAACCCACAGACGGTGAATGTCCCGCTGGCTCAGCAACGACTATAACATCTGAAACCCACAGACGGTGACAGTCCCGCTGGCTCAGCCACGACTATAACATCTGAAACCCACAGATGGTGAATGTCCGGCTGGCTCAGCCACGACTATAACATCTGAAACCCAAAGACGGTGAATGTCCGGCTGGCTCAGCCATTACTATAACATCTGAAACACACAGACGATGAATGACTGACTGGCTCAGCCACGACTCTAACATCTGAAACCCACAGACGGTGAATGTCCCGCTGGCTCAGCAACGACTATAACATCTGAAACCCACAGACGGTGAAAGTCCCGTTGGCTCAGCCACTACTATAACATCTGAAACCCACAGACGGTGAATGTCCCGCTGGCTCAGCAACGACTATAACATCAGAAACCCACAGATGGTGAAAGTCCCACTGGCTCAGCCACGACTATAACATCTGAATCCCACAGACGGTGAATGTCCGGCTGGCTCAGCAACGACTATAACATCTGAAACCCACAGACGGTAAATGACCAACTGGCTCAGCCACAACTATAACATCTGAAACCCAAAGACGGTGAATGTACGGCTGGCTCAGCCACAACTATAACATCTGAAACCCACACACGGTGAAAGTCCAGCTGGCTCAGCAATGACTATAACATCTTAACCCCACAGACGGTGAATGTCAGACTCGCACAGCAACGACTATAACATCTGAAACCCACAGACGGTGAATGTCCGGCTGGCTCAGCCATTACTATAACATCTGAAACACACAGACGATGAATGACTGACTGGCTCAGCCACGACTATAACATCAGAAACCCACAGACGGTGAATGTCCGTCTGGCTCAACTACGACTATAACATCTGAAACCCACAGACGGTGAATGTCCGGCTGGCTCAGCAACGACTATAACATCTGAAACCCACAGACGGTGAAAGTCCCGCTGGCTCAGCCACGACTATAACATCTGAAACCCACAGACGGTGAATGTCTGGCTGGCTCAGCAACGACTATAACATCTGAAACCCACAGACAGTGAATGTCCCGCTGGCTCAGAAACGACTATAACATCAGAAACCCACAGACGGTGAAAGTCCCTCTGGCTCAGCCACGACTATAACATCTGAAACCCACAGACGGTGAATGTCCGGCTGGCTCAGCAACGACTGTAACATCTGAAACCCACAGACGGTGAATGACCAACTGGGTCAGCCACAACTATAACATCTGAAACCCAAAGACGGTGAATGTACGGCTGGCTCAGCAACGACTATAACATCTGAAACCCACACACGGTGAAAGTCCAGCTGGCTCAGCAACGACTATAACATCTTAACCCCACAGACGGTGAATGTCCGACTGGCACAGCAACGACTATAACATCTGAAAACAACAGACGGTGAATGTCCGGCTGGCTCCGCACCGACTATAACATCTGAAACCCACAGACGGTGAATATCCGGCTGTCTCAGCCACGACTATAACATCTGAAACCCACAGACGGTAAATGTCCGGCTGGCTCAGCCACGACTTTTACATCTGAAACCCACAGACGGTGAATGTCCGGCTGGCTCAGCCACGACTTTTACATCTGAAACCCACAGACGGTGACTGTTCCGCTGGCTCAACAACGACTATAACATCTAAAACCCATAGACGGTGAATGTCCGACTGGCTCAGCAACGACTATAACATCAGAAACCCACAGAATGTGAATATCCGGCTGGCTCAGCAACGACTATAACATCTGAAACCCACAGACAGTGAATGTCCCGCTGCCTCAGCAACGACTATAACATCTGAAACCCACAGACGGTGAATGACCGACTGGCTCAGCCAGGATTATAATATCTGAAACCCACAGACGGTGAATGTCCGGCTGGCTCAGCAACGACTATAACTTCTGAAACACACAGACGGTGAATGTCCCGCTGGCTCAGCAATGACTATAACATATGAAACCCACAGACTGTGAATGTCCGGCTGGCTCAGCCATTACTATAACATCTGAAACACACAGACGATGAATGACTGACTGGCTCAGCCACAACTATAACATCAGAAACCCACAAACGGTGAATGTCCGTCTGGCTCAGCCACGACGATAACATCTGAAACCCACAGACTGTGAATGTCCCGCTGGCTCAGCCACGACTATAACATCAGAAACCCACAGACAGTGAATGTCCCGCTGGCTCAGCCACGACTATAACATCAGAAACCCACAGACGGTGAATGTCCGTCTGGCTCAGCAACGACTATAACATCTGAAACCCACAGACTGTGAATGTCCGGCTGGCTCAGCCATTACTATAACATCTGAAACACACAGACTATGAATGACTGACTGGCTCAGCCACGACTATAACACCAGAAACCCACAGACGGTGAATGTCCGTCTGGCTCATCCACGACAATAACATCTGAAACCCACAGACGGTGAATGTCCGGCTGGCACAGCCACGACTATAACATCTGAAACCCACAGACGGTGAATGTCCGGCTGGCTCAGCCATGACTATAACATCTGAAACACACAGACGATGAATGACTGACTGGCTCAGTCACGACTATAACATCTGAAACCCACAGACGGTGAATGTCCCGCTGGCTCAGCAACGACTATAACATCTGAAACCCACAGACGGTGAATGTCCCGCTGGCTCAGCCACGACTATAACATCTGAAACCCACAGACGGTGAATGTCCGGCTGGCTCAGCCACGACTATAACATCTGAAACCCAAAGACGGTGAATGTCCGGCTGGCTCAGCCATTACTATAACATCTGAAACACACAGACGGTGAATGTCCGGCTGGCTCAGCAACGACTATAACATCTGAAACCCACAGACGGTGAATGTCCGGCTGGCTCAGCAACGACTATAACATCTGAAACCCACAGACGGTGAAGTCCCGCTGGCTCAGCCACGACTATAACATCTGAAACCCACAGACGGTGAATGTCCGGCTGGCTCAGCAAGGACTATAACATCTGAAACCCACAGACGGTGAATGAACAACTGGCTCAGCCACAACTATAACATCTGAAACCCAAAGACGGTGAATGTACGGCTGGCTCAGCCACAACTATAACATCTGAAACCCACACACGGTGAATGTCCCTCCGGCTCAGCAACGACTATAACATCAGAAACCCACAGATGGTGAAAGTCCCGCTGGCTCAGCCACGACTATAACATCTGAAACCCACAGACGGTGAATGTCCGGCTGGCTCAGCCACAACTATAACATCTGAAACCCACACACGGTGAAAGTCCAGCTGGCTCAGCAACGACTATAACATCTTAACCCCACAGACGGTGAATGTCCGACTGGCACAGCAACGACTATAACATCTGAAACCCACAGACGGTGAATGTCCGGCTGGCTCAGCACCGACTATAACATCTGAAACCCACAGACGGTGAATATCCGGCTGTCTGAGCCACGACTTTTACATCTGAAACCCACAGACGGTGAATGTCCGGCTGGCTCAGCCACGACTTTTACATCTGAAACCCACAGACGGTGACTGTTCCGCTGGCTCAACAACGACTATAACATCTGAAACCCACAGACGGTGAATGTCCGGCTGGCTCAGCAACGACTATAACATCTGAAACCCACTGACGGTGAATGTCCGGCTGGCTCAGCAATGACTATAACATCTGAAACCCACAGACGGTGAATGTCCGACTGGCTCAGCAACGACTATAACATCAGAAACCCACAGAATGTGAATATCCGGCTGGCTCAGCAACGACTATAACATCTGAAACCCACAGACAGTGAATGTCCCGCTGGCTCAGCAACGACTATAACATCTGAAACCCACTGACGGTGAATGTCCGGCTGGCTCAGCAATGACTATAACATCTGAAACCCACAGACGGTGAATGTCCGACTGGCTCAGCAACGACTATAACATCAGAAACCCACAGAATGTGAATATCCGGCTGGCTCAGCAACGACTATAACATCTGAAACCCACAGACAGTGAATGTCCCGCTGGCTCAGCAACGACTATAACATCTGAAACCCACAGACGGTGAATGACCGACTGGCTCAGCCACGATTATAATATCTGAAACCCACAGAGGGTGAATGTCCGGCTGGCTCAGCAACGACGATAACATCTGAAACCCACAGACTGTGAATGTCCGGCTGGCTCAGCCATTACTATAACATCTGAAACACACAGACTATGAATGACTGACTGGCTCAGCAACGACTATAACATCAGAAACCCACAGACGGTGAATGTCCATCTGGCTCATCCACGACAATAACATCTGAAACCCACAGACGGTGAATGTCCGTCTGGCTCAGCAACGACTATAACATCTGAAACCCACAGACTGTGAATGTCCGGCAGGCTCAGCCATTACTATAACATCTGAAACACACAGACTATGAATGACTGACTGGCTCAGCCACGACTATAACATCAGAAACCCACAGACGGTGAATGTCCGTCTGGCTCATCCACGACAATAACATCTGAAACCCACAGACGGTGAATGTCCGGCTGGCTCAGCCATTACTATAACATCTGAAACACACAGACGATGAATGACTGACTGGCTCAGTCACGACTATAACATCTGAAACCCACAGACGGTGAATGTCCCGCTGGCTCAGCAACGACTATAACATCTGAAACCCACAGACGGTGACAGTCCCGCTGGCTCAGCCACGACTATAACATCTGAAACCCACAGATGGTGAATGTCCGGCTGGCTCAGCCACGACTATAACATCTGAAACCCAAAGACGGTGTATGTCCGGCTGGCTCAGCCATTACTATAACATCTGAAACACACAGACGATGAATGACTGACTGGCTCAGCCACGACTCTAACATCTGAAACCTACAGACGGTGAATGTCCCGCTGGCTCAGCAACGACTATAACATCTGAAACCCACAGACGGTGAAAGTCCCGTTGGCTCAGCCACTACTATAACATCTGAAACCCACAGACGGTGAATGTCCGGCTGGCTCAGCAACGACTATAACATCTGAAACCCACAGACGGTGAATGTCCCGCTGGCTCAGCAACGACTATAACATCTGAAACCCACAGACGGTGAATGTCCGGCTGGCTCAGCAACGACTATAACATCTGAAACCCACAGACGGTAAATGACCAACTGGCTCAGCCACAACTATAACATCTGAAACCCAAAGACGGTGAATGTACGGCTGGCTCAGCCACAACTATAACATCTGAAACCCACACACGGTGAAAGTCCAGCTGGCTCAGCAATGACTATAACATCTTAACCCCACAGACGGTGAATGTCAGACTCGCACAGCAACGACTATAACATCTGAAACCCACAGACGGTGAATGTCCGGCTGGCTCAGCCATTACTATAACATCTGAAACACACAGACGATGAATGACTGACTGGCTCAGCCACGACTATAACATCAGAAACCCACAGACGGTGAATGTCCGTCTGGCTCAACTACGACTATAACATCTGAAACCCACAGACGGTGAATGTCCCGCTGGCTCAGCAACGACTATAACATCTGAAACCCACAGACGGTGAAAGTCCCGCTGGCTCAGCCACGACTATAACATCTGAAACCCACAGACGGTGAATGTCTGGCTGGCTAAGCAACGACTATAACATCTGAAACCCACAGACAGTGAATGTCCCGCTGGCTCAGAAACGACTATAACATCAGAAACCCACAGACGGTGAAAGTCCCTCTGGCTCAGCCACGACTATAACATCTGAAACCCACAGACGGTGAATGTCCGGCTGGCTCAGCACCGACTATAACATCTGAAACCCACAGACGGTGAATATCCGGCTGTCTGAGCCACGACTTTTACATCTGAAACCCACAGACGGTGAATGTCCGGCTGGCTCAGCCACGACTTTTACATCTGAAACCCACAGACGGTGACTGTTCCGCTGGCTCAACAACGACTATAACATCTGAAACCCACAGACGGTGAATGTCCGGCTGGCTCAGCAACGACTATAACATCTGAAACCCACTGACGGTGAATGTCCGGCTGGCTCAGCAATGACTATAACATCTGAAACCCACAGACGGTGAATGTCCGACTGGCTCAGCAACGACTATAACATCAGAAACCCACAGAATGTGAATATCCGGCTGGCTCAGCAACGACTATAACATCTGAAACCCACAGACAGTGAATGTCCCGCTGGCTCAGCAACGACTATAACATCTGAAACCCACTGACGGTGAATGTCCGGCTGGCTCAGCAATGACTATAACATCTGAAACCCACAGACGGTGAATGTCCGACTGGCTCAGCAACGACTATAACATCAGAAACCCACAGAATGTGAATATCCGGCTGGCTCAGCAACGACTATAACATCTGAAACCCACAGACAGTGAATGTCCCGCTGGCTCAGCAACGACTATAACATCTGAAACCCACAGACGGTGAATGACCGACTGGCTCAGCCACGATTATAATATCTGAAACCCACAGAGGGTGAATGTCCGGCTGGCTCAGCAACGACGATAACATCTGAAACCCACAGACTGTGAATGTCCGGCTGGCTCAGCCATTACTATAACATCTGAAACACACAGACTATGAATGACTGACTGGCTCAGCAACGACTATAACATCAGAAACCCACAGACGGTGAATGTCCATCTGGCTCATCCACGACAATAACATCTGAAACCCACAGACGGTGAATGTCCGTCTGGCTCAGCAACGACTATAACATCTGAAACCCACAGACTGTGAATGTCCGGCAGGCTCAGCCATTACTATAACATCTGAAACACACAGACTATGAATGACTGACTGGCTCAGCCACGACTATAACATCAGAAACCCACAGACGGTGAATGTCCGTCTGGCTCATCCACGACAATAACATCTGAAACCCACAGACGGTGAATGTCCGGCTGGCTCAGCCATTACTATAACATCTGAAACACACAGACGATGAATGACTGACTGGCTCAGTCACGACTATAACATCTGAAACCCACAGACGGTGAATGTCCCGCTGGCTCAGCAACGACTATAACATCTGAAACCCACAGACGGTGACAGTCCCGCTGGCTCAGCCACGACTATAACATCTGAAACCCACAGATGGTGAATGTCCGGCTGGCTCAGCCACGACTATAACATCTGAAACCCAAAGACGGTGTATGTCCGGCTGGCTCAGCCATTACTATAACATCTGAAACACACAGACGATGAATGACTGACTGGCTCAGCCACGACTCTAACATCTGAAACCTACAGACGGTGAATGTCCCGCTGGCTCAGCAACGACTATAACATCTGAAACCCACAGACGGTGAAAGTCCCGTTGGCTCAGCCACTACTATAACATCTGAAACCCACAGACGGTGAATGTCCGGCTGGCTCAGCAACGACTATAACATCTGAAACCCACAGACGGTGAATGTCCCGCTGGCTCAGCAACGACTATAACATCTGAAACCCACAGACGGTGAATGTCCGGCTGGCTCAGCAACGACTATAACATCTGAAACCCACAGACGGTAAATGACCAACTGGCTCAGCCACAACTATAACATCTGAAACCCAAAGACGGTGAATGTACGGCTGGCTCAGCCACAACTATAACATCTGAAACCCACACACGGTGAAAGTCCAGCTGGCTCAGCAATGACTATAACATCTTAACCCCACAGACGGTGAATGTCAGACTCGCACAGCAACGACTATAACATCTGAAACCCACAGACGGTGAATGTTTGCTGGCTCAGCCATTACTATAACATCTGAAACACACAGACGATGAATGACTGACTGGCTCAGCCACGACTATAACATCAGAAACCCACAGACGGTGAATGTCCGTCTGGCTCAACTACGACTATAACATCTGAAACCCACAGACGGTGAATGTCCCGCTGGCTCAGCAACGACTATAACATCTGAAACCCACAGACGGTGAAAGTCCCGCTGGCTCAGCCACGACTATAACATCTGAAACCCACAGACGGTGAATGTCTGGCTGGCTAAGCAACGACTATAACATCTGAAACCCACAGACAGTGAATGTCCCGCTGGCTCAGAAACGACTATAACATCAGAAACCCACAGACGGTGAAAGTCCCTCTGGCTCAGCCACGACTATAACATCTGAAACCCACAGACGGTGAATGTCCGGCTGGCTCAGCAACGACTGTAACATCTGAAACCCACAGACGGTGAATGACCAACTGGGTCAGCCACAACTATAACATCTGAAACCCAAAGACGGTGAATGTACGGCTGGCTCAGCAACGACTATAACATCTGAAACCCACACACGGTGAATGTCCAGCTGGCTCAGCAATGACTATAACATCTGAACCCCACAGACGGTGAATGTTCGACTGGCACAGCAACGACTATAACATCTGAAAACAACAGACGGTGAATGTCCGGCTGGCTCCGCACCGACTATAACATCTGAAACCCACAGACGGTGAATATCCGGCTGTCTCAGCCACGACTATAACATCTGAAACCCACAGACGGTAAATGTCCGGCTGGCTCAGCCACGACTTTTACATCTGAAACCCACAGACGGTGAATGTCCGGCTGGCTCAGCCACGACTTTTACATCTGAAACCCACAGACGGTGACTGTTCCGCTGGCTCAACAACGACTATAACACCTGAAACCCACAGACGGTGAATATCCGGCTGGCTCAGCAACGACTATAACATCTGAAACCCACTGACGGTGAATGTCCGGCTGGCTCAGCAACGACTATAACATCTAAAACCCATAGACGGTGAATGTCCGACTGGCTCAGCAACGACTATAACATCAGAAACCCACAGAATGTGAATATCCGGCTGGCTCAGCAACGACTATAACATCTGAAACCCACAGACAGTGAATGTCCCGCTGGCTCAGCAACGACTATAACATCTGAAACCCACAGACGGTGAATGACCGACTGGCTCAGCCAGGATTATAATATCTGAAACCCACAGACGGTGAATGTCCGGCTGGCTCAGCAACGACTATAACTTCTGAAACGCACAGACGGTGAATGTCCCGCTGGCTCAGCAATGACTATAACATATGAAACCCACAGACTGTGAATGTCCGGCTGGCTCAGCCATTACTATAACATCTGAAACACACAGACGATGAATGACTGACTGGCTCAGCCACAACTATAACATCAGAAACCCACAAACGGTGAATGTCCGTCTGGCTCAGCCACGACGATAACATCTGAAACCCACAGACTGTGAATGTCCCGCTGGCTCAGCCACGACTATAACATCAGAAACCCACAGACAGTGAATGTCCCGCTGGCTCAGCCACGACTATAACATCAGAAACCCACAGACTGTGAATGTCCGGCTGGCTCAGCCATTACTATAACATCTGAAACACACAGACTATGAATGACTGACTGGCTCAGCCACGACTATAACACCAGAAACCCACAGACGGTGAATGTCCGTCTGGCTCATCCACGACAATAACATCTGAAACCCACAGACGGTGAATGTCCGGCTGGCACAGCCACGACTATAACATCTGAAACCCACAGACGGTGAATGTCCGGCTGGCTCAGCCATGACTATAACATCTGAAACACACAGACGATGAATGACTGACTGGCTCAGTCACGACTATAACATCTGAAACCCACAGACGGTGAATGTCCCGCTGGCTCAGCAACGACTATAACATCTGAAACCCACAGACGGTGAATGTCCCGCTGGCTCAGCCACGACTATAACATCTGAAACCCACAGACGGTGAATGTCCGGCTGGCTCAGCCACGACTATAACATCTGAAACCCAAAGACGGTGAATGTCCGGCTGGCTCAGCCATTACTATAACATCTGAAACACACAGACGATGAATGACTGACTGGCTCAGCCACGACTATAACATCAGAAACCCACAGACGGTGAATGTCCGTCTGGCTCAACCATGACTATAACATCTGAAGCCCACAGACGGTGAATGTCCCGCTGGCTCAGCAACGACTATAACATCTGAAACCCACAGACGGTGAATGTCCGGCTGGCTCAGCAACGACTATAACATCTGAAACCCACAGACGGTGAAGTCCCGCTGGCTCAGCAACGACTATAACATCAGAAACCCACAGATGGTGAAAGTCCCGCTGGCTCAGCCACGACTATAACATCTGAAACCCACAGACGGTGAATGTCCGGCTGGCTCAGCAACGACTATAACATCTGAAACCCACAGACGGTGAATGAACAACTGGCTCAGCCACAACTATAACATCTGAAACCCAAAGACGGTGAATGTACGGCTGGCTCAGCCACAACTATAACATCTGAAACCCACACACGGTGAATGTCCCTCTGGCTCAGCAACGACTATAACATCAGAAACCCACAGATGGTGAAAGTCCCGCTGGCTCAGCCACGGCTATAACATCTGAAACCCACAGACGGTGAATGTCCAGCTGGCTCAGCCACAACTGTAACATCTGAAACCCACACACGGTGAAAGTCCAGCTGGCTCAGCAACGACTATAACATCTTAACCCCACAGACGGTGAATGTCCGACTGGCACAACAACGACTATAACATCTGAAACCCACAGACGGTGAATGTCCGGCTGGCTCAGCACCGACTATAACATCTGAAACCCACAGACGGTGAATATCCGGCTGTCTGAGCCACGACTTTTACATCTGAAACCCACAGACGGTGAATGTCCGGCTGGCTCAGCCACGACTTTTACATCTGAAACCCACAGACGGTGACTGTTCCGCTGGCTCAACAACGACTATAACATCTGAAACCCACAGACGGTGAATGTCCGGCTGGCTCAGCAACGACTATAACATCTGAAACCCACTGACGGTGAATGTCCGGCTGGCTCAGCAATGACTATAACATCTGAAACCCACAGACGGTGAATGTGCGACTGGCTCAGCAACGACTATAACATCTGAAACCCACAGACGGTGAATGACCGACTGGCTCAGCCACGATTATAATATCTGAAACCCACAGACGGTGAATGTCCGGCTGGCTCAGCAACGACTATAACTTCTGAAACGCACAGACGGTGAATGTCCCGCTGGCTCAGCAATGACTATAACATATGAAACCCACAGACTGTGAATGTCCGGCTGGCTCAGCCATTACTATAACATCTGAAACACACAGACGATGAATGACTGACTGGCTCAGCCACGACTATAACATCAGAAACCCACAAACGGTGAATGTCCGTCTGGCTCAGCCACGACGATAACATCTGAAACCCACAGACTGTGAATGTCCCGCTGGCTCAGCCACGACTATAACATCTGAAACCCACAGACGGTAAATGACCAACTGGCTCAGCTACAACTATAACATCTGAAACCCAAAGACGGTGAATGTACGGCTGGCTCAGCCACAACTATAACATCTGAAACCCACACACGGTGAAAGTCCAGCTGGCTCAGCAATGACTATAACATCTTAACCCCACAGACGGTGAATGTCAGACTCGCACAGCAACGACTATAACATCTGAAACCCACAGACGGTGAATGTCCGGCTGGCTCAGCCATTACTATAACATCTGAAACACACAGACGATGAATGACTGACTGGCTCAGCCACGACTATAACATCAGAAACCCACAGACGGTGAATGTCCGTCTGGCTCTGCCACGACTATAACATCTGAAACCCACAGACGGTGAAAGTCCCGCTGGCTCAGCCACGACTATAACATCTGAAACCCACAGACGGTGAATGTCTGGCTGGCTCAGCAACGACTATAACATCTGAAACCCACAGACAGTGAATGTCCCGCTGGCTCAGAAACGACTATAACATCAGAAACCCACAGACGGTGAAAGTCCCTCTGGCTTAGCCACGACTATAACATCTGAAACCCACAGACGGTGAATGTCCAGCTGGCTCAGCAACGACTGTAACATCTGAAACCCACAGACGGTGAATGTCCCGCTGGCTCAGCCACAACTATAACATCTGAAACTCAAAGACGGTGAATGTACGGCTGGCTCAGCCACAACTATAACATCTGAAACCCACACACGGTGAAAGTCCAGCTCTCTCAGCAACGACTATAACATCTTAACCCCACAGACGGTGAATGTCCGACTGGCACAGCAACGACTATAACATCTGAAACCCACAGACGGTGAATGTCCGGCTGGCTCCGCACCGACTATAACATCTGAAACCCACAGACGGTGAATATCCGGCTGTCTCAGCCACGACTATAACATCTGAAACCCACAGACGGTAAATGTCCGGCTGGCTCAGCCACGACTTTTACATCTGAAACCCACAGACGGTGAATGTCCGGCTGGCTCAGCCACGACTTTTACATCTGAAACCCACAGACGGTGACTGTTCCGCTGGCTCAACAACGACTATAACACCTGAAACCCACAGACGGTGAATGTCCGGCTGGCTCAGCAACGACTATAACATCTGAAACCCACTGACGGTGAATGTCTGGCTGGCTCAGCAACGACTATAACATCTAAAACCCATAGACGGTGAATGTCCGACTGGCTCAGCAACGACTATAACATCAGAAACCCACAGAATGTGAATATCCGGCTGGCTCAGCAACGACTATAACATCTGAAACCCACAGACAGTGAATGTCCCGCTGGCTCAGCAACGACTATAACATCTGAAACCCACAGACGGTGAATGACCGACTGGCTCAGCCAGGATTATAATATCTGAAACCCACAGACGGTGAATGTCCGGCTGGCTCAGCAACGACTATAACTTCTGAAACGCACAGACGGTGAATGTCCCGCTGGCTCAGCAATGACTATAACATATGAAACCCACAGACTGTGAATGTCCGGCTGGCTCAGCCATTACTATAACATCTGAAACACACAGACGATGAATGACTGACTGGCTCAGCCACAACTATAACATCAGAAACCCACAAACGGTGAATGTCCGTCTGGCTCAGCCACGACGATAACATCTGAAACCCACAGACTGTGAATGTCCCGCTGGCTCAGCCACGACTATAACATCAGAAACCCACAGACAGTGAATGTCCCGCTGGCTCAGCCACGACTATAACATCAGAAACCCACAGACGGTGAATGTCCGTCTGGCTCAGCAACGACTATAACATCTGAAACCCACAGACTGTGAATGTCCGGCTGGCTCAGCCATTACTATAACATCTGAAACACACAGACTATGAATGACTGACTGGCTCAGCCACGACTATAACATCAGAAACCCACAGACGGTGAATGTCCGTCTGGCACATCCACGACAATAACATCTGAAACCCACAGACGGTGAATGTCCGGCTGGCACAGCCACGACTATAACATCTGAAACCCACAGACGGTGAATGTCCGGCTGGCTCAGCAATGACTATAACATCTGAAACACACAGAAGATGAATGACTGACTGGCTCAGTCACGACTATAACATCTGAAACCCACAGACGGTGAATGTCCCGCTGGCTCAGCAACGACTATAACATCTGAAACCCACAGACGGTGAATGTCCCGCTGGCTCAGCCACGACTATAACATCTGAAACCCACAGACGGTGGATGTCCGGCTGGCTCAGCCACGACTATAACATCTGAAACCCAAAGACGGTGAATGTCCGGCTGGCTCAGCCATTACTATAACATCTGAAACACACAGACGATGAATGACTGACTGGCTCAGCCACGACTATAACATCAGAAACCCACAGACGGTGAATGTCCGTCTGGCTCAACCATGACTATAACATCTGAAACCCACAGACGGTGAATGTACCGCTGGCTCAGCAACGACTATAACATCTGAAACCCACAGACGGTGAAAGTCCCGCTGGCTCAGCCACGACTATAACATCTGAAACCCACAGACGGTGAATGTCCGGCTGGCTCAGCAACGACTATAACATCTGAAACCCACAGACGGTGAAGTCCCGCTGGCTCAGCAACGACTATAACGTCAGAAACCCACAGATGGTGAAAGTCCCGCTGGCTCAGCCACGACTATAACATCTGAAACCCACAGACGGTGAATGTCCGGCTGGCTCAGCAACGACTATAACATCTGAAACCCACAGACGGTGAATGAACAACTGGCTCAGCCACAACTATAACATCTGAAACCCAAAGACGGTGAATGTACGGCTGGCTCAGCCACAACTATAACATCTGAAACCCACACACGGTGAATGTCCCTCTGGCTCAGCAACGACTATAACATCAGAAACCCACAGATGGTGAAAGTCCCGCTGGCTCAGCCACGACTATAACATCTGAAACCCACAGACGGTGAATGTCCGGCTGGCTCAGCCACAACTATAACATCTGAAACCCACACTCGGTGAAAGTCCAGCTGGCTCAGCAATGACTATAACATCTTAACCCCACAGACGGTGAATGTCCGACTGGCACAACAACGACTATAACATCTGAAACCCACAGACGGTGAATGTCCGGCTGGCTCAGCACCGACTATAACATCTGAAACCCACAGACGGTGAATATCCGGCTTTCTATGCCACGACTTTTACATCTGAAACCCACAGACGGTGAATGTCCGGCTGGCTCAGCACCGACTATATCATCTGAAACCCACAGACGGTGAATATCCGGCTGTCTGAGCCACGACTTTTACATCTGAAACCCACAGACGGTGAATGTCCGGCTGGCTCAGCCACGACTTTTACATCTGAAACCCACAGACGGTGACTGTTCCGCTGGCTCAACAACAACTATAACATCTGAAACCCACAGACGGTGAATGTCCGGCTGGCTCAGCAACGACTATAACATCTGAAACCCACTGACGGTGAATGTCCGGCTGGCTCAGCAATGACTATAACATCTGAAACCCACAGACGGTGAATGTCCGACTGGCTCAGCAACGACTATAACATCAGAAACCCACAGAATGTGAATATCCGGCTGGCTCAGCAACGACTATAACATCTGAAACGCACAGACGGTGAATGTCCCGCTGGCTCAGCAATGACTATAACATATGAAACCCACAGACTGTGAATGTCCGGCTGGCTCAGCCATTACTATAACATCTGAAACACACAGACGATGAATGACTGACTGGCTCAGCCACGACTATAACATCAGAAACCCACAAACGGTGAATGTCCGTCTGGCTCAGCCACGACGATAACATCTGAAACCCACAGACTGTGAATGTCCCGCTGGCTCAGCCACGACTATAACATCTGAAACCCACAGACGGTAAATGACCAACTGGCTCAGCTACAACTATAACATCTGAAACCCAAAGACGGTGAATGTACGGCTGGCTCAGCCACAACTATAACATCTGAAACCCACACACGGTGAAAGTCCAGCTGGCTCAGCAATGACTATAACATCTTAACCCCACAGACGGTGAATGTCAGACTCGCACAGCAACGACTATAACATCTGAAACCCACAGACGGTGAATGTCCGGCTGGCTCAGCCATTACTATAACATCTGAAACACACAGACGATGAATGACTGACTGGCTCAGCCACGACTATAACATCAGAAACCCACAGACGGTGAATGTCCGTCTGGCTCAACTACGACTATAACATCTGAAACCCACAGACGGTGAATGTCCCGCTGGCTCAGCAACGACTATAACATCTGAAACCCACAGACGGTGAAAGTCCCGCTGGCTCAGCCACGACTATAACATCTGAAACCCACAGACGGTGAATGTATGGCTGGCTCAGCAACGACTATAACATCTGAAACCCACAGACAGTGAATGTCCCGCTGGCTCAGAAACGACTATAACATCAGAAACCCACAGACGGTGAAAGTCCCTCTGGCTTAGCCACGACTATAACATCTGAAACCCACAGACGGTGAATGTCCGGCTGGCTCAGCAACGACTGTAACATCTGAAACCCACAGACGGTGAATGTCCCGCTGGCTCAGCCACAACTATAACATCTGAAACCCAAAGACGGTGAATGTACGGCTGGCTCAGCCACAACTATAACATCTGAAACCCACACACGGTGAAAGTCCAGCTCTCTCAGCAACGACTATAACATCTTAACCCCACAGACGGTGAATGTCCGACTGGCACAGCAACGACTATAACATCTGAAACCCACAGACGGTGAATGTCCGGCTGTCTCGGCCACGACTATAACATCTGAAACCCACAGACGGTGAATATCCGGCTGTCTCGGCCACGACTATAACATCTGAAACCCACAGACGGTGAATATCCGGCTGGCTCAGCCACGACTTTTACATCTGAAACCCACAGACGGTGAATGTCCGGCTGGCTCAGCCACGACTTTTACATCTGAAACCCACAGACGGTGACTGTTCCGCTGGCTCAACAACGACTATAACACCTGAAACCCACAGACGGTGAATGTCCGGCTGGCTCAGCAACGACTATAACATCTGAAACCCACTGACGGTGAATGTCCGGCTGGCTCAGCAACGACTATAACATCTAAAACCCATAGACGGTGAATGTCCGACTGGCTCAGCAACGACTATAACATCAGAAACCCACAGAATGTGAATATCCGGCTGGCTCAGCAACGACTATAACATCTGAAACCCACAGACAGTGAATGTCCCGCTGGCTCAGCAACGACTATAACATCTGAAACCCACAGACGGTGAATGACCGACTGGCTCAGCCAGGATTATAATATCTGAAACCCACAGACGGTGAATGTCCGGCTGGCTCAGCAACGACTATAACTTCTGAAACGCACAGACGGTGAATGTCCCGCTGGCTCAGCAATGACTATAACATATGAAACCCACAGACTGTGAATGTCCGGCTGGCTCAGCCATTACTATAACATCTGAAACACACAGACGATGAATGACTGACTGGCTCAGCCACAACTATAACATCAGAAACCCACAAACGGTGAATGTCCGTCTGGCTCAGCCACGACGATAACATCTGAAACCCACAGACTGTGAATGTCCCGCTGGCTCAGCCACGACTATAACATCAGAAACCCACAGACAGTGAATGTCCCGCTGGCTCAGCCACGACTATAACATCAGAAACCCACAGACGGTGAATGTCCGTCTGGCTCAGCAACGACTATAACATCTGAAACCCACAGACTGTGAATGTCCGGCTGGCTCAGCCATTACTATAACATCTGAAACACACAGACTATGAATGACTGACTGGCTCAGCCACGACTATAACATCAGAAACCCACAGACGGTGAATGTCCGTCTGGCACATCCACGACAATAACATCTGAAACCCACAGACGGTGAATGTCCGGCTGGCACAGCCACGACTATAACATCTGAAACCCACAGACGGTGAATGTCCGGCTGGCTCAGCCATGACTATAACATCTGAAACACACAGACGATGAATGACTGACTGGCTCAGTCACGACTATAACATCTGAAACCCACAGACGGTGAATGTCCCGCTGGCTCAGCAACGACTATAACATCTGAAACCCACAGACGGTGAATGTCCCGCTGGCTCAGCCACGACTATAACATCTGAAACCCACAGACGGTGGATGTCCGGCTGGCTCAGCCACGACTATAACATCTGAAACCCAAAGACGGTGAATGTCCGGCTGGCTCAGCCATTACTATAGCATCTGAAACACACAGACGATGAATGACTGACTGGCTCAGCCACGACTATAACATCAGAAACCCACAGACGGTGAATGTCCGTCTGGCTCAACCATGACTATAACATTTGAAACCCACAGACGGTGAATGTCCCGCTGGCTCAGCAACGACTATAACATCTGAAACCCACAGACGGTGAAAGTCCCGCTGGCTCAGCCACAAATATAACATCTGAAACCCACAGACGGTGAATGTCCGGCTGGCTCAGCAACGACTATAACATCTGAAACCCACAGACGGTGAAGTCCCGCTGGCTCAGCAACGACTATAACATCAGAAACCCACAGATGGTGAAAGTCCCGCTGGCTCAGCCACGACTATAACATCTGAAACCCACAGACGGTGAATGTCCGGCTGGCTCAGCAACGACTATAACATCTGAAACCCACAGACGGTGAATGAACAACTGGCTCAGCCACAACTATAACATCTGAAACCCAAAGACGGTGAATGTACGGCTGGCTCAGCCACAACTATAACATCTGAAACCCACACACGGTGAATGTCCCTCTGGCTCAGCAACGACTATAACATCAGAAACCCACAGATGGTGAAAGTCCCGCTGGCTCAGCCACGACTATAACATCTGAAACCCACAGACGGTGAATGTCCGGCTGGCTCAGCCACAACTATAACATCTGAAACCCACACACGGTGAAAGTCCAGCTGGCTCAGCAACGACTATAACATCTTAACCCCACAGACGGTGAATGTCCGACTGGCACAACAACGACTATAACATCTGAAACCCACAGACGGTGAATGTCCGGCTGGCTCAGCACCGACTATAACATCTGAAACCCACAGACGGTGAATATCCGGCTGTCTGAGCCACGACTTTTACATCTGAAACCCACAGACGGTGAATGTCCGGCTGGCTCAGCCACGACTTTTACATCTGAAACCCACAGACGGTGACTGTTCCGCTGGCTCAACAACGACTATAACATCTGAAACCCACAGACGGTGAATGTCCGGCTGGCTCAGCAACGACTATAACATCTGAAACCCACTGACGGTGAATGTCCGGCTGGATCAGCAATGACTATAACATCTGAAACCCACAGACGGTGAATGTCCGACTGGCTCAGCAACGACTATAACATCAGAAACCCACAGAATGTGAATATCCGGCTGGCTCAGCAACGACAATAACATCTGAAACCCACAGACAGTGAATGTCCCGCTGGCTCAGCAACGACTATAACATCTGAAACCCACAGACGGTGAATGACCGACTGGCTCAGCCACGATTATAATATCTGAAACCCACAGACGGTGAATGTCCGGCTGGCTCAGCAACGACTATAACTTCTGAAACGCACAGACGGTGAATGTCCCGCTGGCTCAGCAATGACTATAACATATGAAACCCACAGACTGTGAATGTCCGGCTGGCTCAGCCATTACTATAACATCTGAAACACACAGACGATGAATGACTGACTGGCTCAGTCACGACTATAACATCTGAAACCCACAGACGGTGAATATCCGGCTGTCTCGGCCACGACTATAACATCTGAAACCCACAGACGGTGAATATCCGGCTGGCTCAGCCACGACTTTTACATCTGAAACCCACAGACGGTGAATGTCCGGCTGGCTCAGCCACGACTTTTACATCTGAAACCCAGGGACGGTGACTGTTCCGCTGGCTCAACAACGACTATAACACCTGAAACCCACAGACGGTGAATGTCCGGCTGGCTCAGCAACGACTATAACATCTGAAACCCACTGACGGTGAATGTCCGGCTGGCTCAGCAACGACTATAACATCTAAAACCCATAGACGGTGAATGTCCGACTGGCTCAGCAACGACTATAACATCAGAAACCCACAGAATGTGAATATCCGGCTGGCTCAGCAACGACTATAACATCTGAAACCCACAAACAGTGAATGTCCCGCTGGCTCAGCAACGACTATAACATCTGAAACCCACAGACGGTGAATGACCGACTGGCTCAGCCAGGATTATAATATCTGAAACCCACAGACGGTGAATGTCCGGCTGGCTCAGCAACGACTATAACTTCTGAAACGCACAGACGGTGAATGTCCCGCTGGCTCAGCAATGACTATAACATATGAAACCCACAGACTGTGAATGTCCGGCTGGCTCAGCCATTACTATAACATCTGAAACACACAGACGATGAATGACTGACTGGCTCAGCCACAACTATAACATCAGAAACCCACAAACGGTGAATGTCCGTCTGGCTCAGCCACGACGATAACATCTGAAACCCACAGACTGTGAATGTCCCGCTGGCTCAGCCACGACTATAACATCAGAAACCCACAGACAGTGAATGTCCCGCTGGCTCAGCCACGACTATAACATCAGAAACCCACAGACGGTGAATGTCCGTCTGGCTCAGCAACGACTATAACATCTGAAACCCACAGACTGTGAATGTCCGGCTGGCTCAGCCATTACTATAACATCTGAAACACACAGACTATGAATGACTGACTGGCTCAGCCACGACTATAACATCAGAAACCCACAGACGGTGAATGTCCGTCTGGCAAATCCACGACAATAACATCTGAAACCCACAGACGGTGAATGTCCGGCTGGCACAGCCACGACTATAACATCTGAAACCCACAGACGGTGAATGTCCGGCTGGCTCAGCCATGACTATAACATCTGAAACACACAGACGATGAATGACTGACTGGCTCAGTCACGACTATAACATCTGAAACCCACAGACGGTGAATGTCCCGCTGGCTCAGCAACGACTATAACATCTGAAACCCACAGACGGTGAATGTCCCGCTGGCTCAGCCACGACTATAACATCTGAAACCCACAGACGGTGGATGTCCGGCTGGCTCAGCCACGACTATAACATCTGAAACACAAAGACGGTGAATGTCCGGCTGGCTCAGCCATTACTATAACATCTGAAACACACAGACGATGAATGACTGACTGGCTCAGCCACGACTATAACATCAGAAACCCACAGACGGTGAATGTCCGTCTGGCTCAACCATGACTATAACATCTGAAACCCACAGACGGTGAATGTCCCGCTGGCTCAGCAACGACTATAACATCTGAAACCCACAGACGGTGAAAGTCCCGCTGGCTCAGCCACGAATATAACATCTGAAACCCACAGACGGTGAATGTCCGGCTGGCTCAGCAACGACTATAACATCTGAAACCCACAGACGGTGAAGTCCCGCTGGCTCAGCAACGACTATAACATCAGAAACCCACAGATGGTGAAAGTCCCGCTGGCTCAGCCACGACTATAACATCTGAAACCCACAGACGGTGAATGTCCGGCTGGCTCAGCAACGACTATAACATCTGAAACCCACAGACGGTGAATGAACAACTGGCTCAGCCACAACTATAACATCTGAAACCCAAAGACGGTGAATGTACGGCTGGCTCAGCCACAACTATAACATCTGAAACCCACACACGGTGAATGTCCCTCTGGCTCAGCAACGACTATAACATCAGAAACCCACAGATGGTGAAAGTCCCGCTGGCTCAGCCACGACTATAACATCTGAAACCCACAGACGGTGAATGTCCGGCTGGCTCAGCCACAACTATAACATCTGAAACCCACACACGGTGAAAGTCCAGCTGGCTCAGCAACGACTATAACATCTTAACCCCACAGACGGTGAATGTCCGACTGGCACAACAACGACTATAACATCTGAAACCCACAGACGGTGAATGTCCGGCTGGCTCAGGACCGACTATAACATCTGAAACCCACAGACGGTGAATATCCGGCTGTCTGAGCCACGACTTTTACATCTGAAACCCACAGACGGTGAATGTCCGGCTGGCTCAGCCACGACTTTTACATCTGAAACCCACAGACGGTGACTGTTCCGCTGGCTCAACAACGACTATAACATCTGAAACCCACAGACGGTGAATGTCCGGCTGGCTCAGCAACGACTATAACATCTGAAACCCACTGACGGTGAATGTCCGGCTGGATCAGCAATGAATATAACATCTGAAACCCACAGACGGTGAATGTCCGACTGGCTCAGCAACGACTATAACATCAGAAACCCACAGAATGTGAATATCCGGCTGGCTCAGCAACGACAATAACATCTGAAACCCACAGACAGTGAATGTCCCGCTGGCTCAGCAACGACTATAACATCTGAAACCCACAGACGGTGAATGACCGACTGGCTCAGCCACGATTATAATATCTGAAACCCACAGACGGTGAATGTCCGGCTGGCTCAGCAACGACTATAACTTCTGAAACGCACAGACGGTGAATGTCCCGCTGGCTCAGCAATGACTATAACATATGAAACCCACAGACTGTGAATGTCCGGCAGGCTCAGCCATTACTATAACATCTGAAACACACAGACGATGAATGACTGACTGGCTCAGCCACGACTATAACATCAGAAACCCACAAACGGTGAATGTCCGTCTGGCTCAGCCACGACGATAACATCTGAAACCCACAGACTGTGAATGTCCCGCTGGCTCAGCCACGACTATAACATCTGAAACCCACAGACGGTAAATGACCAACTGGCTCAGCTACAACTATAACATCTGAAACCCAAAGACGGTGAATGTACGGCTGGCTCAGCCACAACTATAACATCTGAAACCCACACACGGTGAAAGTCCAGCTGGCTCAGCAATGACTATAACATCTTAACCCCACAGACGGTGAATGTCAGACTCGCACAGCAACGACTATAACATCTGAAACCCACAGACGGTGAATGTCCGGCTGGCTCAGCCATTACTATAACATCTGAAACACACAGACGATGAATGACTGACTGGCTCAGCCACGACTATAACATCAGAAACCCACAGACGGTGAATGTCCGTCTGGCTCAACTACGACTATAACATCTGAAACCCACAGACGGTGAATGTCCCGCTGGCTCAGCAACGACTATAACATCTGAAACCCACAGACGGTGAAAGTCCCGCTGGCTCAGCCATGACTATAACATCTGAAACCCACAGACGGTGAATGTCTGGCTGGCTCAGCAACGACTATAACATCTGAAACCCACAGACAGTGAATGTCCCGCTGGCTCAGAAACGACTATAACATCAGAAACCCACAGACGGTGAAAGTCCCTCTGGCTTAGCCACGACTATAACATCTGAAACCCACAGACGGTGAATGTCCGGCTGGCTCAGCAACGACTGTAACATCTGAAACCCACAGACGGTGAATGTCCCGCTGGCTCAGCCACAACTATAACATCTGAAACCCAAAGACGGTGAATGTACGGCTGGCTCAGCCACAACTATAACATCTGAAACCCACACACGGTGAAAGTCCAGCTCTCTCAGCAACGACTATAACATCTTAACCCCACAGACGGTGAATGTCCGACTGGCACAGCAACGACTATAACATCTGAAACCCACAGACGGTGAATGTCCGGCTGGCTCCGCACCGACTATAACATCTGAAACCCACAGACGGTGAATATCCGGCTGTCTCAGCCACGACTATAACATCTGAAACCCACAGACGGTAAATGTCCGGCTGGCTCAGCCACGACTTTTACATCTGAAACCCACAGACGGTGAATGTCCGGCTGGCTCAGCCACGACTTTTACATCTGAAACCCACAGACGGTGACTGTTCCGCTGGCTCAACAATGACTATAACACCTGAAACCCACAGACGGTGAATGTCCGGCTGGCACAGCCATTACTATAACATCTGAAACACACAGACGATGAATGACTGACTGGCTCAGCCACAACTATAACATCAGAAACCCACAAACGGTGAATGTCCGTCTGGCTCAGCCACGACGATAACATCTGAAACCCACAGACTGTGAATGTCCCGCTGGCTCAGCCACGACTATAACATCAGAAACCCACAGACAGTGAATGTCCCGCTGGCTCAGCCACGACTATAACATCAGAAACCCACAGACGGTGAATGTCCGTCTGGCTCAGCAACGACTATAACATCTGAAACCCACAGACTGTGAATGTCCGGCTGGCTCAGCCATTACTATAACATCTGAAACACACAGACTATGAATGACTGACTGGCTCAGCCACGACTATAACATCAGAAACCCACAGACGGTGAATGTCCGTCTGGCTCATCCACGACAATAACATCTGAAACCCACAGACGGTGAATGTCCGGCTGGCACAGCCACGACTATAACATCTGAAACCCACAGACGGTGAATGTCCGGCTGGCTCAGCCATGACTATAACATCTGAAACACACAGACGATGAATGACTGACTGGCTCAGTCACGACTATAACATCTGAAACCCACAGACGGTGAATGTCCCGCTGGCTCAGCAACGACTATAACATCTGAAACCCACAGACGGTGAATGTCCCGCTGGCTCAGCCACGACTATAACATCTGAAACCCACAGACGGTGAATGTCCGGCTGGCTCAGCCACGACTATAACATCTGAAACCCAAAGACGGTGAATGTCCGGCTGGCTCAGCCACGACTTTTACATCTGAAACCCACAGACGGTGACTGTTCTGCTGGCTCAACAACGACTATAACACCTGAAACCCACAGACGGTGAATGTCCGGCTGGCTCAGCCATTACTATAACATCTGAAACACACAGACGATGAATGACTGACTGGCTCAGCCACAACTATAACATCAGAAACCCACAAACGGTGAATGTCCGTCTGGCTCAGCCACGACGATAACATCTGAAACCCACAGACTGTGAATGTCCCGCTGGCTCAGCCACGACTATAACATCAGAAACCCACAGACAGTGAATGTCCCGCTGGCTCAGCCACGACTATAACATCAGAAACCCACAGACGGTGAATGTCCGTCTGGCTCAGCAACGACTATAACATCTGAAACCCACAGACTGTGAATGTCCGGCTGGCTCAGCCATTACTATAACATCTGAAACACACAGACTATGAATGACTGACTGGCTCAGCCACGACTATAACATCAGAAACCCACAGACGGTGAATGTCCGTCTGGCTCATCCACGACAATAACATCTGAAACCCACAGACGGTGAATGTCCGGCTGGCACAGCCACGACTATAACATCTGAAACCCACAGACGGTGAATGTCCGGCTGGCTCAGCCATGACTATAACATCTGAAACACACAGACGATGAATGACTGACTGGCTCAGTCACGACTATAACATCTGAAACCCACAGACGGTGAATGTCCCGCTGGCTCAGCAACGACTATAACATCTGAAACCCACAGACGGTGAATGTCCCGCTGGCTCAGCCACGACTATAACATCTGAAACCCACAGACAGTGAATGTCCGGCTGGCTCAGCCACGACTATAACATCTGAAACCCAAAGACGGTGAATGTCCGGCTGGCTCAGCCATTACTATAACATCTGAAACACACAGACGATGAATGACTGACTGGCTCAGCCACGACTATAACATCAGAAACCCACAGACGGTGAATGTCCGTCTGGCTCAACCATGACTATAACATCTGAAACCCACAGACGGTGAATGTCCCGCTGGCTCAGCAACGACTATAACATCTGAAACCCACAGACGGTGAAAGTCCCGCTGGCTCAGCCACGACTATAACATCTGAAACCCACAGACGGTGAATGTCCGGCTGGCTCAGCAACGACTATAACATCTGAAACCCACAGACGGTGAAGTCCCGCTGGCTCAGCAACGACTATAACATCAGAAACCCACAGATGGTGAAAGTCCCGCTGGCTCAGCGACGACTATAACATCTGAAACCCACAGACGGTGAATGTCCGGCTGGCTCAGCAACGACTATAACATCTGAAACCCACAGACGGTGAATGAACAACTGGCTCAGCCACAACTATAACATCTGAAACCCAAAGACGGTGAATGTACGGCTGGCTCAGCCACAACTATAACATCTGAAACCCACACACGGTGAATGTCCCTCTGGCTCAGCAACGACTATAACATCAGAAACCCACAGATGGTGAAAGTCCCGCTGGCTCAGCCACGACTATAACATCTGAATCCCAAAGACGGTGAATGTCCGGCTGGCTCAGCCACAACTATAACATCTGAAACCCACACACGGTGAAAGTCCAGCTGGCTCAGCAACGACTATAACATCTTAACCCCACAGACGGTGAATGTCCGACTGGCACAACAACGACTATAACATCTGAAACCCACAGACGGTGAATGTCCGGCTGGCTCAGCACCGACTATAACATCTGAAACCCACAGACGGTGAATATCCGGCTGTCTGAGCCACGACTTTTACATCTGAAACCCACAGACGGTGAATGTCCGGCTGGCTCAGCCACGACTTTTACATCGGAAACCCACAGACGGTGACTGTTCCGCTGGCTCAACAACGACTATAACATCTGAAACCCACAGACGGTGAATGTCCGGCTGGCTCAGCAACGACTATAACATCTGAAACCCACTGACGGTGAATGTCCGGCTGGCTCAGCAATGACTATAACATCTGAAACCCACAGACGGTGAATGTCCGACTGGCTCAGCAACGACTATAACATCAGAAACCCACAGAATGTGAATATCCGGCTGGCTCAGCAACGACAATAACATCTGAAACCCACAGACAGTGAATGTCCCGCTGGCTCAGCAACGACTATAACATCTGAAACCCACAGACGGTGAAAGACCGACTGGCTCAGCCACGATTATAATATCTGAAACCCACAGACGGTGAATGTCCGGCTGGCTCAGCAACGACTATAACTTCTGAAACGCACAGACGGTGAATGTCCCGCTGGCTCAGCAATGACTATAACATATGAAACCCACAGACTGTGAATGTCCGGCTGGCTCAGCCATTACTATAACATCTGAAACACACAGACGATGAATGACTGACTGGCTCAGCCACGACTATAACATCAGAAACCCACAAACGGTGAATGTCCGTCTGGCTCAGCCACGACGATAACATCTGAAACCCACAGACTGTGAATGTCCCGCTGGCTCAGCCACGACTATAACATCTGAAACCCACAGACGGTAAATGACCAACTGGCTCAGCTACAACTATAACATCTGAAACCCAAAGACGGTGAATGTACGGCTGGCTCAGCCACAACTATAACATCTGAAACCCACACACGGTGAAAGTCCAGCTGGCTCAGCAATGACTATAACATCTTAACCCCACAGACGGTGAATGTCAGACTCGCACAGCAACGACTATAACATCTGAAACCCACAGACGGTGAATGTCCGGCTGGCTCAGCCATTACTATAACATCTGAAACACACAGACGATGAATGACTGACTGGCTCAGCCACGACTATAACATCAGAAACCCACAGACGGTGAATGTCCGTCTGGCTCAACTACGACTATAACATCTGAAACCCACAGACGGTGAATGTCCCGCTGGCTCAGCAACGACTATAACATCTGAAACCCACAGACGGTGAAAGTCCCGCTGGCTCAGCCACGACTATAACATCTGAAACCCACAGACGGTGAATGTCCGGCTGGCTCAGCAACGACTATAACATCTGAAACCCACAGACTGTGAATGTCCGGCTGGCTCAGCCATTACTATAACATCTGAAACACATAGACTATGAATGACTGACTGGCTCAGCCACGACTATAACATCAGAAACCCACAGACGGTGAATGTCCGTCTGGCTCATCCACGACAATAACATGTGAAACCCACAGACGGTGAATGTCCGGCTGGCTCAGCCATTACTATAACATCTGAAACACACAGACGATGAATGACTGACTGGCTCAGTCACGACTATAACATCTGAAACCCACAGACGGTGAATGTCCCGCTGGCTCAGCAACGACTATAACATCTGAAACCCACAGACGGTGACAGTCCCGCTGGCTCAGCCACGACTATAACATCTGAAACCCACAGATGGTGAATGTCCGGCTGGCTCAGCCACGACTATAACATCTGAAACCCAAAGACGGTGAATGTCCGGCTGGCTCAGCCATTACTATAACATTTGAAACACACAGACGATGAATGACTGACTGGCTCAGCCACGACTATAACATCAGAAACCCACAGACGGTGAATGTCCGTCTGGCTCAGCCACGACTCTAACATCTGAAACCCAAAGACGGTGAATGTACGGCTGGCTCAGCCACAACTATAACATCTGAAACCCACACACGGTGAAAGTCCAGCTGGCTCAGCAATGACTATAACATCTTAACCCCACAGACGGTGAATGTCAGACTGGCTCAGCCATTACTATAACATCTGAAACACACAGACGATGAATGACTGACTGGCTCAGCCACGACTATAACATCTGAAACCCACACACGGTGAAAGTCCAGCTGGCACAGCAACGACTATAACATCTGAAACCCACAGACGGTGAATGTCCGGCTGGCTCAGCCATTACTATAACATCTGAAACACACAGACGATGAATGACTGACTGGCTCAGCCACGACTATAACATCAGAAACCCACAGACGGTGAATGTCCGTCTGGCTCAACTACGACTATAACATCTGAAACCCACAGACGGTGAATGTCCCGCTGGCTCAGCAACGACTATAACATCTGAAACCCACAGACGGTGAAAGTCCCGCTGGCTCAGCCACGACTATAACATCTGAAACCCACAGACGGTGAATGTCCGGCTGGCTCAGCAACGACTATAACATCTGAAACCCACAGACGGTGAATGTCCCGCTGGCTCAGCAACGACTATAACATCAGAAACCCACAGATGGTGAAAGTCCCGCTGGCTCAGCCGCGACTATAACATCTGAAACCCACAGACGGTGAATGTCCGGCTGGCTCAGCAACGACTATAACATCTGAAACCCACAGACGGTGAATGAACAACTGGCTCAGCCACAACTATAACATCTGAAACCCAAAGACGGTGAATGTACGGCTGGCTCAGCCACAACTATAACATCTGAAACCCACACATGGTGAAAGTCCAGCTGGCTCAGCAACGACTATAACATCTGAAACCCACAGACGGTGAATGTCCCGCTGGCTCAGCAACGACTATAACATCAGAAACCCACAGATGGTGAAAGTCCCGCTGGCTCAGCCACGACTATAACATCTGAAACCCACAGACGGTGAATGTCCGGCTGGCTCAGCCACGACTATAACATCTGAAACCCAAAGATGGTGAATGTACGGCTGGCTCAGCCACAACTATAACATCTGAAACCCACACACGGTGAAAGTCCAGCTGGCTCAGCAACGACTATAACATCTTAACCCCACAGACGGTGAATGTCCGACTGGCACAGCAACGACTATAACATCTGAAACCCACAGACGGTGAATGTCCGGCTGGCTCAGCACCGACTATAACATCTGAAACCCACTGACGGTGAATGTCCGGCTGGCTCAGCAACGACTATAACATCTGAAACCCACTGACGGTGAATGTCCGGCTGGCTCAACAACGACTATAACACCTGAAACCCACAGACGGTGAATGTCCGGCTGGCTCAGCAACGACTATAACATCTGAAACCCACTGACGGTGAATGTCCGGCTGGCTCAGCAACGACTATAACATCTGAAACCCACTGACGGTGAATGTCCGGCTGGCTCAGCAACGACTATAACATCAGAAACCCACAGAATGTGAATATCCGGCTGGCTCAGCAACGACTATAACATCTGAAACCCACAGACAGTGAATGTCCCGCTGGCTCAGCAACGACTATAACTTCTGAAACGCACAGACGGTGAATGTCCCGCTGGCTCAGCAATGACTATAACATATGAAACCCACAAACTGTGAATGTCCGGCTGGCTCAGCCATTACTATAACATC
The DNA here is from genome assembly GCF_048418815.1 of Hemitrygon akajei. NCBI lineage: Eukaryota > Metazoa > Chordata > Chondrichthyes > Myliobatiformes > Dasyatidae > Hemitrygon > Hemitrygon akajei. The sequence goes on from NC_133147.1 coordinate 35,392,017, forward strand.
TGAAACACACAGACGATGAATGACTGACTGGCTCAGCTACGACTATAACATCAGAAACCCACAAACGGTGAATATCCGTCTGGCTCAGCCACGACGATAACATCTGAAACCCACAGACTGTGAATGTCCGGCTGGCTCAGCAATTACTATAACATCTGAAACACACAGACGATGAATGATGACTGGCTCAGTGACGACTATAACATCAGAAACCTACAGACGGTGAATGTCCGTCTGGCTCAGCAACGACTATAACATCTGAAACCCACAGACGGTGAATGTCCGGCTGGCTCAGCCATTACTATAACATCTGAAACACACAGACGATGAATGACTGACTGGCTCAGTCACGACTATAACATCTGAAACCCACAGACGGTGAATGTCCCGCTGGCTCAGCAACGACTATAACATCTGAAACCCACAGACGGTGACAGTCCCGCTGGCTCAGCCACGACTATAACATCTGAAACCCACAGATGGTGAATGTCCGGCTGACTCAGCCACGACTATAACATCTGAAATCCAAAGACGGTGAATGTCCGGCTGGCTCAGCCATTACTATAACATCTGAAACACACAGACGATGAATGACTGACTGGCTCAGCCACGACTATAACATCAGAAACCCACAGACGGTGAATGTCCGTCTGGCTCAGCCACGACTCTAACATCTGAAACCCACAGACGGTGAATGTCCCGCTGGCTCAGCAACGACTATAACATCTGAAACCCACAGACGGTGAAAGTCCCGTTGGCTCAGCCACTACTATAACATCTGAAACCCACAGACGGTGAATGTCCGGCTGGCTCAGCAACGACTATAACATCTGAAACCCACAGACGGTGAATGTCCCGCTGGCTCAGCAACGACTATAACATCAGAAACCCACAGATGGTGAAAGTCCCACTGGCTCAGCCACGACTATAACATCTGAAACCCACAGACGGTGAATGTCCCGCTGGCTCAGCAACGACTATAACATCTGAAACCCACAGACGGTGACAGTCCCGCTGGCTCAGCCACGACTATAACATCTGAAACCCACAGATGGTGAATGTCCGGCTGACTCAGCCACGACTATAACATCTGAAACCCAAAGACGGTGAATGTCCGGCTGGCTCAGCCATTACTATAACATCTGAAACACACAGACGATCAATGACTGACTGGCTCAGCCACGACTATAACATCAGAAACCCACAGACGGTGAATGTCCGTCTGGCTCAGCCACGACTCTAACATCTGAAACCCACAGACGGTGAATGTCCCGCTGGCTCAGCAACGACTATAACATCTGAAACCCACAGACGGTGAAAGTCCCGTTGGCTCAGCCACTACTATAACATCTGAAACCCACAGACGGTGAATGTCCGGCTGGCTCAGCAACGACTATAACATCTGAAACCCACAGACGGTGAATGTCCCGCTGGCTCAGCAACGACTATAACATCAGAAACCCACAGATGGTGAAAGTCCCACTGGCTCAGCCACGACTATAACATCTGAAACCCACAGACGGTGAATGTCCGGCTGGCTCAGCAACGACTATAACATCTGAAACCCACAGACGGTGAATGTCCGGCTGGCTCAGCACCGACTATAACATCTGAAACCCACAGACGGTGAATATCCGGCTGTCTGAGCCACGACTTTTACATCTGAAACCCACAGACGGTGAATGTCCGGCTGGCTCAGCCACGACTTTTACATCTGAAACCCACAGACGGTGACTGTTCCGCTGGCTCAACAACGACTATAACATCTGAAACCCACAGATGGTGAAAGTCCCGCTGGCTAAGCCACGACTATAACATCTGAAACCCACAGACGGTGAATGTCCGGCTGGCTCAGCCACGACTATAACATCTGAAACCCAAAGACGGTGAATGTACGGCTGGCTCAGCCACAACTATAACATCTGAAACCCACACATGGTGAAAGTCCAGCTGGCTCAGCAACGACTATAACATCTTAACCCCACAGACGGTGAATGTCCGACTGGCACAGCAATGACTATAACATCTGAAACCCACAGACGGTGAATGTCCGGCTGGCTCAGCACCGACTATAACATCTGAAACCCACAGACGGTGAATATCCGGCTGTCTCAGCCACGACTATAACATCTGAAAACCACAGACGGTAAATGTCCGACTGGCTCAGCCACGACTTTTACATCTGAAACCCACAGACGGTGAATGTCCGGCTGGCTCAGCCACGACTTTTACATCTGAAACCCACAGACGGTGACTGTTCCGCTGGCTCAACAACGACTATAACACCTGAAACCCACAGACGGTGAATGTCCGGCTGGCTCAGCAACGACTATAACATCTGAAACCCACTGACGGTGAATGTCCGGCTGGCTCAGCAACGACTATAACATCTGAAACCCACTGACGGTGAATGTCCGGCTGGCTCAGCAACGACTATAACATCAGAAACCCACAGAATGTGAATATCCGGCTGGCTCAGCAACGACTATAACATCTGAAACCCACAGACAGTGAATGTCCCGCTGGCTCAGCAACGACTATAACATCTGAAACCCACTGACGGTGAATGTCCGGCTGGCTCAGCAACGACTATAACATCAGAAACCCACAGAATGTGAATATCCGGCTGGCTCAGCAACGACTATAACTTCTGAAACGCACAGACGGTGAATGTCCCGCTGGCTCAGCAATGACTATAACATATGAAACCCACAAACTGTGAATGTCCGGCTGGCTCAGCCATTACTATAACATCTGAAACACACAGACGATGAATGACTGACTGGCTCAGCTACGACTATAACATCAGAAACCCACAAACGGTGAATATCCGTCTGGCTCAGCCACGACGATAACATCTGAAACCCACAGACTGTGAATGTCCGGCTGGCTCAGCCATTACTATAACATCTGAAACACACAGACGATGAATGACTGACTGGCTCAGCGACGACTATAACATCAGAAACCCACAGACGGTGAATGTCCGTCTGGCTCAGCAACGACTATAACATCTGAAACCCACAGACGGTGAATGTCCGGCTGGCTCAGCCATTACTATAACATCTGAAACACACAGACGATGAATGACTGACTGGCTCAGTCACGACTATAACATCTGAAACCCACAGACGGTGAATGTCCCGCTGGCTCAGCAACGACTATAACATCTGAAACCCACAGACGGTGACAGTCCCGCTGGCTCAGCCACGACTATAACATCTGAAACCCACAGATGGTGAATGTCCGGCTGGCTCAGCCACGAATATAACATCTGAAACCCAAAGACGGTGAATGTCCGGCTGGCTCAGCCATTACTATAACATCTGAAACACACAGACGATGAATGACTGACTGGCTCAGCCACGACTATAACATCAGAAACCCACAGACGGTGAATGTCCGTCTGGCTCAGCCACGACTCTAGCATCTGAAACCCACAGACGGTGAATGTCCCGCTGGCTCAGCAACGACTATAACATCTGAAACCCACAGACGGTGAAACTCCCGTTGGCTCAGCCACTACTATAACATCTGAAACCCACAGACGGTGAATGTCCGGCTGGCTCAGCAACGACTATAACTTCTGAAACCCACAGACGGTGAATGTCCCGCTGGCTCAGCAACGACTATAACATCAGAAACCCACAGATGGTGAAAGTCCCACTGGCTCAGCCATGACTATAACATCTGAAACCCACAGACGGTGAATGTCCGGCTGGCTCAGCAACGACTATAACATCTGAAACCCACAGACGGTGAATGTCCGGCTGGCTCAGCACCGACTATAACATCTGAAACCAACAGACGGTGAATATCCGGCTGTCTGAGCCACGACTTTTACATCTGAAACCCACAGACGGTGAATGTCCGGCTGGCTCAGCCACGACTTTTACATCTGAAACCCACAGACGGTGACTGTTCCGCTGGCTCAACAACGACTATAACATCTGAAACCCACAGACGGTGAATGTCCGGCTGGCTCAGCAACGACTATAACATCTGAAACCCACTGACGGTGAATGTCCGGCTGGCTCAGCAATGACTATAACATCTGAAACCCACAGACGGTGAATGTCCGACTGGCTCAGCAACGACTATAACATCAGAAACCCACAGAATGTGAATATCCGGCTGGCTCAGCAACGACTATAACATCTGAAACCCACAGACAATGAATGTCCCGCTGGCTCAGCAACGACTATAACATCTGAAACCCACAGACGGTGAATGACCGACTGGCTCAGCCACGATTATAATATCTGAAACCCACAGACGGTGAATGTCCGGCTGGCTCAGCAACGACTATAACTTCTGAAACGCACAGACGGTGAATGTCCCGCTGGCTCAGCAATGACTATAACATATGAAACCCACAGACTGTGAATGTCCGGCTGGCTCAGCCATTACTATAACATCTGAAACAGACAGACGATGAATGACTGACTGGCTCAGCCACGACTATAACATCAGAAACCCACAAACGGTGAATGTCCGTCTGGCTCAGCCACGACGATAACATCTGAAGCCCACAGACGGTGAATGTCCCGCTGGCTTAGCAACGACTATAACATCTGAAACCCTCAGACGGTGAAAGTCCCGCTGGCTCAGCCACGACTATAACATCTGAAACCCACAGACGGTGAATGTCCGGCTGGCTCAGCACCGACTATAACATCTGAAACCCACAGACGGTGAATATCCGGCTGTCTCAGCCACGACTATAACATCTGAAAACCACAGACGGTAAATGTCCGGCTGGCTCAGCCACGACTTTTACATCTGAAACCCACAGACGGTGAATGTCCGGCTGGCTCAGCCACGACTTTTACATCTGAAACCCACAGACGGTGAATGTCCGGCTGGCTCAACAACGACTATAACACCTGAAACCCACAGACGGTGAATGTCCGGCTGGCTCAGCAACGACTATAACATCTGAAACCCACTGACGGTGAATGTCCGGCTGGCTCAGCAACGACTATAACATCTGAAACCCACTGACGGTGAATGTCCGGCTGGCTCAGCAACGACTATAACATCAGAAACCCACAGAATGTGAATATCCGGCTGGCTCAGCAACGACTATAACATCTGAAACCCACAGACAGTGAATGTCCCGCTGGCTCAGCAACGACTATAACTTCTGAAACGCACAGACGGTGAATGTCCCGCTGGCTCAGCAATGACTATAACATATGAAACCCACAAACTGTGAATGTCCGGCTGGCTCAGCCATTACTATAACATCTGAAACACACAGACGATGAATGACTGACTGGCTCAGCTACGACTATAACATCAGAAACCCACAAACGTTGAATATCCGTCTGGCTCAGCCACGACGATAACATCTGAAACCCACAGACTGTGAATGTCCGGCTGGCTCAGCAATTACTATAACATCTGAAACACACAGACGATGAATGACTGACTGGCTCAGCGACGACTATAACATCAGAAACCTACAGACGGTGAATGTCCGTCTGGCTCAGCAACGACTATAACATCTGAAACCCACAGACGGTGAATGTCCGGCTGGCTCAGCCATTACTATAACATCTGAAACACACAGACGATGAATGACTGACTGGCTCAGTCACGACTATAACATCTGAAACCCACAGACGGTGAATGTCCCGCTGGCTCAGCAACGACTATAACATCTGAAACCCACAGACGGTGACAGTCCCGCTGGCTCAGCCACGACTATAACATCTGAAACCCACAGATGGTGAATGTCCGGCTGACTCAGCCACGACTATAACATCTGAAACCCAAAGACGGTGAATGTCCGGCTGGCTCAGCCATTACTATAACATCTGAAACACACAGACGATGAATGACTGACTGGCTCAGCCACGACTATAACATCAGAAACCCACAGACGGTGAATGTCCGTCTGGCTCAGCCACGACTCTAACATCTGAAACCCACAGACGGTGAATGTCCCGCTGGCTCAGCAACGACTATAACATCTGAAACCCACAGACGGTGAAAGTCCCGTTGGCTCAGCCACTACTATAACATCTGAAACCCACAGACGGTGAATGTCCGGCTGGCTCAGCAACGACTATAACATCTGAAACCCACAGACGGTGAATGTCCCGCTGGCTCAGCAACGACTATAACATCAGAAACCCACAGATGGTGAAAGTCCCACTGGCTCAGCCACGACTATAACATCTGAAACCCACAGACGGTGAATGTCCCGCTGGCTCAGCAACGACTATAACATCTGAAACCCACAGACGGTGACAGTCCCGCTGGCTCAGCCACGACTATAACATCTGAAACCCACAGATGGTGAATGTCCGGCTGACTCAGCCACGACTATAACATCTGAAACCCAAAGACGGTGAATGTCCGGCTGGCTCAGCCATTACTATAACATCTGAAACACACAGACGATGAATGACTGACTGGCTCAGCCACGACTATAACATCAGAAACCCACAGACGGTGAATGTCCGTCTGGCTCAGCCACGACTCTAACATCTGAAACCCACAGACGGTGAATGTCCCGCTGGCTCAGCAACGACTATAACATCAGAAACCCACAGACGGTGAAAGTCCCGTTGGCTCAGCCACTACTATAACATCTGAAACCCACAGACGGTGAATGTCCGGCTGGCTCAGCAACGACTATAACATCTGAAACCCACAGACGGTGAATGTCCCGCTGGCTCAGCAACGACTATAACATCAGAAACCCACAGATGGTGAAAGTCCCATTGGCTCAGCCACGACTATAACATCTGAAACCCACAGACGGTGAATGTCCGGCTGGCTCAGCAATGACTATAACATCTGAAACCCACAGACGGTGAATGTCCGGCTGTCTCAGCACCGACTATAACATCTGAAACCCACAGACGGTGAATATCCGGCTGTCTGAGCCACGACTTTTACATCTGAAACCCACAGACGGTGAATGTCCGGCTGGCTCAGCCACGACTTTTACATCTGAAACCCACAGACGGTGAATGTCCCGCTGGCTCAGCAACGACTATAACATCTGAAACCCACAGACGGTGAAACTCCCGTTGGCTCAGCCACTACTATAACATCTGAAACCCACAGACGGTGAATGTCCGGCTGGCTCAGCAACGACTATAACTTCTGAAACCCACAGACGGTGAATGTCCCGCTGGCTCAGCAACGACTATAACATCAGAAACCCACAGATGGTGAAAGTCCCACTGGCTCAGCCATGACTATAACATCTGAAACCCACAGACGGTGAATGTCCGGCTGGCTCAGCAACGACTATAACATCTGAAACCCACAGACGGTGAATGTCCGGCTGGCTCAGCACCGACTATAACATCTGAAACCAACAGACGGTGAATATCCGGCTGTCTGAGCCACGACTTTTACATCTGAAACCCACAGACGGTGAATGTCCGGCTGGCTCAGCCACGACTTTTACATCTGAAACCCACAGACGGTGACTGTTCCGCTGGCTCAACAACGACTATAACATCTGAAACCCACAGACGGTGAATGTCCGGCTGGCTCAGCAACGACTATAACATCTGAAACCCACTGACGGTGAATGTCCGGCTGGCTCAGCAATGACTATAACATCTGAAACCCACAGACGGTGAATGTCCGACTGGCTCAGCAACGACTATAACATCAGAAACCCACAGAATGTGAATATCCGGCTGGCTCAGCAACGACTATAACATCTGAAACCCACAGACAATGAATGTCCCGCTGGCTCAGCAACGACTATAACATCTGAAACCCACAGACGGTGAATGACCGACTGGCTCAGCCACGATTATAATATCTGAAACCCACAGACGGTGAATGTCCGGCTGGCTCAGCAACGACTATAACTTCTGAAACGCACAGACGGTGAATGTCCCGCTGGCTCAGCAATGACTATAACATATGAAACCCACAGACTGTGAATGTCCGGCTGGCTCAGCCATTACTATAACATCTGAAACAGACAGACGATGAATGACTGACTGGCTCAGCCACGACTATAACATCAGAAACCCACAAACGGTGAATGTCCGTCTGGCTCAGCCACGACGATAACATCTGAAGCCCACAGACGGTGAATGTCCCGCTGGCTTAGCAACGACTATAACATCTGAAACCCTCAGACGGTGAAAGTCCCGCTGGCTCAGCCACGACTATAACATCTGAAACCCACAGACGGTGAATGTCCGGCTGGCTCAGCACCGACTATAACATCTGAAACCCACAGACGGTGAATATCCGGCTGTCTCAGCCACGACTATAACATCTGAAAACCACAGACGGTAAATGTCCGGCTGGCTCAGCCACGACTTTTACATCTGAAACCCACAGACGGTGAATGTCCGGCTGGCTCAGCCACGACTTTTACATCTGAAACCCACAGACGGTGAATGTCCGGCTGGCTCAACAACGACTATAACACCTGAAACCCACAGACGGTGAATGTCCGGCTGGCTCAGCAACGACTATAACATCTGAAACCCACTGACGGTGAATGTCCGGCTGGCTCAGCAACGACTATAACATCTGAAACCCACTGACGGTGAATGTCCGGCTGGCTCAGCAACGACTATAACATCAGAAACCCACAGAATGTGAATATCCGGCTGGCTCAGCAACGACTATAACATCTGAAACCCACAGACAGTGAATGTCCCGCTGGCTCAGCAACGACTATAACTTCTGAAACGCACAGACGGTGAATGTCCCGCTGGCTCAGCAATGACTATAACATATGAAATCCACAAACTGTGAATGTCCGGCTGGCTCAGCCATTACTATAACATCTGAAACACACAGACGATGAATGACTGACTGGCTCAGCTACGACTATAACATCAGAAACCCACAAACGGTGAATATCCGTCTGGCTCAGCCACGACGATAACATCTGAAACCCACAGACTGTGAATGTCCGGCTGGCTCAGCAATTACTATAACATCTGAAACACACAGACGATGAATGACTGACTGGCTCAGCGACGACTATAACATCAGAAACCTACAGACGGTGAATGTCCGTCTGGCTCAGCAACGACTATAACATCTGAAACCCACAGACGGTGAATGTCCGGCTGGCTCAGCCATTACTATAACATCTGAAACACACAGACGATGAATGACTGACTGGCTCAGTCACGACTATAACATCTGAAACCCACAGACGGTGAATGTCCCGCTGGCTCAGCAACGACTATAACATCTGAAACCCACAGACGGTGACAGTCCCGCTGGCTCAGCCACGACTATAACATCTGAAACCCACAGATGGTGAATGTCCGGCTGACTCAGCCACGACTATAACATCTGAAACCCAAAGACGGTGAATGTCCGGCTGGCTCAGCCATTACTATAACATCTGAAACACACAGACGATGAATGACTGACTGGCTCAGCCACGACTATAACATCAGAAACCCACAGACGGTGAATGTCCGTCTGGCTCAGCCACGACTCTAACATCTGAAACCCACAGACGGTGAATGTCCCGCTGGCTCAGCAACGACTATAACATCTGAAACCCACAGACGGTGAAAGTCCCGTTGGCTCAGCCACTACTATAACATCTGAAACCCACAGACGGTGAATGTCCGGCTGGCTCAGCAACGACTATAACATCTGAAACCCACAGACGGTGAATGTCCCGCTGGCTCAGCAACGACTATAACATCAGAAACCCACAGATGGTGAAAGTCCCACTGGCTCAGCCACGACTATAACATCTGAAACCCACAGACGGTGAATGTCCCGCTGGCTCAGCAACGACTATAACATCTGAAACCCACAGACGGTGACAGTCCCGCTGGCTCAGCCACGACTATAACATCTGAAACCCACAGATGGTGAATGTCCGGCTGACTCAGCCACGACTATAACATCTGAAACCCAAAGACGGTGAATGTCCGGCTGGCTCAGCCATTACTATAACATCTGAAACACACAGACGATGAATGACTGACTGGCTCAGCCACGACTATAACATCAGAAACCCACAGACGGTGAATGTCCGTCTGGCTCAGCCACGACTCTAACATCTGAAACCCACAGACGGTGAATGTCCCGCTGGCTCAGCAACGACTATAACATCAGAAACCCACAGACGGTGAAAGTCCCGTTGGCTCAGCCACTACTATAACATCTGAAACCCACAGACGGTGAATGTCCGGCTGGCTCAGCAACGACTATAACATCTGAAACCCACAGACGGTGAATGTCCCGCTGGCTCAGCAACGACTATAACATCAGAAACCCACAGATGGTGAAAGTCCCATTGGCTCAGCCACGACTATAACATCTGAAACCCACAGACGGTGAATGTCCGGCTGGCTCAGCAATGACTATAACATCTGAAACCCACAGACGGTGAATGTCCGGTTGTCTCAGCACCGACTATAACATCTGAAACCCACAGACGGTGAATATCCGGCTGTCTGAGCCACGACTTTTACATCTGAAACCCACAGACGGTGAATGTCCGGCTGGCTCAGCCACGACTTTTACATCTGAAACCCACAGACGGTGACTGTTCCGCTGGCTCAACAACGACTATAACATCTGAAACCCACAGATGGTGAAAGTCCCGCTGGCTAAGCCACGACTATAACATCTGAAACCCACAGACGGTGAATGTCCGGCTGGCTCAGCCACGACTATAACATCTGAAACCCAAAGACGGTGAATGTACGGCTGGCTCAGCCACAACTATAACTTCTGAAACCCACACACGGTGAAAGTCCAGCTGGCTCAGCAACGACTATAACATCTTAACCCCACAGACGGTGAATGTCCGACTGGCACAGCAATGACTATAACATCTGAAACCCACAGACGGTGAATGTCCGGCTGGCTCAGCACCGACTATAACATCTGAAACCCACAGACGGTGAATATCCGGCTGTCTCAGCCACGACTATAACATCTGAAAACCACAGACGGTAAATGTCCGACTGGCTCAGCCACGACTTTTACATCTGAAACCCACAGACGGTGAATGTCCGGCTGGCTCAGCCACGACTTTTACATCTGAAACCCACAGACGGTGACTGTTCCGCTGGCTCAACAACGACTATAACACCTGAAACCCACAGACGGTGAATGTCCGGCTGGCTCAGCAACGACTATAACATCTGAAACCCACTGACGGTGAATGTCCGGCTGGCTCAGCAACGACTATAACATCTGAAACTCACTGACGGTGAATGTCCGGTTGGCTCAGCAACGACTATAACATCAGAAACCCACAGAATGTGAATATCCGGCTGGCTCAGCAACGACTATAACATCTGAAACCCACAGACAGTGAATGTCCCGCTGGCTCAGCAACGACTATAACATCTGAAACCCACAGACGGTGAATGACCGACTGGCTCAGCCACGATTATAATATCTGAAACCCACAGACGGTGAATGTCCGGCTGGCTCAGGAACGACTATAACTTCTGAAACGCACAGACGGTGAATGTCCCGCTGGCTCTGCAATGACTATAACATATGAAACCCACAAACTGTGAATGTCCGGCTGGCTCAGCCATTACTATAACATCTGAAACACACAGACGATGAATGACTGACTGGCTCAGCTACGACTATAACATCAGAAACCCACAAACGGTGAATATCCGTCTGGCTCAGCCACGACGATAACATCTGAAACCCACAGACTGTGAATGTCCGGCTGGCTCAGCCATTACTATAACATCTGAAACACACAGACGATGAATGACTGACTGGCTCAGCGACGACTATAACATCAGAAACCCACAGACGGTGAATGTCCGTCTGGCTCAGCAACGACTATAACATCTGAAACCCACAGACGGTGAATGTCCGGCTGGCTCAGCCATTACTATAACATCTGAAACACACAGACGATGAATGACTGACTGGCTCAGTCACGACTATAACATCTGAAACCCACAGACGGTGAATGTCCCGCTGGCTCAGCAACGACTATAACATCTGAAACCCACAAACGGTGACAGTCCCGCTGGCTCAGCCACGACTATAACATCTGAAACCCACAGATGGTGAATGTCCGGCTGGCTCAGCCACGACTATAACATCTGAAACCCAAAGACGGTGAATGTCCGGCTGGCTCAGCCATTACTATAACATCTGAAACACACAGACGATGAATGACTGACTGGCTCAGCCACGACTATAACATCAGAAACCCACAGACGGTGAATGTCCGTCTGGCTCAGCCACGACTCTAGCATCTGAAACCCACAGACGGTGAATGTCCCGCTGGCTCAGCAACGACTATAACATCTGAAACCCACAGACGGTGAAAGTCCCGTTGGCTCAGCCACTACTATAACATCTGAAACCCACAGACGGTGAATGTCCGGCTGGCTCAGCAACGACTATAACTTCTGAAACCCACAGACGGTGAATGTCCCGCTGGCTCAGCAACGACTATAACATCTGAAACCCACAGACGGTGAAAGTCCCGTTGGCTCAGCCACTACTATAACATCTGAAACCCACAGACGGTGAATGTCCGGCTGGCTCAGCAACGACTATAACTTCTGAAACCCACAGACGGTGAATGTCCCGCTGGCACAGCAACGACTATAACATCAGAAACCCACAGATGGTGAAAGTCCCACTGGCTCAGCCATGACTATAACATCTGAAACCCACAGACGGTGAATGTCCGGCTGGCTCAGCAACGACTATAACATCTGAAACCCACAGACGGTGAATGTCCGGCTGGCTCAGCACAGACTATAACATCTGAAACCCACAGACGGTGAATATCCGGCTGTCTGAGCCACGACTTTTACATCTGAAACCCACAGACGGTGAATGTCCGGCTGGCTCAGCCACGACTTTTACATCTGAAACCCACAGACGGTGACTGTTCCGCTGGCTCAACAACGACTATAACATCTGAAACCCACAGACGGTGAATGTCCGGCTGGCTCAGCAACGACTATAACATCTGAAACCCACTGACGGTGAATGTCCGGCTGGCTCAGCAATGACTATAACATCTGAAACCCACAGACGGTGAATGTCCGACTGGCTCAGCAACGACTATAACATCAGAAACCCACAGAATGTGAATATCCGGCTGGCTCAGCAACGACTATAACATCTGAAACCCACAGACAGTGAATGTCCCGCTGGCTCAGCAACGACTATAACATCTGAAACCCACAGACGGTGAATGACCGACTGGCTCAGCCACGATTATAATATCTGAAACCCACAGACGGTGAATGTCCGGCTGGCTCAGCAACGACTATAACTTCTGAAACGCACAGACGGTGAATGTCCCGCTGGCTCAGCAATGACTATAACATATGAAACCCACAGACTGTGAATGTCCGGCTGGCTCAGCCATTACTATAACATCTGAAACAGACAGACGATGAATGACTGACTGGCTCAGCCACGACTATAACATCAGAAACCCACAAACGGTGAATGTCCGTCTGGCTCAGCCACGACGATAACATCTGAAGCCCACAGACGGTGAATGTCCCGCTGGCTTAGCAACGACTATAACATCTGAAACCCACAGACGGTGAAAGTCCCGCTGGCTCAGCCACGACTATAACATCTGAAACCCACAGACGGTGAATGTCCGGCTGGCTCAGCACCGACTATAACATCTGAAACCCACAGACGGTGAATATCCGGCTGTCTCAGCCACGACTATAACATCTGAAAACCACAGACGGTAAATGTCCGGCTGGCTCAGCCACGACTTTTACATCTGAAACCCACAGACGGTGAATGTCCGGCTGGCTCAGCCACGACTTTTACATCTGAAACCCACAGACGGTGACTGTTCCGCTGGCTCAACAACGTCTATAACACCTGAAACCCACAGACGGTGAATGTCCGGCTGGCTCAGCAACGACTATAACATCTGAAACCCACTGACGGTGAATGTCCGGCTGGCTCAGCAACGACTATAACATCTGAAACCCACAGACGGTGAATGTCCGACTGGCTCAGCAACGACTATAACATCAGAAACCCACAGAATGTGAATATCCGGCTGGCTCAGCAACGACTATAACATCTGAAACCCACAGACAGTGAATGTCCCGCTGGCTCAGCAACGACTATAACTTCTGAAACGCACATACGGTGAATGTCCCGCTGGCTCAGCAATGACTATAACATATGAAACCCACAGACTGTGAATGTCCAGCTGGCTCAGCCATTACTATAACATCTGAAACACACAGACGATGAATGACTGACTGGCTCAGCTACGACTATATCATCAGAAACCCACAAACGGTGAATGTTCCGACTGGCTCAGCCACGATTATAATATCTGAAACCCACAGACGGTGAATGTCCGGCTGGCTCAGCAACGACTATAACATCTGAAACCCACAGACGGTGAATGACCGACTGGCTCAGCCACGATTATAACATCTGAAACCCACAGACGGTGAATGACTGACTGGCTCAGCAACGACTATAACATCTGAAACACACAGACGATGAATGACTGACTGGCTCAGCCACGACTATAACATCTGAAACCCACAGACGGTGAATATCCGGCTGTCTCAGCCACGACTATAACATCTGAAAACCACAGACGGTAAATGTCCGGCTGGCTCAGCCACGACTTTTACATCTGAAACCCACAGACGGTGAATGTCCGGCTGGCTCAGCCACGACTTTTACATCTGAAACCCACAGACGGTGACTGTTCCGCTGGCTCAACAACGTCTATAACACCTGAAACCCACAGACGGTGAATGTCCGGCTGGCTCAGCAACGACTATAACATCTGAAACCCACTGACGGTGAATGTCCGGCTGGCTCAGCAACGACTATAACATCTGAAACCCACAGACGGTGAATGTCCGACTGGCTCAGCAACGACTATAACATCAGAAACCCACAGAATGTGAATATCCGGCTGGCTCAGCAACGACTATAACATCTGAAACCCACAGACAGTGAATGTCCCGCTGGCTCAGCAACGACTATAACTTCTGAAACGCACATACGGTGAATGTCCCGCTGGCTCAGCAATGACTATAACATATGAAACCCACAGACTGTGAATGTCCGGCTGGCTCAGCCATTACTATAACATCTGAAACACACAGACGATGAATGACTGACTGGCTCAGCTACGACTATATCATCAGAAACCCACAAACGGTGAATGTTCCGACTGGCTCAGCCACGATTATAATATCTGAAACCCACAGACGGTGAATGTCCGGCTGGCTCAGCAACGACTATAACATCTGAAACCCACAGACGGTGAATGACCGACTGGCTCAGCCACGATTATAACATCTGAAACCCACAGACGGTGAATGACTGACTGGCTCAGCAACGACTATAACATCTGAAACACACAGACGATGAATGACTGACTGGCTCAGCCACGTCTATAACATCTGAAACCCACAGACGGTGAATGACCGACTGGCTCAGCCACGATTATGATATCTGAAACCCACAGACGGTGAATGTCCCGCTGGCTCAGCAATGACTATAACATATGAAACCCACAGACTGTGAATGTCCGGCTGGCTCAGCCATTACTATAACATCTGAAACACACAGACGATGAATGACTGACTGGCTCAGCCACGACTATAACATCAGAAACCCACAGACGGTGAATGTCCGTCTGGCTCAGCAACGACTATAACATCTGAAACCCACAGACTGTGAATGTCCGGCTGGCTCAGCCATTACTATAACATCTGAAACACACAGACTATGAATGACTGACTGGCTCAGCCACGACTATAACATCAGAAACCCACAGACGGTGAATGTCCATCTGGCTCATCCACGACAATAACATCTGAAACCCACAGACGGTGAATGTCCGGCTGGCTCAGCCATTACTATAACATCTGAAACACACAGACGATGAATGACTGACTGGCTCAGTCACGACTATAACATCTGAAACCCACAGACGGTGAATGTCCCGCTGGCTCAGCAACGACTATAACATCTGAAACGCACAGACGGTGACAGTCCCGCTGGCTCAGCCACGACTATAACATCTGAAACCCACAGATGGTGAATGTCCGGCTGGCTCAGCAACGACTATAACATCTGAAACCCAAAGACGGTGAATGTCCGGCTGGCTCAGCCATTACTATAACATCTGAAACACACAGACGATGAATGACTGACTGGCTCAGCCACGACTATAACATCAGAAACCCACAGACGGTGAATGTCCGTCTGGCTCAGCCACGACTCTAACATCTGAAACCCACAGACGGTGAATGTCCCGCTGGCTCAGCAACGACTATAACATCTGAAACCCACAGACGGTGAAAGTCCCGTTGGCTCAGCCACTACTATAACATCTGAAACCCACAGACGGTGAATGTCCGGCTGGCTCAGCAACGACTATAACATCTGAAACCCACAGACGGTGAATGTCCCGCTGGCTCAGCAACGACTATAACATCAGAAACCCACAGATGGTGAAAGTCCCACTGGCTCAGCCACGACTATAACATCTGAAACCCACAGACGGTGAATGTCCGGCTGGCTCAGCAACGACTATAACATCTGAAACCCACAGACGGTGAATGACCAACTGGCTCAGCCACAACTATAACATCTGAAACCCAAAGACGGTGAATGTACGGCTGGCTCAGCCACAACTATAACATCTGAAACCCACACACGGTGAAAGTCCAGCTGGCTCAGCAACGACTATAA
Organism: Hemitrygon akajei; assembly: GCF_048418815.1. Lineage (NCBI taxonomy): Eukaryota > Metazoa > Chordata > Chondrichthyes > Myliobatiformes > Dasyatidae > Hemitrygon > Hemitrygon akajei. Next base: position 35,408,706 of record NC_133147.1, read on the forward strand.
CATCTGAAACCCACAGACGGTGAATGTCCGGCTGGCTCAGCAACGACTATAACATCTGAAACCCACAGACGGTGAATGTCCGGCTGGCTCAGCAACGACTATAACATCTGAAACCCACAGACGGTGAATGTCCGGCTGGCTCAGCAACGACTATAACATCTGAAACCCACAGACGGTGAATGTCCGGCTGGCTCAGCCATTACTATAACATCTGAAACGCACAGACGATGAATGACTGACTGGCTCAGCCACGACTATAACATCAGAAACCCACAGACGGTGAATGTACGGCTGGCTCAGCCACAACAATAACATCTGAAACCCACACATGGTGAAAGTCCAGCTGGCTCAGCAACGACTATAACATCTGAAACCCACAGACGGTGAATGTCCCGCTGGCTCAGCAACGACTATAACATCAGAAACCCACAGATGGTGAAAGTCCCGCTGGCTCAGCCATTACTATAACATCTGAAACACACAGACTATGAATGACTGACTGGCTCAGCCACGACTATAACATCAGAAACCCACAGACGGTGAATGTCCATCTGGCTCATCCACGACAATAACATCTGAAACCCACAGACGGTGAATATCCGGCTGGCTCAGCCATTACTATATCATCTGAAACACACAGACGATGAATGACTGACTGGCTCAGTCACGACTATAACATCTGAAACCCACAGACGGTGAATGTCCCGCTGGCTCAGCAACGACTATAACATCTGAAACCCACAGACGGTGACAGTCCCGCTGGCTCAGCCACGACTATAACATCTGAAACCCACAGATGGTGAATGTCCGGCTGGCTCAGCCACGACTATAACATCTGAAACCCAAAGACGTTGAATGTCCGGCTGGCTCAGCCATTACTATAACATCTGAAACACACAGACGATGAATGTCTCACTGGCTCAGCCACGACTATAACATCAGAAACCCACAGACGGTGAATGTCCGTCTGGCTCAGCCACGACTCTAACATCTGAAACCCACAGACGGTGAATGTCCCGTTGGCTCAGCAACGACTATAACATCTGAAACCCACAGACGGTGAAAGTCCCGTTGGCTCAGCCACTACTATAACATCTGAAACCCACAGACAGTGAATGTCCGGCTGGCTCAGCAACGACTATAACATCTGAAACCCACAGACGGTGAATGTCCCGCTGGCTCAGCAACGACTATAACATCAGAAACCCACAGATGGTGAAAGTCCCACTGGCTCAGCCACGACTATAACATCTGAAACCCACAGACGGTGAATGTCCGGCTGGCTCAGCAACGACTATAACATCTGAAACCCACAGACGGTGAATGACCAACTGGCTCAGCCACAACTATAACATCTGAAACCCAAAGACGGTGAACGTACGGCTGGCTCAGCCACAACTATAACATCTGAAACCCACACACGGTGAAAGTCCAGCTGGCTCAGCAATGACTATAACATCTTAACCCCACAGACGGTGAATGTCAGACTGGCACAGCAACGACTATAACATCTGAAACCCACAGACGGGGAATGTCCGGCTGGCTCAGCCATTACTATAACATCTGAAACACACAGACGATGAATGACTGACTGGCTCAGCCACGACTATAACATCAGAAACCCACAGACGGTGAATGTACGGCTGGCTCAGCCACAACAATAACATCTGAAACCCACACATGGTGAAAGTCCAGCTGGCTCAGCAACGACTATAACATCTGAAACCCACAGACGGTGAAAGTCCCGCTGGCTCAGCCACGACTATAACATCTGAAACCCACAGACGGTGAATGTCCGGCTGGCTCAGCCACGACTATAACATCTGAAACCCAAAGACAGTGAATGTACGGCTGGCTCAGCCACAACTATAACATCTGAAACCCACACACGGTGAAAGTCCAGCTGGCTCAGGAACGACTATAACATCTTAACCCCACAGACGGTGAATGTCCGACTGGCACAGCAACGACTATAACATCTGAAACCCACAGACGGTGAATGTCCGGCTGGCTCAGCACCGACTATAACATCTGAAACCCACAGACGGTGAATATCCGGCTGTCTCAGCCACGACTATAACATCTGAAAACCACAGACGGTAAATGTCCGGCTGGCTCAGCCACGACTTTTACATCTGAAACCCACAGACGGTGAATGTCCGGCTGGCTCAGCCACGACTTTTACATCTGAAACCCACAGACGGTGACTGTTCCGCTGGCTCAACAACGACCATAACACCTGAAACCCACAGACGGTGAATGTCCGGCTGGCTCAGCAACGACTGTAACATCTGAAACCCACTGACGGTGAATGTCCGGCTGGCTCAGCAACGACTATAACATCTGAAACCCACAGACGGTGAATGTCCGACTGGCTCAGCAACGACTATAACATCAGAAACCCACAGAATGTGAATATCCGGCTGGCTCAGCAACGACTATAACATCTGAAACCCACAGACAGTGAATGTCCCGCTGGCTCAGCAATGACTATAACATCTGAAACCCACAGACGGTGAATGACCGACTGGCTCAGCCACGATTATAATATCTGAAACCCACAGACGGTGAATGTCCGGCTGGCTCAGCAACGACTATAACTTCTGAAACGCACAGACGGTGAATGTCCCGCTGGCTCAGCAATGACTATAACATATGAAACCCACAAACTGTGAATGTCCGGCTGGCTCAGCCATTACTATAACATCTGAAACACACAGACGATGAATGACTGACTGGCTCAGCTACGACTATAACATCAGAAACCCACAAACGGTGAATATCCGTCTGGCTCAGCCACGACGATAACATCTGAAACCCACAGACTGTGAATGTCCGGCTGGCTCAGCCATTACTATAACATCTGAAACACACAGACGATGAATGACTGACTGGCTCAGCGACGACTATAACATCAGAAACCCACAGACGGTGAATGTCCGTCTGGCTCATCAACGACTATAACATCTGAAACCCACAGACGGTGAATGTCCGGCTGGCTCAGCCATTACTATAACATCTGAAACACACAGACGATGAATGACTGACTGGCTCAGTCACGACTATAACATCTGAAACCCACAGACGGTGAATGTCCCGCTGGCTCAGCAACGACTATAACATCTGAAACCCACAGACGGTGACAGTCCCGCTGGCTCAGCCACGACTATAACATCTGAAACCCACAGATGGTGAATGTCCGGCTGGCTCAGCCACGACTATAACATCTGAAGCCCAAAGACGGTGAATGTCCGGCTGGCTCAGCCATTACTATAACATCTGAAACACACAGACGATGAATGACTGACTGGCTCAGCCACGACTATAACATCAGAAACCCACAGACGGTGAATGTCCGTCTGGCTCAGCCACGACTCTAACATCTGAGACCCACAGACGGTGAATGTCCCGCTGGCTCAGCAACGACTATAACATCTGAAACCCACAGACGGTGAAAGTCCCGTTGGCTCAGCCACTACTATAACATCTGAAACCCACAGACGGTGAATGTCCGGCTGGCTCAGCAACGACTATAACATCTGAAACCCACAGACGGTGAATGTCCCGCTGGCTCAGCAACGACTATAACATCAGAAACCCACAGATGGTGAAAGTCCCACTGGCTCAGCCACGACTATAACATCTGAAACCCACAGACGGTGAATGTCCGGCTGGCTCAGCAACGACTATAACATCTGAAACCCACAGACGGTGAATGACCAACTGGCTCAGCCACAACTATAACATCTGAAACCCAAAGACGGTGAATGTACGGCTGGCTCAGCCACAACTATAACATCTGAAACCCACACACGGTGAAAGTCCATCTGGCTCAGCAATGACTATAACATCTTAACCCCACAGACGGTGAATGTCAGACTCGCACAGCAACGACTATAACATCTGAAACCCACAGACGGTGAATGTCCGGCTGGCTCAGCCATTACTATAACATCTGAAACACACAGACGATGAATGACTGACTGGCTCAGCCACGACTATAACATCAGAAACCCACAGACGGTGAATGTCCGTCTGGCTCAACTACGACTATAACATCTGAAACCCACAGACGGTGAATGTCCCGCTGGCTCAGCAACGACTATAACATCTGAAACCCACAGACGGTGAAAGTCCCGCTGGCTCAGCCACGACTATAACATCTGAAACCCACAGACGGTGAATGTCCGGCTGGCTCAGCAACGACTATAACATCTGAAACCCACAGACGGTGAATGTCCCGCTGGCTCAGCAACGACTATAACATCAGAAACCCACAAATGGTGAAAGTCCCGCTGGCTCAGCCACGACTAAAACATCTGAAACCCACAGACGGTGAATGTCCGGCTGGCTCAGCAACGACTATAACATCTGAAACCCACAGACGGTGAATGAACAACTGGCTCAGCCACAACTATAACATCTGAAACCCAAAGACGGTGAATGTACGGCTGGCTCAGCCACAACAATAACATCTGAAACCCACACATGGTGAAAGTCCAGCTGGCTCAGCAACGACTATAACATCTGAAACCCACAGACGGTGAATGACCCGCTGGCTCAGCAACGACTATAACATCAGAAACCCACAGATGGTGAAAGTCCCGCTGGCTCAGCCACGACTATAACATCTGAAACCCACAGACGGTGAATGTCCGGCTGGCTCAGCCACGACTATAACATCTGAAACCCAAAGACGGTGAATGTACGGCTGGCTCAGCCACAACTATAACATCTGAAACCCACACACGGTGAAAGTCCAGCTGGCTCAGCAACGACTATAACATCTTAACCCCACAGACGGTGAATGTCCGACTGGCACAGCAACGACTATAACATCTGAAACCCACAGACGGTGAATGTCCGGCTGGCTCAGCACCGACTATAACATCTGAAACCCACAGACGGTGAATATCCGGCTGTCTCAGCCACGACTATAACATCTGAAAAACAAAGACGGTAAATGTCCGGCTGGCTCAGCCACGACTTTTACATCTGAAACCCACAGACGGTGAATGTCCGGCTAGCTCAGCCACGACTTTTACATCTGAAACCCACAGACGGTGACTGTTCCGCTGGCTCAACAACGACTATAACACCTGAAACCCACAGACAGTGAATGTCCGGCTGGCTCAGCAACGACTATAACATCTGAAACCCACTGACGGTGAATGTCCGGCTGGCTCAGCAACGACTATAACATCTGAAACCCACAGACGGTGAATGTCCGACTGGCTCAGCAACGACTATAACATCAGAAACCCACAGAATGTGAATATCCGGCTGGCTCAGCAACGACTATAACATCTGAAACCCACAGACAGTGAATGTCCCGCTGGCTCAGCAACGACTATAACATCTGAAACCCACAGACGGTGAATGACCGACTGGCTCAGCCACGATTATAATATCTGAAACCCACAGACGGTGAATGTCCGGCTGGCTCAGCAACGACTATAACTTCTGAAACGCTCAGACGGTGAATGTCCCGCTGGCTCAGCAATGACTATAACATATGAAACCCACAAACTGTGAATGTCCGGCTGGCTCAGCCATTACTATAACATCTGAAACACACAGACGATGAATGAATGACTGGCTCAGCTACGACTATAACATCAGAAACCCACAAACGGTGAATATCCGTCAGGCTCAGCCACGACGATAACATCTGAAACCCACAGACTGTGAATGTCCGGCTGGCTCAGCCATTACTATAACATCTGAAACACACAGACGATGAATGACTTACTGGCTCAGCGACGACTATAACATCAGAAACCCACAGACGGTGAATGTCCGTCTGGCTCAGCAACGACTATAACATCTGAAACCCACAGACGGTGAATATCCGGCTGTCTCAGCCACGACTATAACATCTGAAAACCACAGACGGTAAATGTCCGGCTGGCTCAGCCACGACTTTTACATCTGAAACCCACAGACGGTGAATGTCCGGCTGGCTCAGCCACGACTTTTACATCTGAAACCCACAGACGGTGACTGTTCCGCTGGCTCAACAACGACCATAACACCTGAAACCCACAGACGGTGAATGTCCGGCTGGCTCAGCAACGACTGTAACATCTGAAACCCACTGACGGTGAATGTCCGGCTGGCTCAGCAACGACTATAACATCTGAAACCCACAGACGGTGAATGTCCGACTGGCTCAGCAACGACTATAACATCAGAAACCCACAGAATGTGAATATCCGGCTGGCTCAGCAACGACTATAACATCTGAAACCCACAGACAGTGAATGTCCCGCTGGCTCAGCAACGACTATAACATCTGAAACCCACAGACGGTGAATGACCGACTGGCTCAGCCACGATTATAATATCTGAAACCCACAGACGGTGAATGTCCGGCTGGCTCAGCAACGACTATAACTTCTGAAACGCACAGACGGTGAATGTCCCGCTGGCTCAGCAATGACTATAACATATGAAACCCACAAACTGTGAATGTCCGGCTGGCTCAGCCATTACTATAACATCTGAAACACACAGACGATGAATGACTGACTGGCTCAGCTACGACTATAACATCAGAAACCCACAAACGGTGAATATCCGTCAGGCTCAGCCACGACGATAACATCTGAAACCCACAGACTGTGAATGTCCGGCTGGCTCAGCCATTACTATAACATCTGAAACACACAGACGATGAATGACTGACTGGCTCAGCGACGACTATAACATCAGAAACCCACAGACGGTGAATGTCCGTCTGGCTCATCAACGACTATAACATCTGAAACCCACAGACGGTGAATGTCCGGCTGGCTCAGCCATTACTATAACATCTGAAACACACAGACGATGAATGACTGACTGGCTCAGTCACGACTATAACATCTGAAACCCACAGACGGTGAATGTCCCGCTTTCTCAGCAACGACTATAACATCTGAAACCCACAGACGGTGACAGTCCCGCTGGCTCAGCCACGACTATAACATCTTAACCCCACAGACGGTGAATGTCCGACTGGCACAGCAACGACTATAACATCTGAAACCCACAGACGGTGAATGTCCGGCTGGCTCAGCACCGACTATAACATCTGAAACCCACAGACGGTGAATATCCGGCTGTCTCAGCCACGACTATAACATCTGAAAAACAAAGACGGTAAATGTCCGGCTGGCTCAGCCACGACTTTTACATCTGAAACCCACAGACGGTGAATGTCCGGCTAGCTCAGCCACGACTTTTACATCTGAAACCCACAGACGGTGACTGTTCCGCTGGCTCAACAACGACTATAACACCTGAAACCCACAGACGGTGAATGTCCGGCTGGCTCAGCAACGACTATAACATCTGAAACCCACTGACGGTGAATGTCCGGCTGGCTCAGCAACGACTATAACATCTGAAACCCACAGACGGTGAATGTCCGACTGGCTCAGCAACGACTATAACATCAGAAACCCACAGAATGTGAATATCCGGCTGGCTCAGCAACGACTATAACATCTGAAACCCACAGACAGTGAATGTCCCGCTGGCTCAGCAACGACTATAACATCTGAAACCCACAGACGGTGAATGACCGACTGGCTCAGCCACGATTATAATATCTGAAACCCACAGACGGTGAATGTCCGGCTGGCTCAGCAACGACTATAACTTCTGAAACGCACAGACGGTGAATGTCCCGCTGGCTCAGCAATGACTATAACATATGAAACCCACAAACTGTGAATGTCCGGCTGGCTCAGCCATTACTATAACATCTGAAACACACAGACGATGAATGAATGACTGGCTCAGCTACGACTATAACATCAGAAACCCACAAACGGTGAATATCCGTCTGGCTCAGCCACGACGATAACATCTGAAACCCACAGACTGTGAATGTCCGGCTGGCTCAGCCATTACTATAACATCTGAAACACACAGACGATGAATGACTTACTGGCTCAGCGACGACTATAACATCAGAAACCCACAGACGGTGAATGTCCGTCTGGCTCAGCAACGACTATAACATCTGAAACCCACAGACGGTGAATATCCGGCTGTCTCAGCCACGACTATAACATCTGAAAACCACAGACGGTAAATGTCCGGCTGGCTCAGCCACGACTTTTACATCTGAAACCCACAGACGGTGAATGTCCGGCTGGCTCAGCCACGACTTTTACATCTGAAACCCACAGACGGTGACTGTTCCGCTGGCTCAACAACGACCATAACACCTGAAACCCACAGACGGTGAATGTCCGGCTGGCTCAGCAACGACTGTAACATCTGAAACCCACTGACGGTGAATGTCCGGCTGGCTCAGCAACGACTATAACATCTGAAACCCACAGACGGTGAATGTCCGACTGGCTCAGCAACGACTATAACATCAGAAACCCACAGAATGTGAATATCCGGCTGGCTCAGCAACGACTATAACATCTGAAACCCACAGACAGTGAATGTCCCGCTGGCTCAGCAACGACTATAACATCTGAAACCCACAGACGGTGAATGACCGACTGGCTCAGCCACGATTATAATATCTGAAACCCACAGACGGTGAATGTCCGGCTGGCTCAGCAACGACTATAACTTCTGAAACGCACAGACGGTGAATGTCCCGCTGGCTCAGCAATGACTATAACATATGAAACCCACAAACTGTGAATGTCCGGCTGGCTCAGCCATTACTATAACATCTGAAACACACAGACGATGAATGACTGACTGGCTCAGCTACGACTATAACATCAGAAACCCACAAACGGTGAATATCCGTCTGGCTCAGCCACGACGATAACATCTGAAACCCACAGACTGTGAATGTCCGGCTGGCTCAGCCATTACTATAACATCTGAAACACACAGACGATGAATGACTGACTGGCTCAGCGACGACTATAACATCAGAAACCCACAGACGGTGAATGTCCGTCTGGCTCATCAACGACTATAACATCTGAAACCCACAGACGGTGAATGTCCGGCTGGCTCAGCCATTACTATAACATCTGAAACACACAGACGATGAATGACTGACTGGCTCAGTCACGACTATAACATCTGAAACCCACAGACGGTGAATGTCCCGCTGGCTCAGCAACGACTATAACATCTGAAACCCACAGACGGTGACAGTCCCGCTGGCTCAGCCACGACTATAACATCTGAAACCCACAGATGGTGAATGTCCGGCTGGCTCAGCCACGACTATAACATCTGAAACCCACAGACGGTGAATGTCCCGCTGGCTCAGCAACGACTATAACATCTGAAACCCACAGACGGTGACAGTCCCGCTGGCTCAGCCACGACTATAACATCTGAAACCCACAGATGGTGAATGTCCGGCTGGCTCAGCCACGACTATAACATCTGAAACCCACTGACGGTGAATGTCCGGCTGGCTCAGCAACGACTATAACATCTGAAACCCACAGACGGTGAATGTCCGACTGGCTCAGCAACGACTATAACATCAGAAACCCACAGAATGTGAATATCCGGCTGGCTCAGCAACGACTATAACATCTGAAACCCACAGACAGTGAATGTCCCGCTGGCTCAGCAACGACTATAACATCTGAAACCCACAGACTGTGAATGACCGACTGGCTCAGCCACGATTATAATATCTGAAACCCACAGACGGTGAATGTCCGGCTGGCTCAGCAACGACTATAACTTCTGAAACGCACAGACGGTGATTGTCCCGCTGGCTCAGCAATGACTATAACATATGAAACCCACAAACTGTGAATGTCCGGCTGGCTCAGCCATTACTATAACATCTGAAACACACAGACGATGAATGAATGACTGGCTCAGCTACGACTATAACATCAGAAACCCACAAACGGTGAATATCCGTCTGGCTCAGCCACGACGATAACATCTGAAACCCACAGACTGTGAATGTCCGGCTGGCTCAGCCATTACTATAACATCTGAAACACACAGACGATGAATGACTTACTGGCTCAGCGACGACTATAACATCAGAAACCCACAGACGGTGAATGTCCGTCTGGCTCAGCAACGACAATAACATCTGAAACCCACAGACGGTGAATATCCGGCTGTCTCAGCCACGACTATAACATCTGAAAACCACAGACGGTAAATGTCCGGCTGGCTCAGCCACGACTTTTACATCTGAAACCCACAGACGGTGAATGTCCGGCTGGCTCAGCCACGACTTTTACATCTGAAACCCACAGACGGTGACTGTTCCGCTGGCTCAACAACGACCATAACACCTGAAACCCACAGACGGTGAATGTCCGGCTGGCTCAGCAACGACTGTAACATCTGAAACCCACTGACGGTGAATGTCCGGCTGGCTCAGCAACGACTATAACATCTGAAACCCACAGACGGTGAATGTCCGACTGGCTCAGCAACGACTATAACATCAGAAACCCACAGAATGTGAATATCCGGCTGGCTCAGCAACGACTATAACATCTGAAACCCACAGACAGTGAATGTCCCGCTGGCTCAGCAACGACTATAACATCTGAAACCCACAGACGGTGAATGACCGACTGGCTCAGCCACGATTATAATATCTGAAACCCACAGACGGTGAATGTCCGGCTGGCTCAGCAACGACTATAACTTCTGAAACGCACAGACGGTGAATGTCCCGCTGGCTCAGCAATGACTATAACATATGAAACCCACAAACTGTGAATGTCCGGCTGGCTCAGCCATTACTATAACATCTGAAACACACAGACGATGAATGACTGACTGGCTCAGCTACGACTATAACATCAGAAACCCACAAACGGTGAATATCCGTCTGGCTCAGACACGACGATAACATCTGAAACCCACAGACTGTGAATGTCCGTCTGGCTCAGCCATTACTATAACATCTGAAACACACAGACGATGAATGACTGACTGGCTCAGCGACGACTATAACATCAGAAACCCACAGACGGTGAATGTCCGTCTGGCTCATCAACGACTATAACATCTGAAACCCACAGACGGTGAATGTCCGGCTGGCTCAGCCATTACTATAACATCTGAAACACACAGACGATGAATGACTGACTGGCTCAGTCACGACTATAACATCTGAAACCCACAGACGGTGAATGTCCCGCTGGCTCAGCAACGACTATAACATCTGAAACCCACAGACGGTGACAGTCCCGCTGGCTCAGCCACGACTATAACATCTGAAACCCACAGATGGTGAATGTCCGGCTGGCTCAGCCACGACTATAACATCTGAAACCCAAAGACGGTGAATGTCCGGCTGGTTCAGCCATTACTATAACATCTGAAACACACAGACGATGAATGACTGACTGGCTCAGCCACGACTATAACATCAGAAACCCACAGACGGTGAATGTCCGTCTGGCTCAGCCACGACTCTAACATCTGAGACCCACAGACGGTGAATGTCCCGCTGGCTCAGCAACGACTATAACATCTGAAACCCACAGACGGTGAAAGTCCCGTTGGCTCAGCCACTACTATAACATCTGAAACCCACAGACGGTGAATGTCCGGCTGGCTCAGCAACGACTATAACATCTGAAACCCACAGACGGTGAATGTCCCGCTGGCTCAGCAACGACTATAACATCAGAAACCCACAGATGGTGAAAGTCCCACTGGCTCAGCCACGACTATAACATCTGAAACCCACAGACGGTGAATGTCCGGCTGGCTCAGCAACGACTATAACATCTGAAACCCACAGACGGTGAATGACCAACTGGCTCAGCCACAACTATAACATCTGAAACCCAAAGACGGTGAATGTACGGCTGGCTCAGCCACAACTATAACATCTGAAACCCACACACGGTGAAAGTCCAGCTGGCTCAGCAATGACTATAACATCTTAACCCCACAGACGGTGAATGTCAGACTCGCACAGCAACGACTATAACATCTGAAACCCACAGACGGTGAATGTCCGGCTGGCTCAGCCATTACTATAACATCTGAAACACACAGACGATGAATGACTGACTGGCTCAGCCACGACTATAACATCAGAAACCCACAGACGGTGAATGTCCGTCTGGCTCAACTACGACTATAACATCTGAAACCCACAGACGGTGAATGTCCCGCTGGCTCAGCAACGACTATAACATCTGAAACCCACAGACGGTGAAAGTCCCGCTGGCTCAGCCACGACTATAACATCTGAAACCCACAGACGGTGAATGTCCGGCTGGCTCAGCAACGACTATAACATCTGAAACCCACAGACGGTGAATGTCCCGCTGGCTCAGCAACGACTATAACATCAGAAACCCACAGATGGTGAAAGTCCCGCTGGCTCAGCCACGACTAAAACATCTGAAACCCACAGACGGTGAATGTCCGGCTGGCTCAGCAACGACTATAACATCTGAAACCCACAGACGGTGAATGAACAACTGGCTCAGCCACAACTATAACATCTGAAACCCAAAGACGGTGAATGTACGGCTGGCTCAGCCACAACAATAACATCTGAAACCCACACATGGTGAAAGTCCAGCTGGCTCAGCAACGACTATAACATCTGAAACCCACAGACGGTGAATGACCCGCTGGCTCAGCAACGACTATAACATCAGAAACCCACAGATGGTGAAAGTCCCGCTGGCTCAGCCACGACTATAACATCTGAAACCCACAGACGGTGAATGTCCGGCTGGCTCAGCCACGACTATAACATCTGAAACCCAAAGACGGTGAATGTACGGCTGGCTCAGCCACAACTATAACATCTGAAACCCACACACGGTGAAAGTCCAGCTGGCTCAGCAACGACTATAACATCTTAACCCCACAGACGGTGAATGTCCGACTGGCACAGCAACGACTATAACATCTGAAACCCACAGACGGCGAATGTCCTGCTGGCTCAGCACCGACTATAACATCTGAAACCCACAGACGGTGAATATCCGGCTGTCTCAGCCACGACTATAACATCTGAAAAACAAAGACGGTAAATGTCCGGCTGGCTCAGCCACGACTTTTACATCTGAAACCCACAGACGGTGAATGTCCGGCTAGCTCAGCCACGACTTTTACATCTGAAACCCACAGACGGTGACTGTTCCGCTGGCTCAACAACGACTATAACACCTGAAACCCACAGACGGTGAATGTCCAGCTGGCTCAGCAACGACTATAACATCTGAAACCCACTGACGGTGAATGTCCGGCTGGCTCAGCAACGACTATAACATCTGAAACCCACAGACGGTGAATGTCCGACTGGCTCAGCAACGACTATAACATCAGAAACCCACAGAATGTGAATATCCGGCTGGCTCAGCAACGACTATAACATCTGAAACCCACAGACAGTGAATGTCCAGCTGGCTCAGCAACGACTATAACATCTGAAACCCACAGACGGTGAATGACCGACTGGCTCAGCCACGATTATAATATCTGAAACCCACAGACGGTGAATGTCCGGCTGGCTCAGCAACGACTATAACTTCTGAAACGCACAGACGGTGAATGTCCCGCTGGCTCAGCAATGACTATAACATATGAAACCCACAAACTGTGAATGTCCGGCTGGCTCAGCCATTACTATAACATCTGAAACACACAGACGATGAATGAATGACTGGCTCAGCTACGACTATAACATCAGAAACCCACAAACGGTGAATATCCGTCTGGCTCAGCCACGACGATAACATCTGAAACCCACAGACTGTGAATGTCCGGCTGGCTCAGCCATTACTATAACATCTGAAACACACAGACGATGAATGACTTACTGGCTCAGCGACGACTATAACATCAGAAACCCACAGACGGTGAATGTCCGTCTGGCTCAGCAACGACTATAACATCTGAAACCCACAGACGGTGAATATCCGGCTGTCTCAGCCACGACTATAACATCTGAAAACCACAGACGGTAAATGTCCGGCTGGCTCAGCCACGACTTTTACATCTGAAACCCACAGACGGTGAATGTCCGGCTGGCTCAGCCACGACTTTTACATCTGAAACCCACAGACGGCGACTGTTCCGCTGGCTCAACAACGACCATAACACCTGAAACCCACAGACGGTGAATGTCCGGCTGGCTCAGCAACGACTGTAACATCTGAAACCCACTGACGGTGAATGTCCGGCTGGCTCAGCAACGACTATAACATCTGAAACCCACAGACGGTGAATGTCCGACTGGCTCAGCAACGACTATAACATCAGAAACCCACAGAATGTGAATATCCGGCTGGCTCAGCAACGACTATAACATCTGAAACCCACAGACAGTGAATGTCCCGCTGGCTCAGCAACGACTATAACATCTGAAACCCACAGACGGTGAATGACCGACTGGCTCAGCCACGATTATAATATCTGAAACCCACAGACGGTGAATGTCCGGCTGGCTCAGCAACGACTATAACTTCTGAAACGCACAGACGGTGAATGTCCCGCTGGCTCAGCAATGACTATAACATATGAAACCCACAAACTGTGAATGTCCGGCTGGCTCAGCCATTACTATAACATCTGAAACACACAGACGATGAATGACTGACTGGCTCAGCTACGACTATAACATCAGAAACCCACAAACGGTGAATATCCGTCTGGCTCAGCCACGACGATAACATCTGAAACCCACAGACTGTGAATGTCCGGCTGGCTCAGCCATTACTATAACATCTGAAACACACAGACGATGAATGACTGACTGGCTCAGCGACGCCTATAACATCAGAAACCCACAGACGGTGAATGTCCGTCTGGCTCATCAACGACTATAACATCTGAAACCCACAGACGGTGAATGTCCGGCTGGCTCAGCCATTACTATAACATCTGAAACACACAGACGATGAATGACTGACTGGCTCAGTCACGACTATAACATCTGAAACCCACAGACGGTGAATGTCCCGCTGGCTCAGCAACGACTATAACATCTGAAACCCACAGACGGTGACAGTCCCGCTGGCTCAGCCACGACTATAACATCTGAAACCCACAGATGGTGAATGTCCGGCTGGCTCAGCCACGACTATAACATCTGAAACCCAAAGACGGTGAATGTCCGGCTGGCTCAGCCATTACTATAACATCTGAAACACACAGACGATGAATGACTGACTGGCTCAGCCACGACTATAACATCAGAAACCCACAGACGGTGAATGTCCGTCTGGCTCAGCCACGACTCTAACATCTGAGACCCACAGACGGTGAATGTCCCGCTGGCTCAGCAACGACTATAACATCTGAAACCCACAGACGGTGAAAGTCCCGTTGGCTCAGCCACTACTATAACATCTGAAACCCACAGACGGTGAATGTCCGGCTGGCTCAGCAACGACTATAACATCTGAAACCCACAGACGGTGAATGTCCCGCTGGCTCAGCAACAACTATAACATCAGAAACCCACAGATGGTGAAAGTCCCACTGGCTCAGCCACGACTATAACATCTGAAACCCACAGACGGTGAATGTCCGGCTGGCTCAGCAACGACTATAACATCTGAAACCCACAGACGGTGAATGACCAACTGGCTCAGCCACAACTATAACATCTGAAACCCAAAGACGGTGAATGTACGGCTGGCTCAGCCACAACTATAACATCTGAAACCCACACACGGTGAAAGTCCAGCTGGCTCAGCAATGACTATAACATCTTAACCCCACAGACGGTGAATGTCAGACTCGCACAGCAACGACTATAACATCTGAAACCCACAGACGGTGAATGTCCGGCTGGCTCAGCCATTACTATAACATCTGAAACACACAGACGATGAATGACTGACTGGCTCAGCCACGACTATAACATCAGAAACCCACAGACGGTGAATGTCCGTCTGGCTCAACTACGACTATAACATCTGAAACCCACAGACGGTGAATGTCCCGCTGGCTCAGCAACGACTATAACATCTGAAACCCACAGACGGTGAAAGTCCCGCTGGCTCAGCCACGACTATAACATCTGAAACCCACAGACGGTGAATGTCCGGCTGGCTCAGCAACGACTATAACATCTGAAACCCACAGACGGTGAATGTCCCGCTGGCTCAGCAACGACTATAACATCAGAAACCCACAGATGGTGAAAGTCCCGCTGGCTCAGCCACGACTAAAACATCTGAAACCCACAGACGGTGAATGTCCGGCTGGCTCAGCAACGACTATAACATCTGAAACCCACAGACGGTGAATGAACAACTGGCTCAGCCACAACTATAACATCTGAAACCCAAAGACGGTGAATGTACGGCTGGCTCAGCCACAACAATAACATCTGAAACCCACACATGGTGAAAGTCCAGCTGGCTCAGCAACGACTATAACATCTGAAACCCACAGACGGTGAATGACCCGCTGGCTCAGCAACGACTATAACATCAGAAACCCACAGATGGTGAAAGTCCCGCTGGCTCAGCCACGACTATAACATCTGAAACCCAAAGACGGTGAATGTACGGCTGGCTCAGCCACAACTATAACATCTGAAACCCACACACGGTGAAAGTCCAGCTGGCTCAGCAACGACTATAACATCTTAACCCCACAGACGGTGAATGTCCGACTGGCACAGCAACGACTATAACATCTGAAACCCACAGACGGTGAATGTCCGGCTGGCTCAGCACCGACTATAACATCTGAAACCCACAGACGGTGAATATCCGGCTGTCTCAGCCACGACTATAACATCTGAAAAACAAAGACGGTAAATGTCCGGCTGGCTCAGCCACGACTTTTACATCTGAAACCCACAGACGGTGAATGTCCGGCTAGCTCAGCCACGACTTTTACATCTGAAACCCACAGACGGTGACTGTTCCGCTGGCTCAACAACGACTATAACACCTGAAACCCACAGACGGTGAATGTCCGGCTGGCTCAGCAACGACTATAACATCTGAAACCCACTGACGGTGAATGTCCGGCTGGCTCAGCAACGACTATAACATCTGAAACCCACAGACGGTGAATGTCCGACTGGCTCAGCAACGACTATAACATCAGAAACCCACAGAATGTGAATATCCGGCTGGCTCAGCAACGACTATAACATCTGAAACCCACAGACAGTGAATGTCCCGCTGGCTCAGCAACGACTATAACATCTGAAACCCACAGACGGTGAATGACCGACTGGCTCAGCCACGATTATAATATCTGAAACCCACAGACGGTGAATGTCCGGCTGGCTCAGCAACGACTATAACTTCTGAAACGCACAGACGGTGATTGTCCCGCTGGCTCAGCAATGACTATAACATATGAAACCCACAAACTGTGAATGTCCGGCTGGCTCAGCCATTACTATAACATCTGAAACACACAGACGATGAATGAATGACTGGCTCAGCTACGACTATAACATCAGAAACCCACAAACGGTGAATATCCGTCTGGCTCAGCCACGACGATAACATCTGAAACCCACAGACTGTGAATGTCCGGCTGGCTCAGCCATTACTATAACATCTGAAACACACAGACGATGAATGACTTACTGGCTCAGCGACGACTGTAACATCAGAAACCCACAGACGGTGAATGTCCGTCTGGCTCAGCAACGACTATAACATCTGAAACCCACAGACGGTGAATGTCCGGCTGGCTCAGCCATTACTATAACATCTGAAACACACAGACGATGAATGACTGACTGGCTCAGTCACGACTATAACATCTGAAACCCACAGACGGTGAATGTCCCGCTGGCTCAGCAACGACTATAACATCTGAAACCCACAGACGGTGACAGTCCCGCTGGCTCAGCCACGACTATAACATCTGAAACCCACAGATGGTGAATGTCCGGCTGGCTCAGCCACGACTATAACATCTGAAACCCAAAGACGGTGAATGTCCGGCTGGCTCAGCCATTACTATAACATCTGAAACACACAGACGATGAATGACTGACTGGCTCAGCCACGACTATAACATCAGAAACCCACAGACGGTGAATGTCCGTCTGGCTCAGCCACGACTCTAACATCTGAAACCCACAGACGGTGAATGTCCCGCTGGCTCAGCAACGACTATAACATCTGAAACCCACAGACGGTGAAAGTACCGTTGGCTCAGCCACTACTATAACATCTGAAACCCACAGACGGTGAATGTCCGGCTGGCTCAGCAACGACTATAACATCTGAAACCCACAGACGGTGAATGTCCCGCTGGCTCAGCAACGACTATAACATCAGAAACCCACAGATGGTGAAAGTCCCACTGGCTCAGCCACGACTATAACATCTGAAACCCACAGACGGTGAATGTCCGGCTGGCTCAGCAACGACTATAACATCTGAAACCCACAGACGGTGAATGACCAACGGGCTCAGCCACAACTATAACATCTGAAACCCAAAGACGGTGAATGTACGGCTGGCTCAGCCACAACTATAACATCTGAAACCCACACACGGTGAAAGTCCAGCTGGCTCAGCAATGACTATAACATCTTAACCCCACAGACGGTGAATGTCAGACTGGCTCAGCAACGACTATAACATCTGAAACCCACAGACGGTGAATGTCCGGCTGGCTCAGCACCGACTATAACATCTGAAACCCACAGACGGTCAATATCCGGCTGGCTCAGCCACGACTATAACATCTGAAACCCACAGACTGTAAATGTCCGGCTGGCTCAGCCACGACTTTTACATCTGAAACCCACAGACGATGAATGTCCGGCTGGTTCAGCCACGACTTTTACATCTGAAACCCACAGACGGTGACTGTTCCGCTGGCTCAACAACGACTATAACATCTGAAACCCACAGACGGTGAATGTCCGGCTGGCTCAGCAACGACTATAACATCTGAAACCCACTGACGGTGAATGTCCGGCTGGCTCAGCAAAGACTATAACATCTGAAACCCACAGACGGTGAATGTCCGACTGGCTCAGCAACGACTATAACATCAGAAACCCACAGACTGTGAATGTCCGGCTGGCTCAGCAACGACTATACATCAGAAACCCACAGACTGTGAATATCCGGCTGGTTCAGCAACGACTATAACATCTTAACCCATGACGGTGAATGTCCGGCTGGCTCAGCCACGACTATAACATCTGAAACCCACAGACGGTGAATGTCCGGCTGGCTCAGCAACGACTATAACATCTGAAACCCACAGACGGTGAATGTCCGGCTGGCTCAGCAACGACTATAACATCTTAACCCCACAGACGGTGAATGTCCAGCTGGCTCAGCCACGAATATAACATCTGAAACCCACAGACGGTGAATGTACAGCTGGCTCAGCAACGACTATAACATCTGAAACCCACAGACGGTGAATGTCCCGCTGGCTCAGCCACGACTGTAACATCTGAAACCCACAGACGGTGAATGTCCAGCTGGCTCAGCTAAGACTAAAACATCTGAAACCCACAGACAGTGAATGACCGACTGCCTCAGAAATGACTACAACATTTGAAAAACACATACAATGAATGACGGACTGGCTCAGCCACGACTATAACATCTGAAACCCACAGACGCTTCATGTCCCGCTAGCTCAGCAATGACTATAACATCTGAAACCCACAGACGGTGAATGTCCCGCTGGCTCAGCCACGACTATAATATCTGAAACCTACAGATGGTGAATGTCAGGCTGGCTCAGCAATGACTATAACATCTCAACCGCACAGACGGTGAATGTCCGGCTGGCTCAGCACCGACTATAACATCTGAAACCCACAGCTAGTGAATATCCGGCTGTCTCAGCCACGACTATAACATCTGAAACCCACAGACGGGGAATGTCCGGCTGGCTCAGGCACGACTTTTACATCTGAAACCTACAGACGGTGACCGTTCCGCTGGCTCAGCCACGACTATAACATCAGAAACCCACAGACGGTGAATGTCCGTCTGGCTCATCCACGACAATAACATCTGAAACCCACAGACGGTGAATGTCCGGCTGGCTCAGCCATTACTATAACATCTGAAACACACAGACGATGAATGACTGACTGGCTCAGTCACGACTATAACATCTGAAACCCACAGACGGTGAATGTCCCGCTGGCTCAGCAACGACTATAACATCTGAAACCCACAGACGGTGAAAGTCCCGCTGGCTCAGCCACGACTATAACATCTGAAACCCACAGATGGTGAATGTCCAGATGGCTCAGCCACGACTATAACATCTGAAACCCAAAGACGGTGAATGTCCGGCTGGCTCAGCCATTACTATAACATCTGAAACACACAGACGATGAATGACTGACTGGCTCAGCCACGACTATAACATCAGAAACCCACAGACGGTGAATGTCCGTCTGGCTCAGCCACGACTATAACATCTGAAACCCACAGACGGTGAATGTCCCGCTGGCTCAGCAACGACTATAACATCTGAAACCCACAGACGGTGAAAGTCCCGCTGGCTCAGCCACTACTATAACATCTGAAACCCACAGACGGTGAATGTCCGGCTGGCTCAGCAACGACTATAACATCTGAAACCCACAGACGGTGAATGTCCCGCTGGCACAGCAACGACTATAACATCAGAAACCCACAGATGGTGAAAGTCCCGCTGGCTCAGCAACGACTATAACATCTGAAAACCACAGACGGTGAATGACCAACTGGCTCAGCCACAACTATAACATCTGAAACCCAAAGACGGTGAATGTACGGCTGGCTCAGCCACAACAATAACATCTGAAACCCACACATGGTGAAAGTCCAGCTGGCTCAGCAACGACTATAACATCTGAAACCCACAGACGGTGAATGACCCGCTGGCTCAGCAACGACTATAACATCAGAAACCCACAGATGGTGAAAGTCCCGCTGGCTCAGCCACGACTATAACATCTGAAACCCACAGACAGTGAATGTCCGGCTGGCTCAGCCACGACTATAACATCTGAAACCCAAAGACGGTGAATGTACGGCTGGCTCAGCCACAACTATAACATCTGAAACCCACACACGGTGAAAGTCCAGCTGGCTCAGCAACGACTATAACATCTTAACCGCACAGACGGTGAATGTCCGACTGGCACAGCAACGACTATAACATCTGAAACCCACAGACGGTGAATGTCCGGCTGGCTCAGCACCGACTATAACATCTGAAACCCACAGACGGTGAATATCCGGCTGTCTCAGCCACGACTATAACATCTGAAAACCACAGACGGTAAATGTCCGGCTGGCTCAGCCACGACTTTTACATCTGAAACCCACAGACGGTGAATGTCCGGCTGGCTCAGCCACGACTTTTACATCTGAAACCCACAGACGGTGACTGTTCCGCTGGCTCAACAACGACTATAACACCTGAAACCCACAGACGGTGAATGTCCGGCTGGCTCAGCAACGACTATAACATCTGAAACCCACTGACGGTGAATGTCCGGCTGGCTCAGCAACGACTATAACATCTGAAACCCACAGACGGTGAATGTCCGACTGGCTCAGCAACGACTATAACATCAGAAACCCACAGAATGTGAATATCCGGCTGGCTCAGCAACGACTATAACATCTGAAACCCACAGACAGTGAATGTCCCGCTGGCTCAGCAACGACAATAACATCTGAAACCCACAGACGGTGAATGACCGACTGGCTCAGCCACGATTATAATATCTGAAACCCACAGACGGTGAATGTCCGGCTGGCTCAGCAACGACTATAACTTCTGAAACGCACAGACGGTGAATGTCCCGCTGGCTCAGCAATGACTATAACATATGAAACCCACAAACTGTGAATGTCCGGCTGGCTCAGCCATTACTATAACATCTGAAACACACAGACGATGAATGAATGACTGGCTCAGCTACGACTATAACATCAGAAACCCACAAACGGTGAATATCCGTCTGGCTCAGCCAGGACGATAACATCTGAAACCCACAGACTGTGAATGTCCGGCTGGCTCAGCCATTACTATAACATCTGAAACACACAGACGATGAATGACTTACTGGCTCAGCGACGACTATAACATCAGAAACCCACAGACGGTGAATGTCCGTCTGGCTCAGCAACGACTATAACATCTGAAACCCACAGACGGTGAATGTCCGGCTGGCTCAGCCATTACTATAACATCTGAAACACACAGACGATGAATGACTGACTGGCTCAGTCACGACTATAACATCTGAAACCCACAGACGGTGAATGTCCCGCTGGCTCAGCAACGACTATAACATCTGAAACCCACAGACGGTGACAGTCCCGCTGGCTCAGCCACGACTATAACATCTGAAACCCACAGATGGTGAATGTCCGGCTGGCTCAGCCACGACTATAACATCTGAAACCCAAAGACGGTGAATGTCCGGCTGGCTCAGCCATTACTATAACATCTGAAACACACAGACGATGAATGACTGACTGGCTCAGCCACGACTATAACATCAGAAACCCACAGACGGTGAATGTCCGTCTGGCTCAGCCACGACTGTAACATCTGAAAACCACAGACGGTGAATGTCCCGCTGGCTCAGCAACGACTATAACATCTGAAACCCACAGACGGTGAAAGTCCCGTTGGCTCAGCCACTACTATAACATCTGAAACCCACAGACGGTGAATGTCCGGCTGGCTCAGCAACGACTATAACATCTGAAACCCACAGACGGTGAATGTCCCGCTAGCTCAGCAACGACTATAACATCAGAAACCCACAGATGGTGAAAGTCCCACTGGCTCAGCCACGACTATAACATCTGAAACCCACAGACGGTGAATGTCCGGCTGGCTCAGCAACGACTATAACATCTGAAACCCACAGACGGTGAATGACCAACGGGCTCAGCCACAACTATAACATCTGAAACCCAAAGACGGTGAATGTACGGCTGGCACAGCAACGACTATAACATCTGAAACCCACAGACGGTGAATGTCCGGCTGGCTCAGCACCGACTATAACATCTGAAACCCACAGACGGTCAATATCCGGCTGGCTCAGCCACGACTATAACATCTGAAACCCACAGACGGTAAATGTCCGGCTGGCTCAGCCACGACTTTTACATCTGAAACCCACAGACGATGAATGTCCGGCTGGTTCAGCCACGACTTTTACATCTGAAACCCACAGACGGTGACTGTTCCGCTGGCTCAACAACGACTATAACACCTGAAACCCACAGACGGTGAATGTCCGGCTGGCTCAGCAACGACTATAACATCTGAAACCCACTGACGGTGAATGTCCGGCTGGCTCAGCAAAGACTATAACATCTGAAACCCACAGACGGTGAATGTCCGACTGGCTCAGCAACGACTATAACATCAGAAACCCACAGACTGTGAATGTCCGGCTGGCTCAGCAACGACTATACATCAGAAACCCACAGACTGTGAATATCCGGCTGGTTCAGCAACGACTATAACATCTTAACCCATGACGGTGAATGTCCGGCTGGCTCAGCCACGACTATAACATCTGAAACCCACAGACGGTGAATGTCCGGCTGGCTCAGCAACGACTATAACATCTGAAACCCACAGACGGTGAATGTCCGGCTGGCTCAGCAACGACTATAACATCTTAACCCCACAGACGGTGAATGTCCAGCTGGCTCAGCCACGAATATAACATCTGAAACCCACAGACGGTGAATGTACAGCTGGCTCAGCAACGACTATAACATCTGAAACCCACAGACGGTGAATGTCCCGCTGGCTCAGCCACGACTGTAACATCTGAAACCCACAGACGGTGAATGTCCAGCTGGCTCAGCTAAGACTAAAACATCTGAAACCCACAGACAGTGAATGACCGACTGCCTCAGAAATGACTACAACATTTGAAAAACACATACAATGAATGACGGACTGGCTCAGCCACGACTATAACATCTGAAACCCACAGACGCTTCTTGTCCCGCTAGCTCAGCAATGACTATAACATCTGAAACCCACAGACGGTGAATGTCCCGCTGGCTCAGCCACGACTATAATATCTGAAACCTACAGATGGTGAATGTCAGGCTGGCTCAGCAATGACTATAACATCTCAACCGCACAGACGGTGAATGTCCGGCTGGCTCAGCACCGACTATAACATCTGAAACCCACAGCTAGTGAATATCCGGCTGTCTCAGCCACGACTATAACATCTGAAACCCACAGACGGGGAATGTCCGGCTGGCTCAGGCACGACTTTTACATCTGAAACCTACAGACGGTGACCGTTCCGCTGGCTCAGCCACGACTATAACATCAGAAACCCACAGACGGTGAATGTCCGTCTGGCTCATCCACGACAATAACATCTGAAACCCACAGACGGTGAATGTCCGGCTGGCTCAGCCATTACTATAACATCTGAAACACACAGACGATGAATGACTGACTGGCTCAGTCACGACTATAACATCTGAAACCCACAGACGGTGAATGTCCCGCTGGCTCAGCAACGACTATAACATCTGAAACCCACAGACGGTGAATGTCCGTCTGGCTCAGCCACGACTATAACATCTGAAACCCACAGACGGTGAATGTCCCGCTGGCTCAGCAACGACTATAACATCTGAAACCCACAGACGGTGAAAGTCCCGCTGGCTCAGCCACTACTATAACATCTGAAACCCACAGACGGTGAATGTCCGGCTGGCTCAGCAACGACTATAACATCTGAAACCCACAGACGGTGAATGTCCCGCTGGCACAGCAACGACTATAACATCAGAAACCCACAGATGGTGAAAGTCCCGCTGGCTCAGCAACGACTATAACATCTGAAACCCACAGACGGTGAATGACCAACTGGCTCAGCCACAACTATAACATCTGAAACCCAAAGACGGTGAATGTACGGCTGGCTCAGCCACAACTATAACATCTGAAACCCACACACGGTGAAAGTCCAGCTGGCTCAGCAATGACTATAACATCTTAACCCCACAGACGGTGAATGTCCGGCTGGCTCAGCAACGACTATAACATCTGAAACCCACAGACGGTGAATGTCCGGCTGGCTCAGCACCGACTATAACATCTGAAACCCACAGACGGTGAATATCCGGCTGTCTCAGCCACGACTATAACATCTGAAACCCAAAGACGGTAAATGTCCGGCTGGCTCATCCACGACTTTTACATCTGAAACGCACAGACGGTGAATGTCCGGCTGGCTCAGCCACGACTTTTACATCTGAAACCCACAGACGGTGACTGTTCCGCTGGCTCAACAACGACTATAACACCTGAAACCCACAGACGGTGAATGTCCGGCTGGCTCAGCAACGACTATAACATCTGAAACCCACTGACGGTGAATGTCCGGCTGGCTCAGCAACGACTATAACATCTGAAACCCACAGACGGTGAATGTCCGACTGGCTCAGCAACGACTATAACATCAGAAACCCACAGACTGTGAATATCCGGCTGGCACAGCAACGACTATATCATCTGAAACGCACAGACGGTGAATGTCCGGCTGGCTCAGCAACGACTATACATCAGAAACCCACAGACTGTGAATATCCGGCTGGTTCAGCAACGACTATAACATCTTAACCCATGACGGTGAATGTCCGGCTGGCTCAGCCACGACTATAACATCTGAAACGCACAGACGGTGAATGTCCGGCTGGCTCAGCAACGACTATAACATCTGAAACCCACAGACGGTGAATGTCCGGCTGGCTCAGCAACGACTATAACATCTTAACCCCACAGACGGTGAATGTCCAGCTGGCTCAGCCACGAATATAACATCTGAAACCCACAGACGGTGAATGTCCAGCTGGCTCAGCAACGACTATAACATCTGAAACCCACAGACGGTGAATGTCCCGCTGGCTCAGCCACGACTGTAACATCTGAAACCCACAGACGGTGAATGTCCCGCTGGCTCAGCTAAGACTAAAACATCAGAAACCCACAGACAGTGAATGACCGACTGCCTCAGAAATGACTATAACATTTGAAACACACATACAATGAATGACGGACTGGCTCAGCCACGACTATAACATCTGAAACCCACAGACGGTTCATGTCCCGCTGGCTCAGCCACGATTATAATTTCTGAAACCCTCAGAGGGTGAATGTCCGGCTGGCTCAGCAAAGACTATAACATCTGAAACGCACAGACGGTGAATGTCCCGCTGGCTCAGCAATGACTATAACATCTGAAACCCACAGACTGTGAATGCCCGGCTGGCTCAGCCATTACTATAACATCTGAAACACACAGACGATGAATGACTGACTGGCTCAGCCACGACTATAACATCAGAAACCCACAGACGGTGAATGTCCGTCTGGCTCAGCCACGACTATAACATCTGAAACCCACAGTCTGTGAATGTCCGGCTGGCTCAGCCATTACTATAACATCTGAAACACACAGACGATGAATGACTGACTGGCTCAGCCACGACTATAACATCAGAAACCCACAGGTGGTGAATGTCCGTCTGGCTCAGCAACGAATATGACATCTCAACCCCACAGACGGTGAATGTCCGGCTGGCTCAGCACCGACTATAACATCTGAAACCCACAGATGGTGAATATCCGGCTGTCTCAGCCACGACTATAACATCTGAAACCCACAGACGGTGAATGTCCGGCTGGCTCAGCCACGACTTTTACATCTGAAACCCACAGACGGAGAATGTCCCGCTGGCTCAGCAACGACTCAAACATCTGAAACCCACAGACGGTGAAAGTCCCGCTGGCTCAGCAACGACTATAACATCTGAAACCCACAGACGGTGAATGACCAACTGGCTCAGCCACGACTATAACATCTGAAACCCACAGACGGTGAATGTCCAGCTGGCTCAGCAACGACTATAACATCTGAAACCCGCAAACGGTGAATGTCCCGCTGGCTCAGCCACGACTATAACATCTGAAACCCACAGACGGTGAATGTCCCGCTGGCTTAACTAAGACTAAAACATCTGAAACCCACAGACAGTGAATGACCGACTGCCTCAGACATGACTATAACATTTGAAACACACATACAATGAATGACGGACTGGCTCAGCCATGACTATAACATCTGAAACCCACAAACGGTTCATGTCCCGCTGGCTCAGCAACGACTATAACATCTGAAACCCACAGACGGTGAATGTCCCGCTGGCTCAGCCACGGCTATAACATCTGAAACCAACAGACGGTTCATGTCCCGCTGGCTCAGCAACGACTATAACATCTGAAACCCACAGACGGTGAATATCCGGCTGGCTCAGCAACGACTATAACATCTGAAACCCACAGACTGTGAATATCCGGCTGGCTCAGCAATGACTATAACATCTGAAACGCACAGACGGTGAATGTCCCGCTGGCAAAGCAATGACTATAACATCTGAAACCCACAGACTGTGAATGCCCGGCTGGCTCAGCCACGACTATAACATCAGAAACCCACAGACGGTGAATCTCCGTCTGGCTCAGCCACGACTATAACATCTGAAACCCACAGTCTGTGAATGTCCGGCTGGCTCAGCCATTACTATAACATCTGAAACACACAGACGATGAATGACTGACTGGCTCAGCCACGACTATAACATCAGAAACCCACAGACGGTGAATGTCCGTCTGGCTCAGCCACGACTATAACATCTGAAACCCACAGACGGTGAATGTCCGGCTGGCTCAGCCATTACTATAACATCTGAAACACACAGATGGTGAAAGTCCCGCTGGCTCAACCACAACTATAACATCTGAAACCCACAGGCGGTGAATGTCCCGCTGGCTCAGCAACGACTATAACATCTGAAACCCACAGACGGTGAATGTCCCGCTGGCTCAGCCACGACTATAACATCTGAAACCCACAGACGGTGAATGTCCGGCAGGCTCAGCAACGACTATAACATCTGAAACCCACAGACGGTGAATGTCCCGCTGGCTCAGCAACGACTATAACATCTGAAACCCACAAACGGTGAAAATCCCGCTGGCTCAGCGATGACTATAACATCTGAAACCCACAGGCGGTGAATGACCGACTGGCTCAGCCACAACTATAACATCTGAAACCCAAAGACGGTGAATGTACGGCTGGCTCAGCCACAACTATAACATCTGAAACCCACACACGGTGAAAGTTCAGCTGGCTCAGCAACGACTATAACATCTGAAACACACAGACGGTGAATATCCGGCTGGCTCAGCCACAACTATAACATCTGAAACCCAAAGACGGTGAATGTACGGCTGGCTCAGCCACAACTATAACATCTGAAACCCACACACGGTGAAAGTTCAGCTGGCTCAGCAACGACTATAACATCTGAAACCCACAGACGGTGAATGTCCCGCTGGCTCAGCCACGACTATAGCATCTGAAACCCACAGACAGTGAATGTCCGGATGGCTCAGCAACGACTATAACATCTTATCCCCACAGACGGTGAATGGCAGCCTGACTCAGCCACGACTATAACATCTGAAACCCACAGACGGTGAATGTCCAGCTGGCTCAGCAACGACTATAACATCTGAAACCCACAGATGGTGAATGTCCAGATGGCTCAGCAACGACTATAACATCTGAAACCCACAGACGGTGAATGTCCGGCTGGCTCAGCAACGACTATAACATCTGAAACCCACAGGCGGTGAATGACCGACTGGCTCAGCCACAACTATAACATCTGAAACCCAAAGACGGTGAATGTACGGCTGGCTCAGCCACAACTATAACATCTGAAACCCACACACGGTGAAAGTTCAGCTGGCTCAGCAACGACTATAACATCTGAAACCCACAGACGGTGAATGTCCTGCTGGCTCAGCAACAACTATAACATCTTAACCCCACAGACGGTGAATGTCCGACAGGCTCAGCCACGACTATAACATCTGAAACCCACAGACGGTGAATGTCCCGCTGGCTCAGCCACGACTATAGCATCTGAAACCCACAGACAGTGAATGTCCGGATGGCTCAGCAACGACTATAACATCTTATCCCCACAGACGGTGAATGGCAGCCTGACTCAGCCACGACTATAACATCTGAAACCCACAGACGGTGAATGTCCAGCTGGCTCAGCAACGACTATAACATCTGAAACCCACAGATGGTGAATGTCCAGATGGCTCAGCAACGACTATAACATCTGAAACCCACAGACGGTGAATGTCCGGCTGGCTCAGCAACGACTATAACATCTGAAACCCACAGGCGGTGAATGACCGACTGGCTCAGCCACAACTATAACATCTGAAACCCAAAGACGGTGAATGTACGGCTGGCTCAGCCACAACTATAACATCTGAAACCCACACACGGTGAAAGTTCAGCTGGCTCAGCAACGACTATAACATCTGAAACCCACAGACGGTGAATGTCCTGCTGGCTCAGCAACAACTATAACATCTTAACCCCACAGACGGTGAATGTCCGACAGGCTCAGCCACGACTATAACATCTGAAACCCACAGACGGTGAATGTCCCGCTGGCTCAGCCACGACTATAACATCTGAAACCCACAGACAGTGAATGTCCGGATGGCTCAGCAACGACTATAACATCTTAACCCCACAGACGGTGAATGGCAGCCTGACTCAGCCACGACTATAACATCTGAAACCCACAGACGGTGAATGTCCAGCTGGCTCAGCAACGACTATAACATCTGAAACCCACAGATGGTGAATGTCCAGATGGCTCAGCAACGACTATAACATCTGAAACCCACAGACGGTGAATGTCCGGCTGGCTCAGCAACGACTATAACATCTGAAACCCACAGACAGTGAATGTCCGGCTGGCTCAGTAACGACTATAACGTCTGAAACCCACAGACGGTGAATGTCCGGCTGGCTCAGCAACGACTATAACATCTGAAACCCACAAACTGTGAATATCCGGCTGGCTCAGCAACGACTATAACATCTGAAACACACAGACGGTGAATGTCCGGCTGGCTCAGCAACGACTATGACATCAAAAACCCACAGACTGTGAATATCCGGCTGGCTCAGCAACGACTATAACATCTGAAACCCACAGACGGTGAATGTCCCGCTGGCTCAGCCACGACTATAACATCTGGAACCCACAGACGGTGAATGTACGGATGGCTCAGCCACGACTATAACATCTGAAACCCACAGACGGTGAATGAGCGACTGGCTCAGCCACGATTTTATTTTCTGAAACCCACAGACGGTGAATGTCCGGCTGGCTGAGCAACGACTATAACATCTGAAACCCACAGACGGTGAATGTCCTGCTGGCTCAGCAACAACTATAACATCTTAACCCCACAGACGGTGAATGTCCGACAGGCTCAGCCACGACTATAACATCTGAAACCCACAGACGGTGAATCTCCCGCTGGCTCAGCCACGACTATAACATCTGAAACCCACAGACAGTGAATGGCAGCCTGACTCAGCCACGACTATAACATCTGAAACCCACAGACGGTGAATGTCCAGCTGGCTCAGCAACGACTATAACATCTGAAACCCACAGATGGTGAATGTCCAGATGGCTCAGCAACGACTATAACATCTGAAACCCACAGACGGTGAATGTCCGGCTGGCTCAGCAACGACTATAACATCTGAAACCCACAGACAGTGAATGTCCGGCTGGCTCAGTAACGACTATAACGTCTGAAACCCACAGACGGTGAATGTCCAGCTGGCTCAGCAACGACTATGACATCAGAAACCCACAGACTGTGAATATCCGGCTGGCTCAGCAACGACTATAACATCTGAAACCCACAGACGGTGAATGTCCGGCTGGCTCAGCCACGACTATAACATCTGGAACCCACAGACGGTGAATGTACGGATGGCTCAGCCACGACTATAACATCTGAAACACACAGACGGTGAATAAGCGACTGGCTCAGCCACGATTATAATTTCTGAAACCCACAGACGGTGAATGTCCGGCTGGCTCAGCAACGACTATAACATATGAAATCCACAGACGGTGAATGTCCGGCTGGCTCAGCAATGACTATAACATCTGAAACCCACAGACTGTGAATACCCGGCTGGCTCAGCCACGACTATAACATCAGAAACCCACAGACGGTGAATCTCCGTCTGGCTCAGCCACGACTATAACATCTGAAACCCACAGTCTGTGAATGTCCGGCTGGCTCAGCCATTACTATAACATCTGAAACACACAGACGATGAATGACTGACTGGCTCAGCCATGACTATAACATCAGAAACCCACAGGCGGTGAATGTCCGTCTGGATCAGCAACGAATATGACATCTGAAACCCACAGACTGTGAATGTCCGGCTGGCTCAGCCGTTACTATAACATCTGAAACACACAGACTATGAATGACTGACTGGCTCAGGCACGACTATAACATCAGAAACCCACAGACGGTGAATGTCCGTCTGGCTCAGCCACGACTATAACATCTGAAACCCACAGACGGTGAATGTCCGGCTGGCTCAGCCATTACTATAACATCTGAAACACACAGATGGTGAAAGTCCCGCTGGCTCAACCACAACTATAACATCTGAAACCCACAGGCGGTGAATGTCCCGCTGGCTCAGCAACGACTATAACATCTGAAACCCACAGACGGTGAATGTCCCGCTGGCTCAGCCACGACTATAACATCTGAAACCCACAGACGGTGAATGTCCGGCAGGCTCAGCAACGACTATAACATCTGAAACCCACAGACGGTGAATGTCCCGCTGGCTCAGCAACGACTATAACATCTGAAACCCACAAACGGTGAAAATCCCGCTGGCTCAGCGATGACTATAACATCTGAAACCCACAGGCGGTGAATGACCGACTGGCTCAGCCACAACTATAACATCTGAAACCCAAAGACGGTGAATGTACGGCTGGCTCAGCCACAACTATAACATCTGAAACCCACACACGGTGAAAGTTCAGCTGGCTCAGCAACGACTATAACATCTGAAACACACAGACGGTGAATATCCGGCTGGCTCAGCCACAACTATAACATCTGAAACCCAAAGACGGTGAATGTACGGCTGGCTCAGCCACAACTATAACATCTGAAACCCACACACGGTGAAAGTTCAGCTGGCTCAGCAACGACTATAACATCTGAAACCCACAGACGGTGAATGTCCCGCTGGCTCAGCCACGACTATAGCATCTGAAACCCACAGACAGTGAATGTCCGGATGGCTCAGCAACGACTATAACATCTTATCCCCACAGACGGTGAATGGCAGCCTGACTCAGCCACGACTATAACATCTGAAACCCACAGACGGTGAATGTCCAGCTGGCTCAGCAACGACTATAACATCTGAAACCCACAGATGGTGAATGTCCAGATGGCTCAGCAACGACTATAACATCTGAAACCCACAGACGGTGAATGTCCGGCTGGCTCAGCAACGACTATAACATCTGAAACCCACAGGCGGTGAATGACCGACTGGCTCAGCCACAACTATAACATCTGAAACCCAAAGACGGTGAATGTACGGCTGGCTCAGCCACAACTATAACATCTGAAACCCACACACGGTGAAAGTTCAGCTGGCTCAGCAACGACTATAACATCTGAAACCCACAGACGGTGAATGTCCTGCTGGCTCAGCAACAACTATAACATCTTAACCCCACAGACGGTGAATGTCCGACAGGCTCAGCCACGACTATAACATCTGAAACCCACAGACGGTGAATGTCCCGCTGGCTCAGCCACGACTATAACATCTGAAACCCACAGACAGTGAATGTCCGGATGGCTCAGCAACGACTATAACATCTTAACCCCACAGACGGTGAATGGCAGCCTGACTCAGCCACGACTATAACATCTGAAACCCACAGACGGTGAATGTCCAGCTGGCTCAGCAACGACTATAACATCTGAAACCCACAGATGGTGAATGTCCAGATGGCTCAGCAACGACTATAACATCTGAAACCCACAGACGGTGAATGTCCGGCTGGCTCAGCAACGACTATAACATCTGAAACCCACAGACAGTGAATGTCCGGCTGGCTCAGTAACGACTATAACGTCTGAAACCCACAGACGGTGAATGTCCGGCTGGCTCAGCAACGACTATAACATCTGAAACCCACAGACTGTGAATATCCGGCTGGCTCAGCAACGACTATAACATCTGAAACACACAGATGGTGAATGTCCGGCTGGCTCAGCAACGACTATGACATCAAAAACCCACAGACTGTGAATATCCGGCTGGCTCAGCAACGACTATAACATCTGAAACCCACAGACGGTGAATGTCCCGCTGGCTCAGCCACGACTATAACATCTGGAACCCACAGACGGTGAATGTACGGATGGCTCAGCCACGACTATAACATCTGAAACCCACAGACGGTGAATGAGCGACTGGCTCAGCCACGATTTTATTTTCTGAAACCCACAGACGGTGAATGTCCGGCTGGCTGAGCAACGACTATAACTTCTGAAACCCACAGACGGTGAATGTCCTGCTGGCTCAGCAACAACTATAACATCTTAACCCCACAGACGGTGAATGTCCGACAGGCTCAGCCACGACTATAACATCTGAAACCCACAGACGGTGAATCTCCCGCTGGCTCAGCCACGACTATAACATCTGAAACCCACAGACAGTGAATGTCCGGATGGCTCAGCAACGACTATAACATCTTAACCCCACAGACGGTGAATGGCAGCCTGACTCAGCCACGACTATAACATCTGAAACCCAAAGACGGTGAATGTCCAGCTGGCTAAGCAACGACTATAACATCTGAAACCCACAGATGGTGAATGTCCAGATGGCTCAGCAACGACTATAACATCTGAAACCCACAGACGGTGAATGTCCGGCTGGCTCAGCAACGACTATAACATCTGAAACCCACAGACGGTGAATGTCCGGCTGGCTCAGCCACGACTATAACATCTGGAACCCACAGACGGTGAATGTACGGATGGCTCAGCCACGACTATAACATCTGAAACACACAGACGGTGAATAAGCGACTGGCTCAGCCACGATTATAATTTCTGAAACCCACAGACGGTGAATGTCCGGCTGGCTCAGCAACGACTATAACATATGAAATCCACAGACGGTGAATGTCCGGCTTGCTAAGCAATGACTATAACATCTGAAACCCACAGACTGTGAATACCCGGCTGGCTCAGCCACGACTATAACATCAGAAACCCACAGACGGTGAATCTCCGGCTGGCTCAGCCATTACTATAACATCTGAAACACACAGACGATGAATGACTGACTGGCTCAGCCACGACTATAACATCAGAAACCCACAGGCGGTGAATGTCCGTCTGGATCAGCAACGAATATGACATCTGAAACCCACAGACTGTGAATGTCCGGCTGGCTCAGCCGTTACTATAACATCTGAAACACACAGACTATGAATGACTGACTGGCTCAGGCACGACTATAACATCAGAAACCCACAGACGGTGAATGTCCGTCTGGCTCAGCCACGACTATAACATCTGAAACCCACAGACGGTGAATGTCCGGCTGGCTCAGCCATTACTATAACATCTGAAACACACAGATGGTGAAAGTCCCGCTGGCTCAACCCCAACTATAACATCTGAAACCCACAGGCGGTGAATGTCCCGCTGGCTCAGCAACGACTATAACATCTGAAACCCACAGACGGTGAATGTCCCGCTGGCTCAGCCACGACTATAACATCTGAAACCCACAGACGGTGAATGTCCGGCAGGCTCAGCAACGACTATAACATCTGAAACCCACAGACGGTGAATGTCCCGCTGGCTCAGCAACGACTATAACATCTGAAACCCACAAACGGTGAAAATCCCGCTGGCTCAGCGATGACTATAACATCTGAAACCCACAGGCGGTGAATGACCGACTGGCTCAGCCACAACTATAACATCTGAAACCCAAAGACGGTGAATGTACGGCTGGCTCAGCCACAACTATAACATCTGAAACCCACACACGGTGAAAGTTCAGCTGGCTCAGCAACGACTATAACATCTGAAACACACAGACGGTGAATATCCGGCTGGCTCAGCCACAACTATAACATCTGAAACCCAAAGACGGTGAATGTACGGCTGGCTCAGCCACAACTATAACATCTGAAACCCACACACGGTGAAAGTTCAGCTTGCTCAGCAACGAATATAACATCTGAAACCCACAGACGGTGAATGTCCTGCTGGCTCAGCAACAACTATAACATCTTAACCCCACAGACGGTGAATGTCCAACAGGCTCAGCCACGACTATAACATCTGAAACCCACAGACGGTGAATGTCCCGCTGGCTCAGCCACGACTATAGCATCTGAAACCCACAGACAGTGAATGTCCGGATGGCTCAGCAACGACTATAACATCTTAACCCCACAGACGGTGAATGGCAGCCTGACTCAGCCACGACTATAACATCTGAAACCCACAGACGGTGAATGTCCAGCTGGCTCAGCAACGACTATAACATCTGAAACCCACAGATGGTGAATGTCCAGATGGCTCAGCAACGACTATAACATCTGAAACCCACAGACGGTGAATGTCCGGCTGGCTCAGCAACGACTATAACATCTGAAACCCACAGGCGGTGAATGACCGACTGGCTCAGCCACAACTATAACATCTGAAACCCAAAGACGGTGAATGTACGGCTGGCTCAGCCACAACTATAACATCTGAAACCCACACACGGTGAAAGTTCAGCTGGCTCAGCAACGACTATAACATCTGAAACCCACAGACGGTGAATGTCCTGCTGGCTCAGCAACAACTATATCATCTTAAACCCACAGACGGTGAATGTCCGACAGGCTCAGCCACGACTATAACATCTGAAACCCACAGACGGTGAATGTCCCGCTGGCTCAGCCACGACTATAACATCTGAAACCCACAGACAGTGAATGTCCGGATGGCTCAGCAACGACTATAACATCTTAACCCCACAGACGGTGAATGGCAGCCTGACTCAGCCACGACTATAACATCTGAAACCCACAGACGGTGAATGTCCAGCTGGCTCAGCAACGACTATAACATCTGAAACCCACAGATGGTGAATGTCCAGATGGCTCAGCAACGACTATAACATCTGAAACCCACAGACGGTGAATGTCCGGCTGGCTCAGCAACGACTATAACGTCTGAAACCCACAGACGGTGAATGTCCGGCTGGCTCAGCAACGACTATAACATTTGAAACCCACAGACTGTGAATATCCGGCTGGCTCAGCAACGACTATAACATCTGAAACACACAGACGGTGAATGTCCGGCTGGCTCAGCAACGACTATGACATCAAAAACCCACAGACTGTGAATATCCGGCTGGCTCAGCAACGACTATAACATCTGAAACCCACAGACGGTGAATGTCCCGCTGGCTCAGCCACGACTATAACATCTGGAACCCACAGACGGTGAATGTACGGATGGCTCAGCCACGACTATAACATCTGAAACCCACAGACGGTGAATGAGCGACTGGCTCAGCCACGATTTTATTTTCTGAAACCCACAGACGGTGAATGTCCGGCTGGCTGAGCAACCACTATAACTTCTGAAACCCACAGACGGTGAATGTCCTGCTGGCTCAGCAACAACTATAACATCTTAACCCCACAGACGGTGAATGTCCGACAGGCTCAGCCACGACTATAACATCTGAAACCCACAGACGCTGAATCTCCCGCTGGCTCAGCCACGACTATAACATCTGAAACCCACAGACAGTGAATGTCCGGATGGCTCAGCAACGACTATAACATCTTAACCCCACAGACGGTGAATGGCAGCCTGACTCAGCCACGACTATAACATCTGAAACCCACAGACGGTGAATGTCCAGCTGGCTCAGCAACGACTATAACATCTGAAACCCACAGATGGTGAATGTCCAGATGGCTCAGCAACGACTATAACATCTGAAACCCACAGACGGTGAATGTCCGGCTGGCTCAGCAACGACTATAACATCTGAAACCCACAGACAGTGAATGTCCGGCTGGCTCAGTAACGACTATAACGTCTGAAACCCACAGACGGTGAATGTCCAGCTGGCTCAGCAACGACTATGACATCAGAAACCCACAGACTGTGAATATCCGGCTGGCTCAGCAACGACTATAACATCTGAAACCCACAGACGGTGAATGTCCGGCTGGCTCAGCCACGACTATAACATCTGGAACCCACAGACGTTGAATGTACGGATGGCTCAGCCACGACTATAACATGTGAAACACACAGACGGTGAATAAGCGACTGGCTCAGCCACAATTATAATTTCTGAAACCCACAGACGGTGAATGTCCGGCTGGCTCAGCAACGACTATAACATATGAAATCCACAGACGGTGAATGTCCGGCTGGCTCAGCAATGACTATAACATCTGAAACCCACAGACAGTGAATACCCGGCTGGCTCAGCCACGACTATAACATCAGAAACCCACAGACGGTGAATCTCCGTCTGGCTCAGCCACGACTATAACATCTGAAACCCACAGTCTGTGAATGTCCGGCTGGCTCAGCCATTACTATAACATCTGAAGCACACAGACGATGAATGACTGACTGGCTCAGCCACGACTATAACATCAGAAACCCACAGGCGGTGAATGTCCGTCTGGATCAGCAACGAATATGACATCTGAAACCCACAGACTGTGAATGTCCGGCTGGCTCAGCCGTTACTATAACATCTGAAACACACAGACTATGAATGACTGACTGGCTCAGGCACGACTATAACATCAGAAACCCACAGACGGTGAATGTCCGTCTGGCTCAGCCACGACTATAACATCTGAAACCCACAGACGGTGAATGTCCGGCTGGCTCAGCCATTACTATAACATCTGAAACACACAGATGGTGAAAGTCCCGCTGGCTCAACCACAACTATAACATCTGAAACCCACAGGCGGTGAATGTCCCGCTGGCTCAGCAACGACTATAACATCTGAAACCCACAGACGGTGAATGTCCCGCTGGCTCAGCCACGACTATAACATCTGAAACCCACAGACGGTGAATGTCCGGCAGGCTCAGCAACGACTATAACATCTGAAACCCACAGACGGTGAATGTCCCGCTGGCTCAGCAACGACTATAACATCTGAAACCCACAAACGGTGAAAATCCCGCTGGCTCAGCGATGACTATAACATCTGAAACCCACAGGCGGTGAATGACCGACTGGCTCAGCCACAACTATAACATCTGAAACCCAAAGACGGTGAATGTACGGCTGGCTCAGCCACAACTATAACATCTGAAACCCACACACGGTGAAAGTTCAGCTGGCTCAGCAACGACTATAACATCTGAAACACACAGACGGTGAATATCCGGCTGGCTCAGCCACAACTATAACATCTGAAACCCAAAGACGGTGAATGTACGGCTGGCTCAGCCACAACTATAACATCTGAAACCCACACACGGTGAAAGTTCAGCTTGCTCAGCAACGAATATAACATCTGAAACCCACAGACGGTGAATGTCCTGCTGGCTCAGCAACAACTATAACATCTTAACCCCACAGACGGTGAATGTCCAACAGGCTCAGCCACGACTATAACATCTGAAACCCACAGACGGTGAATGTCCCGCTGGCTCAGCCACGACTATAGCATCTGAAACCCACAGACAGTGAATGTCCGGATGGCTCAGCAACGACTATAACATCTTAACCCCACAGACGGTGAATGGCAGCCTGACTCAGCCACGACTATAACATCTGAAACCCACAGACGGTGAATGTCCAGCTGGCTCAGCAACGACTATAACATCTGAAACCCACAGATGGTGAATTTCCAGATGGCTCAGCAACGACTATAACATCTGAAACCCACAGACGGTGAATGTCCGGCTGGCTCAGCAACGACTATAACATCTGAAACCCACAGGCGGTGAATGACCGACTGGCTCAGCCACAACTATAACATCTGAAACCCAAAGACGGTGAATGTACGGCTGGCTCAGCCACAACTATAACATCTGAAACCCACACACGGTGAAAGTTCAGCTGGCTCAGCAACGACTATAACATCTGAAACCCACAGACGGTGAATGTCCTGCTGGCTCAGCAACAACTATATCATCTTAACCCCACAGACGGTGAATGTCCGACAGGCTCAGCCACGACTATAACATCTGAAACCCACAGACGGTGAATGTCCCGCTGGCTCAGCCACGACTATAACATCTGAAACCCACAGACAGTGAATGTCCGGCTGGCTCAGCAACGACTATAACATATGAAATCCACAGACGGTGAATGTCCGGCTGGCTCAGCAATGACTATAACATCTGAAACCCACAGACTGTGAATACCCGGCTGGCTCAGCCACGACTATAACATCAGAAACCCACAGACGGTGAATCTCCGTCTGGCTCAGCCACGACTATAACATCTGAAACCCACAGTCTGTGAATGTCCGGCTGGCTCAGCCATTACTATAACATCTGAAACACACAGACGATGAATGACTGACTGGCTCAGCCACGACTATAACATCAGAAACCCACAGGCGGTGAATGTCCGTCTGGATCAGCAACGAATATGACATCTGAAACCCACAGACTGTGAATGTCCGGCTGGCTCAGCCGTTACTATAACATCTGAAACACACAGACTATGAATGACTGACTGGCTCAGGCACGACTATAACATCAGAAACCCACAGACGGTGAATGTCCGTCTGGCTCAGCCACGACTATAACATCTGAAACCCACAGACGGTGAATGTCCGGCTGGCTCAGCCATTACTATAAAATCTGAAACACACAGATGGTGAAAGTCCCGCTGGCTCAACCACAACTATAACATCTGAAACCCACAGGCGGTGAATGTCCCGCTGGCTCAGCAACGACTATAACATCTGAAACCCACAGACGGTGAATGTCCCGCTGGCTCAGCCACGACTATAACATCTGAAACCCACAGACGGTGAATGTCCGGCAGGCTCAGCAACGACTATAACATCTGAAACCCACAGACGGTGAATGTCCCGCTGGCTCAGCAACGACTATAACATCTGAAACCCACAAACGGTGAAAATCCCGCTGGCTCAGCGATGACTATAACATCTGAAACCCACAGGCGGTGAATGACCGACTGGCTCAGCCTCAACTATAACATCTGAAACCCAAAGACGGTGAATGTACGGCTGGCTCAGCCACAACTATAACATCTGAAACCCACACACGGTGAAAGTTCAGCTGGCTCAGCAACGACTATAACATCTGAAACACACAGACGGTGAATATCCGGCTGGCTCAGCCACAACTATAACATCTGAAACCCAAAGACGGTGAATGTACGGCTGGCTCAGCCACAACTATAACATCTGAAACCCACACACGGTGAAAGTTCAGCTTGCTCAGCAACGACTATAACATCTGAAACCCACAGACGGTGAATGTCCAGCTGGCTCAGCAACGACTATAACATCTGAAACCCACAGATGGTGAATTTCCAGATGGCTCAGCAACGACTATAACATCTGAAACCCACAGACGGTGAATGTCCGGCTAGCTCAGCAACGACTATAACATCTGAAACCCACAGGCGGTGAATGACCGACTGGCTCAGCCACAACTATAACATCTGAAACCCAAAGACGGTGAATGTACGGCTGGCTCAGCCACAACTATAACATCTGAAACCCACACACGGTGAAAGTTCAGCTGGCTCAGCAACGACTATAACATCTGAAACCCACAGACGGTGAATGTCCTGCTGGCTCAGCAACAACTATATCATCTTAACCCCACAGACGGTGAATGTCCGACAGGCTCAGCCACGACTATAACATCTGAAACCCACAGACGGTGAATGTCCCGCTGGCTCAGCCACGACTATAACATCTGAAACCCACAGACAGTGAATGTCCGGATGGCTCAGCAACGACTATAACATCTTAACCCCACAGACGGTGAATGGCAGCCTGACTCAGCCACGACTATAACATCTGAAACCCACAGACGGTGAATGTCCAGCTGGCTCAGCAACGACTATAACATCTGAAACCCACAGATGGTGAATGTCCAGATGGCTCAGCAACGACTATAACATCTGAAACCCACAGACGGTGAATGTCCGGCTGGCTCAGCAACGACTATAACGTCTGAAACCCACAGACGGTGAATGTCCGGCTGGCTCAGCAACGACTATAACATTTGAAACCCACAGACTGTGAATATCCGGCTGGCTCAGCAACGACTATAACATCTGAAACACACAGACGGTGAATGTCCGGCTGGCTCAGCAACGACTATGACATCAAAAACCCACAGACTGTGAATATCCGGCTGGCTCAGCAACGACTATAACATCTGAAACCCACAGACGGTGAATGTCCCGCTGGCTCAGCCACGACTATAACATCTGGAACCCACAGACGGTGAATGTACGGATGGCTCAGCCACGACTATAACATCTGAAACCCACAGACGGTGAATGAGCGACTGGCTCAGCCACGATTTTATTTTCTGAAACCCACAGACGGTGAATGTCCGGCTGGCTGAGCAACGACTATAACTTCTGAAACCCACAGACGGTGAATGTCCTGCTGGCTCAGCAACAACTATAACATCTTAACCCCACAGACGGTGAATGTCCGACAGGCTCAGCCACGACTATAACATCTGAAACCCACAGACGCTGAATCTCCCGCTGGCTCAGCCACGACTATAACATCTGAAACCCACAGACAGTGAATGTCCGGATGTCTCAGCAACGACTATAACATCTTAACCCCACAGACGGTGAATGGCAGCCTGACTCAGCCACGACTATAACATCTGAAACCCACAGACGGTGAATGTCCAGCTGGCTCAGCAACGACTATAACATCTGAAACCCACAGATGGTGAATGTCCAGATGGCTCAGCAACGACTATAACATCTGAAACCCACAGACGGTGAATGTCCGGCTGGCTCAGCAACGACTATAACATCTGAAACCCACAGACAGTGAATGTCCGGCTGGCTCAGTAACGACTATAACGTCTGAAACCCACAGACGGTGAATGTCCAGCTGGCTCAGCAACGACTATGACATCAGAAACCCACAGACTGTGAATATCCGGCTGGCTCAGCAACGACTATAACATCTGAAACCCACAGACGGTGAATGTCCGGCTGGCTCAGCCACGACTATAACATCTGGAACCCACAGACGTTGAATGTACGGATGGCTCAGCCACGACTATAACATGTGAAACACACAGACGGTGAATAAGCGACTGGCTCAGCCACAATTATAATTTCTGAAACCCACAGACGGTGAATGTCCGGCTGGCTCAGCAACGACTATAACATATGAAATCCACAGACGGTGAATGTCCGGCTGGCTCAGCAATGACTATAACATCTGAAACCCACAGACTGTGAATACCCGGCTGGCTCAGCCACGACTATAACATCAGGAACCCACAGACGGTGAATCTCCGTCTGGCTCAGCCACGACTATAACATCTGAAACCCACAGTCTGTGAATGTCCGGCTGGCTCAGCCATTACTATAACATCTGAAGCACACAGACGATGAATGACTGACTGGCTCAGCCACGACTATAACATCAGAAACCCACAGGCGGTGAATGTCCGTCTGGATCAGCAACGAATATGACATCTGAAACCCACAGACTGTGAATGTCCGGCTGGCTCAGCCGTTACTATAACATCTGAAACACACAGACTATGAATGACTGACTGGCTCAGGCACGACTATAACATCAGAAACCCACAGACGGTGAATGTCCGTCTGGCTCAGCCACGACTATAACATCTGAAACCCACAGACGGTGAATGTCCGGCTGGCTCAGCCATTACTATAACATCTGAAACACACAGATGGTGAAAGTCCCGCTGGCTCAACCACAACTATAACATCTGAAACCCACAGGCGGTGAATGTCCCGCTGGCTCAGCAACGACTATAACATCTGAAACCCACAGACGGTGAATGTCCCGCTGGCTCAGCCACGACTATAACATCTGAAACCCACAGACGGTGAATGTCCGGCAGGCTCAGCAACGACTATAACATCTGAAACCCACAGACGGTGAATGTCCCGCTGGCTCAGCAACGACTATAACATCTGAAACCCACAAACGGTGAAAATCCCGCTGGCTCAGCGATGACTATAACATCTGAAACCCACAGGCGGTGAATGACCGACTGGCTCAGCCACAACTATAACATCTGAAACCCAAAGACGGTGAATGTACGGCTGGCTCAGCCACAACTATAACATCTGAAACCCACACACGGTGAAAGTTCAGCTTGCTCAGCAACGAATATAACATCTGAAACCCACAGACGGTGAATGTCCTGCTGGCTCAGCAACAACTATAACATCTTAACCCCACAGACGGTGAATGTCCAACAGGCTCAGCCACGACTATAACATCTGAAACCCACAGACGGTGAATGTCCCGCTGGCTCAGCCACGACTATAGCATCTGAAACCCACAGACAGTGAATGTCCGGATGGCTCAGCAACGACTATAACATCTTAACCCCACAGACGGTGAATGGCAGCCTGACTCAGCCACGACTATAACATCTGAAACCCACAGACGGTGAATGTCCAGCTGGCTCAGCAACGACTATAACATCTGAAACCCACAGATG
Source organism: Hemitrygon akajei (assembly GCF_048418815.1). Classification (NCBI taxonomy): domain Eukaryota; kingdom Metazoa; phylum Chordata; class Chondrichthyes; order Myliobatiformes; family Dasyatidae; genus Hemitrygon; species Hemitrygon akajei. Next base: position 35,452,344 of record NC_133147.1, read on the forward strand.
GTGAATTTCCAGATGGCTCAGCAACGACTATAACATCTGAAACCCACAGACGGTGAATGTCCGGCTGGCTCAGCAACGACTATAACATCTGAAACCCACAGGCGGTGAATGACCGACTGGCTCAGCCACAACTATAACATCTGAAACCCAAAGACGGTGAATGTACGGCTGGCTCAGCCACAACTATAACATCTGAAACCCACACACGGTGAAAGTTCAGCTGGCTCAGCAACGACTATAACATCTGAAACCCACAGACGGTGAATGTCCTGCTGGCTCAGCAACAACTATATCATCTTAACCCCACAGACGGTGAATGTCCGACAGGCTCAGCCACGACTATAACATCTGAAACCCACAGACGGTGAATGTCCCGCTGGCTCAGCCACGACTATAACATCTGAAACCCACAGACAGTGAATGTCCGGCTGGCTCAGCAACGACTATAACATATGAAATCCACAGACGGTGAATGTCCGGCTGGCTCAGCAATGACTATAACATCTGAAACCCACAGACTGTGAATACCCGGCTGGCTCAGCCACGACTATAACATCAGAAACCCACAGACGGTGAATCTCCGTCTGGCTCAGCCACGACTATAACATCTGAAACCCACAGTCTGTGAATGTCCGGCTGGCTCAGCCATTACTATAACATCTGAAACACACAGACGATGAATGACTGACTGGCTCAGCCACGACTATAACATCAGAAACCCACAGGCGGTGAATGTCCGTCTGGATCAGCAACGAATATGACATCTGAAACCCACAGACTATGAATGTCCGGCTGGCTCAGCCGTTACTATAACATCTGAAACACACAGACTATGAATGACTGACTGGCTCAGGCACGACTATAACATCAGAAACCCACAGACGGTGAATGTCCGTCTGGCTCAGCCACGACTATAACATCTGAAACCCACAGACGGTGAATGTCCGGCTGGCTCAGCCATTACTATAAAATCTGAAACACACAGATGGTGAAAGTCCCGCTGGCTCAACCACAACTATAACATCTGAAACCCACAGGCGGTGAATGTCCCGCTGGCTCAGCAACGACTATAACATCTGAAACCCACAGACGGTGAATGTCCCGCTGGCTCAGCCACGACTATAACATCTGAAACCCACAGACGGTGAATGTCCGGCAGGCTCAGCAACGACTATAACATCTGAAACCCACAGACGGTGAATGTCCCGCTGGCTCAGCAACGACTATAACATCTGAAACCCACAAACGGTGAAAATCCCGCTGGCTCAGCGATGACTATAACATCTGAAACCCACAGGCGGTGAATGACCGACTGGCTCAGCCACAACTATAACATCTGAAACCCAAAGACGGTGAATGTACGGCTGGCTCAGCCACAACTATAACATCTGAAACCCACACACGGTGAAAGTTCAGCTGGCTCAGCAACGACTATAACATCTGAAACACACAGACGGTGAATATCCGGCTGGCTCAGCCACAACTATAACATCTGAAACCCAAAGACGGTGAATGTACGGCTGGCTCAGCCACAACTATAACATCTGAAACCCACACACGGTGAAAGTTCAGCTTGCTCAGCAACGACTATAACATCTGAAACCCACAGACGGTGAATGTCCAGCTGGCTCAGCAACGACTATAACATCTGAAACCCACAGATGGTGAATTTCCAGATGGCTCAGCAACGACTATAACATCTGAAACCCACAGACGGTGAATGTCCGGCTGGCTCAGCAACGACTATAACATCTGAAACCCACAGGCGGTGAATGACCGACTGGCTCAGCCACAACTATAACATCTGAAACCCAAAGACGGTGAATGTACGGCTGGCTCAGCCACAACTATAACATCTGAAACCCACACACGGTGAAAGTTCAGCTGGCTCAGCAACGACTATAACATCTGAAACCCACAGACGGTGAATGTCCTGCTGGCTCAGCAACAACTATATCATCTTAACCCCACAGACGGTGAATGTCCGACAGGCTCAGCCACGACTATAACATCTGAAACCCACAGACGGTGAATGTCCCGCTGGCTCAGCCACGACTATAACATCTGAAACCCACAGACAGTGAATGTCCGGATGGCTCAGCAACGACTATAACATCTTAACCCCACAGACGGTGAATGGCAGCCTGACTCAGCCACGACTATAACATCTGAAACCCACAGACGGTGAATGTCCAGCTGGCTCAGCAACGACTATAACATCTGAAACCCACAGATGGTGAATGTCCAGATGGCTCAGCAACGACTATAACATCTGAAACCCACAGACGGTGAATGTCCGGCTGGCTCAGCAACGACTATAACGTCTGAAACCCACAGACGGTGAATGTCCGGCTGGCTCAGCAACGACTATAACATCTGAAACCCACAGACTGTGAATATCCGGCTGGCTCAGCAACGACTATAACATCTGAAACACACAGACGGTGAATGTCCGGCTGGCTCAGCAACGACTATGACATCAAAAACCCACAGACTGTGAATATCCGGCTGGCTCAGCAACGACTATAACATCTGAAACCCACAGACGGTGAATGTCCCGCTGGCTCAGCCACGACTATAACATCTGGAACCCACAGACGGTGAATGTACGGATGGCTCAGCCACGACTATAACATCTGAAACCCACAGACGGTGAATGAGCGACTGGCTCAGCCACGATTTTATTTTCTGAAACCCACAGACGGTGAATGTCCGGCTGGCTCAGCAACGACTATAACATCTGAAACGCGCGGACGGTGAATGTCCCGCTGGCTCAGCAATGACTATAACATCTGAAACCTACAGACTGTGAATGCCCGGCTGGCTCAGCCATTACTATAACATCTGAAAGACACAGACGATGAATGACTGACTGGCTCAGCCACGACTATAACATCAGAAACCCACAGACGGTGAATCTCCGTCTGGCTCAGCCACGACTATAACATCTGAAACCCACAGTCTGTGAATGTCCGGCTGGCTCAGCCATTACTATAACATCTGAAACACACAGACGATGAATGACTGACTGGCTCAGCCACGACTATAACATCAGAAACCCATAGGCGGTGAATGTCCGTCTGGCTCAGCAACTAATATGACATCTGAAACCCACAGACTGTGAATGTCCGGCTGGCTCAACCATTACTATAACATCTGAAACACACAGACTATGAATGACTGACTGGCTCAGCCACGACTATAACATCAGAAACCCACAGACGGTGAATGTCCGTCTGGCTCAGCCACGACTATAACATCTGAAACCCACAGACGGTGAATGTCCGGCTGGCTCAGCCATTACTATAACATCTGAAACACACAGATGGTGAAAGTCCCGCTGGCTCAGCCACGACTATAACATCTGAAACCCACAGGCGGTGAATGTCCCGCTGGCTCAGCAACGACTATAACATCTGAAACCCACAGACGGTGAAAGTCCCGCAGGCTCAGCCACGACTATAACATCTGAAACCCACAGACGGTGAATGTCCGGCTGGCTCAGCCATTACTATAACATCTGAAACACACAGACGATGAATGACTGACTGGCTCAGCCACGACTATAACATCAGAAACCCACAGATGGTGAATCTCCGTCTGGCTCAGCCACGACTATAACATCTGAAACCCACAGTCTGTGAATGTCCGGCTGGCTCAGCCATTACTATAACATCTGAAACACACAGACGTTGAATGACTGTCTGGCTCAGCCACGACTATAACATCAGAAACCCACAGGCGGTGAATGTCCGTCTGGCTCAGCAACGAATATGACATCTGAAACCCACAGACTGTGAATGTCCGGCTGGCTCAGCCGTTACTATAACATCTGAAACACACAGACTATGAATGACTGACTGGCTCAGGCAAGACTATAACATCAGAATCCCACAGACGGTGAATGTCCGTCTGGCTCAGCCACGACTATAACATCTGAAACCCACAGACGGTGAATGTCCTGCTGGCTCAGCAACAACTATAACATCTTAACCCCACAGACGGTGAATGTCCGACAGGCTCAGCCACGACTATAACATCTGAAACCCACAGACGGTGAATGTCCCGCTGGCTCAGCCACGACTATAGCATCTGAAACCCACAGACAGTGAATGTCCGGATGGCTCAGCAACGACTATAACATCTTAACCCCACAGACGGTGAATGGCAGCCTGACTCAGCCACGACTATAACATCTGAAACCCACAGACGGTGAATGTCCAGCTGGCTCAGCAACGACTATAACATCTGAAACCCACAGATGGTGAATGTCCAGATGGCTCAGCAACGACTATAACATCTGAAACCCACAGACGGTGAATGTCCGGCTGGCTCAGCAACGACTATAACATCTGAAACCCACAGGCGGTGAATGACCGACTGGCTCAGCCACAACTATAACATCTGAAACCCACAGACGGTGAATGTCCTGCTGGCTCAGCAACAACTATAGCATCTTAACCCCACAGACGGTGAATGTCCGACAGGCTCAGCCACGACTATAACATCTGAAACCCACAGACGGTGAATGTCCCGCTGGCTCAGCCACGACTATAACATCTGAAACCCACAGACAGTGAATGTCCGGATGGCTCAGCAACGACTATAACATCTTAACCCCACAGACGGTGAATGGCAGCCTGACTCAGCCACGACTATAACATCTGAAACCCACAGACGGTGAATGTCCAGCTGGCTCAGCAACGACTATAACATCTGAAACCCACAGACAGTGAATGTCCGGCTGGCTCAGTAACGACTATAACGTCTGAAACCCACAGACGGTGAATGTCCGGCTGGCTCAGCAACGACTATAACATCTGAAACCCACAGACTGTGAATATCCGGCTGACTCAGCAACGACTATAACATCTGAAACACACAGACGGTGAATGTCCGGCTGGCTCAGCAACGACTATGACATCAAAAACCCACAGACTGTGAATATCCGGCTGGCTCAGCAACGACTATAACATCTGAAACCCACAGACGGTGAATGTCCCGCTGGCTCAGCCACGAGTATAACATCTGGAACCCATAGACGGTGAATGTACGGATGGCTCAGCCACGACTATAACATCTGAAACCCACAGACGGTGAATGAGCGACTGGCTCAGCCACGATTTTATTTTCTGAAACCCACAGACGGTGAATGTCCGGCTGGCTCAGCAACGACTATAACATTTGAAACGCGCAGACGGTGAATGTCCCGCTGGCTCAGCAATGACTATAACATCTGAAACCTACAGACTGTGAATGCCCGGCTGGCTCAGCCATTACTATAACATCTGAAGCACACAGACGATGAATGACTGACTGGCTCAGCCACGACTATAACATCAGAAACCCACAGACGGTGAATCTCCGTCTGGCTCAGCCACGACTATAACATCTGAAACCCACAGTCTGTGAATGTCCGGCTGGCTCAGCCATTACTATAACATCTGAAACACACAGACGATGAATGACTGACTGGCTCAGCCACGACTATAACATCAGAAACCCACAGGCGGTGAATGTCCGTCTGGCTCAGCAACTAATATGACATCTGAAACCCACAGACTGTGAATGTCCGGCTGGCTCAACCATTACTATAACATCTGAAACACACAGACTATGAATGACTGACTGGCTCAGCCACGACTATAACATCAGAAACCCACAGACGGTGAATGTCCTTCTGGCTCAGCCACGACTATAACATCTGAAACCAACAGACGGTGAATGTCCGGCTGGCTCAGCCATTACTATAACATCTGAAACACACAGATGGTGAAAGTCCCGCTGGCTCAGCCACGACTATAACATCTGAAACCCACAGGCGGTGAATGTCCCGCTGGCTCAGCAACGACTATAACATCTGAAACCCACAGACGGTGAAAGTCCCGCAGGCTCAGCCACGACTATAACATCTGAAACCCACAGACGGTGAATGTCCGGCTGGCTCAGCCATTACTATAACATCTGAAACACACAGACGATGAATGACTGACTGGCTCAGCCACGACTATAACATCAGAAACCCACAGACGGTGAATCTCCGTCTGGCTCAGCCACGACTATAACATCTGAAATCCACAGTCTGTGAATGTCCGGCTCGCTCAGCCATTACTATAACATCTGAAACACACAGACGTTGAATGACTGACTGGCTCAGCCACGACTATATCATCAGAAACCCACAGGCGGTGAATGTCCGTCTGGCTCAGCAACGAATATGACATCTGAAACCCACAGACTGTGAATGTCCGGCTGGCTCAGCCGTTACTATAACATCTGAAACACACAGACTATGAATGACTGACTGGCTCAGGCAAGACTATAACATCAGAAACCCACAGACGGTGAATGTCCGTCTGGCTCAGCCACGACTATAACATCTGAAACCCACAGACGGTGAATGTCCGGCTGGCTCAGCCATTACTATAACATCTGAAACACACAGACGATGAATGTCCGTCTGGCTCAGCCACGACTATAACATCTGAAATCCACAGACGGTGAATGTCCGGCTGCCTCAGCAATGACTATAACATCTGAAACCCACAGACTGTGAATGCCCGGCTGGCTCAGCCATTACTATAACATCTGAAACACACAGACGATGAATGACTGACTGGCTCAGCCACGACTATAACATCAGAAACCCACAGACGGTGAATCTCCGTCTGGCTCAGCCACGACTATAACATCTGAAACCCACAGTCTGTGAATGTCCGGCTGGCTCAGCCATTAATATAACATCTGAAACACACAGACGATGAATGACTGACTGGCTCAGCCACGACTATAACATCAGAAACCCACAGGCGGTGAATGTCCGTCTGGATCAGCAACGAATATGACATCTGAAACCCACAGACTGTGAATGTCCGGCTGGCTCAGCCGTTACTATAACATCTGAAACACACAGACTATGAATGACTGACTGGCTCAGGCACGACTATAACATCAGAAACCCACAGACGGTGAATGTCCGTCTGGCTCAGCCACGACTATAACATCTGAAACCCACAGACGGTGAAAGTCCGGCTGGCTCAGCCTTTACTATAACATCTGAAACACACAGATGGTGAAAGTCCCGCTGGCTCAACCACGACTATAACATCTGAAACCCACAGACGGTGAATGTCCCGCTGGCTCAGCCACGACTATAACATCTGAAACCCACAGATGGTGAATGTCCGGCAGGCTCAGCAACGACTATAACATCTGAAACCCACAGACGGTGAATGACCGAATGGCTCAGTCACGATTATAATATCTGAAACCCACAGACGGTGATTGTCCGGCTGGCTCAGAAACGAATATAACATCTGAAACCCACAGACGGTGAATGTCCGGCTGGCTCAGCAACGACTATAACATCTTAACCCCACAGACGGTGAATGTCCCGCTGGCTCAGCAACGACTATAATATCTGAAACCCACAGACGGTGAATGACCGACTGGCTCAGTCACAATTATAATATCTGAAACCCACAGTCGGTGAATGTCCCGTTGGCTCAGCAACGACTATAACATCTGAAACCCACAGACGGTGAATGTCCCGCTGGCTTAGCCACGACTATAACATCTGAAACCCACAGATGGTGAATGTCTGGCTGGCTCAGCAACGACTATAACATCTCAACCCCACAAACGGTGAATGTCCGGCTGGCTCAGCACAGACTATAACATCTGAAACCCACAGATGGTGAATATCCGGCTGTCTCAGCCACAACTATAACATCTGAAACCCACAGACGGTGAATGTCCGGCTGGCTCAGCCACGACTTTTACATCTGAAACCCACAGACGGTGACTGTTCCGCTGGCTCAGCCACGACTATAACAACTGAAACCCACAGACGGTGAATGTCCGGCTGGCTCAGCCACGACTTTACATCTGAAACCCACAGACGGTGACTGTTCCGCTGGCACAGCAACAACTATAACATCTGAAACCCACAGACTGTGAATGTCCCACTGGCTCAGCAACGACTCTAACATCTTAAACCCACAGACGGTGAAAGTCCCGCTGGCACAGCAACGACTATAACATCTGAAACCCACAGACTGTGAATGACGGACTGGCTCAGCCACGACTATAACATCTGAAACCCACAGACGGTGAATGTCCAGCTGGCTCAGCAACGACTATAACATCTGAAACCCACAGACGGTGAATGTCCCGCTGGCTCAGCCACAACTTTAACATCTGAAACCCACAGACGGTGAATGTCCCGCTGGCTTAGCTAAGACTAAAACATCTGAAACCCACAGAGAGTGAATGACCGACTGCCTAAGACATGACTATAACATTTGAACCACTCATACAATGAATGACGGACTGGCTCAGCCACGACTATAACACCTGAAACCGAAAGACGGTTCATGTCCCGCTGGCTCCGCAACGACTATAACATCTGAAACCCACAGACGGTGAATGTCCCGCCGGCTCAGCCACGGCTATAACATCTGAAACCCACAGACGGTGAATGTCCCGCTGGCTCAGCAACGACTATAACATCTGAAACCCACAGACGGTGAATGTCCCGCCGGCTCAGCCACGGCTATAACATCTGAAACCCACAGACGGTTCATGTCCCGCTATCTCAGCAACGACTATAACATCTGAAACCCACAGACGGTGAATGTCCGGCTGGCTCAGCAACGACTATAACATCTGAAACCCACAGACCGTGAATGTCCCGCTGGCTCAGCCACGACAATAACATCTGAAACCCACAGTCGGTGAATGTCCGGCTGGCTCAGTAACGACTATAACATCTTAACCCCACAGACGGTGAATGTTCCGCTGGCTCAGTAACGACTATAACATCTGAAACCCACAGACGGTGAATGTCCGGCTGGGTCAGTAACGACTGTAACATCTTAACCCCACAGACGGTGAATGTTCAGCTGGCTCAGTAACGACTATAACATCTTAACCCCACAGACGGTGAATGTTCCGCTGGCTCAGTAACAACTATAACATCTAAACCCCACAGACGGTGAATGTCCGCCTAGCTCAGCCACGACTATAACATCTGAAACCCACAGACGGTGAATGTCCGGGAGGCTCAGCCAGGACTGTAACATCTGAAACCCACAGACGGTGCATATCCCGCTGGCTCAGCCACGACTGTAACATCTGAAACCCACAGACGGTGAATGTCCGGCTTGCTCAGCAACGACTATAACATCTGAAACCCACAGGCGGTGAACGTCCAGCTGGCTCAGCAATGACTATAACAGCTGAAACCCACAGACGGTTAATGTCCAGCTGGCTCAGCAACGACTATAACATCTTAACCCCACAGACGGTGAATGTCTGCCTGACTCAGCAACGACTATAACATCTGAAACCCACAGACGGTGAATGACCGACTGGCTCAGTTCACGATTATAATATCTGAAACCCACAGACGGTGATTGTCCGGCTGGCTCAGAAACGAATATAACATCTGAAACCCACAGACGGTGAATGTCCGGCTGGCTCAGCAACGACTATAACATCTTAACCCCACAGACGGTGAATGTCCCGCTGGCTCAGCAACGACTATAATATCTGAAACCCACAGACGGTGAATGACCGACTGGCTCAGTCACAATTGTAATATCTGAAACCCACAGTCGGTTAATGTCCCGTTCGCTCAGCAACGACTATAACATCTGAAACCCACAGACGGTGAATGTCCCGCTGGCTTAGCCACGACTATAACATCTTAACCCCACAGACGGTGAATGTTCCGCTGGCTCAGTAACGACTACAACTTCTGAAACCCACAGGCGGTGAATGTCCGGCTGGCTCAGTAACGACTGTAACATCTTAACCCCACAGACGGTGAATGTTCAGCTGGCTCAGTAACGACTATAACATCTTAACCCCACAGACGGTGAATGTTCCGCTGGCTCAGTAACAACTATAACATCTGAACCCCACAGACGGTGAATGTCCGCCTAGCTCAGCCACGACTATAACATCTGAAAGCAACAGACGGTGAATGTCCGGGAGGCTCAGCCAGGACTGTAACATCTGAAACCCACAGACGGTGCATATCCCGCTGGCTCAGCCACGACTGTAACATCTGAAACCCACAGACGGTGAATGTCCGGCTTGCTCAGCAACGACTATAACATCTGAAACCCACAGACGGTGAATGTCCGGCTGGCTCAGCAACGACTATAACATCTGAAACCCACAGGCGGTGAACGTCCAGCTGGCTCAGCAATGACTATAACAGCTGAAACCCACAGACGGTTAATGTCCAGCTGGCTCAGCAACGACTATAACATCTTAACCCCACAGACGGTGAATGTCTGCCTGACTCAGCAACGACTATAACATCTGAAACCCACAGACGGTGAATGACCGACTGGCTCACTCACAATTGTAATATCTGAAACCCACAGTCGGTTAATGTCCCGTTCGCTCAGCAACGACTATAACATCTGAAACCCACAGACGGTGAATGTCCCGCTGGCTTAGCCACGACTATAACATCTTAACCCCACAGACGGTGAATGTTCCGCTGGCTCAGTAACGACTACAACTTCTGAAACCCACAGGCGGTGAATGTCCGGCTGGCTCAGTAACGACTGTAACATCTTAACCCCACAGACGGTGAATGTTCAGCTGGCTCAGTAACGACTATAACATCTTAACCCCACAGACGGTGAATGTTCCGCTGGCTCAGTAACAACTATAACATCTGAACCCCACAGACGGTGAATGTCCGCCTAGCTCAGCCACGACTATAACATCTGAAAGCAACAGACGGTGAATGTCCGGGAGGCTCAGCCAGGACTGTAACATCTGAAACCCACAGACGGTGCATATCCCGCTGGCTCAGCCACGACTGTAACATCTGAAACCCACAGACGGTGAATGTCCGGCTTGCTCAGCAACGACTATAACATCTGAAACCCACAGACGGTGAATGTCCGGCTGGCTCAGCAACGACTATAACATCTGAAACCCACAGGCGGTGAACGTCCAGCTGGCTCAGCAATGACTATAACAGCTGAAACCCACAGACGGTTAATGTCCAGCTGGCTCAGCAACGACTATAACATCTTAACCCCACAGACGGTGAATGTCTGCCTGACTCAGCAACGACTATAACATCTGAAACCCACAGACGGTGAATGACCGACTGGCTCAGTCACGATTATAATATCTGAAACCCACAGACGGTGATTGTCCGGCTGGCTCAGAAACGAATATAACATCTGAAACCCACAGACGGTGAATGTCCGGCTGGCTCAGCAACGACTATAACATCTTAACCCCACAGACGGTGAATGTCCCGCTGGCTCAGCAACGACTATAATATCTGAAACCCACAGACGGTGAATGACCGACTGGCTCAGTCACAATTATAATATCTGAAACCCACAGTCGGTGAATGTCCCGTTGGCTCAGCAACGACTATAACATCTGAAACCCACAGACGGTGAATGTCCCGCTGGCTTAGCCACGACTATAACATCTGAAACCCACAGATGGTGAATGTCAGGCTGGCTCAGCAACGACTATAACATCTCAACCCCACAAACGGTGAATGTCCGGCTGGCTCAGCATCGACTATAACATCGGAAACCCACAGATGGTGAATATCCGGCTGTCTCAGCCACGACTATAAAATCTGAAACCCACAGACGGTGAATGTCCGGCTGGCTCAGCCATGACTTTTACATCTGAAACCCACAGACGGTGACTGTTCCGCTGGCTCAGCCACGACTATAACATCTGAAACCCACAGACTGTGATTCTCCGGCTGGCTCAGCCACGACTTTTACATCAGAAACCCACAGACGGTGACTGTTCCGCTGGCTCAGCAACGACTATAACATCTGAAACCCACAGACGGTGAATGTCCCGCTGGCTCAGCAACGACTCTAACATCTGAAACCCACAGACGGTGAAAGTCCCGCTGGCTCAGCTACGACTATAACATCTGAAACCCACAGACGGTGAATGTCCAGCTGGCTCAGCAACGACTATAACATCTGAAACCCACAGACGGTGAATGACCGACTGGCTCAGCCACGACTATAACATCTGAAACCGACAGACGGTGATTATCCAGCTGGCTCAGCAACGACTATAACATCTGAAACCCACAGACGGTGAATGTCCCGCTGGCTCAGCCACGACTGTAACATCTGAAACCCACAGACGGTGAATGTCCCGCTGGCTCAGCTAAGATTAAAACATCAGAAACCCACAGACAGTGAATGACCGACTGCCTCAGACATGACTATAACATTTGAAACACACATACAATGAATGACAGACTGGCTCAGCCACGACTATAACATCTGAAACCCACAGACGGTTCATGTCCCGCTGGCTCAGCAACGACTATAACATCTGAAACCCACAGACGGTGAAAGTCCCACTGGCTCAGTCACGGCTATAACATCTGAAACCCACAGACGGTTCATGTCCCGCTGGGTCAGCAACGACTATAACATCTGAAACCCACAGACGGTGAATGTCCCGCTGGCTCAGACACGACTATAACATCTGAAACCCACAGATGGTGAATGTCAGGCTGGCTCAGCAACGACTATAACATCTTAACCCCACAGACGGTGAATGTCCGGCTGGCTCAGCACCGACTATAACATCTGAAACCCACAGATGGTGAATATCCGGCTGTCTCAGCCACGACTAGAACATCTGATACCCACAGACGGTGAATGTCCGGCTGGCTCAGTAACGACTATAAAGTCTGAAACCCACAGACGGTGAATGTCCGGCTGGCTCAGCAATGACTATAACATCTGAAACCCACAGACGGTGAATGACCGACTGGCTCAGTCACAATTATAATATCTGAAACCAACAGTCGGTGAATGTCCCGTTGGCTCAGCAACGACTATAACATCTGAAACCCACAGACGGTGAATGTCCCGCTGGCTCAGCCACGACTATAACATCTGAAACCCACAGATGGTGAATGTCAGGCTGGCTCAGCAACGACTATAACATCTCAACCCCACAAACGGTGAATGTCCGGCTGGCTCAGCATCGACTATAACATCGGAAACCCACAGATGGTGAATATCCGGCTGTCTCAGCAACGACTATAACATCTGAAACCCACAGACGGTGAATGTCCCGCTGGCTCAGCAACGACTCTAACATCTGAAACCCACAGACGGTGAAAGTCCCGCTGGCTCAGCTACGAATATAATATCTGAAACCCACAGACGGTGATTGTCCGGCTGGCTCAGAAACGAATATAACATCTGAAACCCACAGACGGTGAATGTCATGCTGGCTCAGCAACGACTATAACATCTCAACCCCACAGACGGTGAATGTCAGGCTGGCTCAGCACAGACTATAACATCTGAAACCCACAGATGGTGAATATCCGGCTGTCTCAGCCACAACTATAACATCTGAAACCCACAGACGGTGAATGTCCGGCTGGCTCAGCCACGACTTTTACATCTGAAACCCACAGACGGTGACTGTTCCGCTGGCTCAGCCACGACTATAACATCTGAAACCCACAGACGGTGAATGTCCGGCTGGCTCAGCAACGACTATAACATCTGAAACCCACAGGCGGTGAACGTCCAGCTGGCTCAGCAATGACTATAACAGCTGAAACCCACAGACGGTTAATGTCCAGCTGGCTCAGCAACGACTATAACATCTTAACCCCACAGACGGTGAATGTCTGCCTGACTCAGCAACGACTATAACATCTGAAACCCACAGACGGTGAATGACCGACTGGCTCAGTCACGATTATAATATCTGAAACCCACAGACGGTGATTGTCCGGCTGGCTCAGAAACGAATATAACATCTGAAACCCACAGACGGTGAATGTCCGGCTGGCTCAGCAACGAATATAACATCTTAACCCCACAGACGGTGAATGTCCCGCTGGCTCAGCAACGACTATAATATCTGAAACCCACAGACGGTGAATGACCGACTGGCTCAGTCACAATTATAATATCTGAAACCCACAGTCGGTGAATGTCCCGTTGGCTCAGCAACGACTATAACATCTGAAACCCACAGACGGTGAATGTCCCGCTGGCTTAGCCACGACTATAACATCTGAAACCCACAGATGGTGAATGTCAGGCTGGCTCAGCAACGACTATAACATCTCAACCCCACAAACGGTGAATGTCCGGCTGGCTCAGCATCGACTATAACATCGGAAACCCACAGATGGTGAATATCCGGCTGTCTCAGCCACGACTATAAAATCTGAAACCCACAGACGGTGAATGTCCGGCTGGCTCAGCCATGACTTTTACATCTGAAACCCACAGACGGTGACTGTTCCGCTGGCTCAGCCACGACTATAACATCTGAAACCCACAGACTGTGATTCTCCGGCTGGCTCAGCCACGACTTTTACATCAGAAACCCACAGACGGTGACTGTTCCGCTGGCTCAGCAACGACTATAACATCTGAAACCCACAGACGGTGAATGTCCCGCTGGCTCAGCAACGACTCTAACATCTGAAACCCACAGACGGTGAAAGTCCCGCTGGCTCAGCTACGACTATAACATCTGAAACCCACAGACGGTGAATGTCCAGCTGGCTCAGCAACGACTATAACATCTGAAACCCACAGACGGTGAATGACCGACTGGCTCAGCCACGACTATAACATCTGAAACCCACAGACGGTGAATATCCAGCTGGCTCAGCAACGACTATAACATCTGAAACCCACAGACGGTGAATGTCCCGCTGGCTCAGCCACGACTGTAACATCTGAAACCCACAGACGGTGAATGTCCCGCTGGCTCAGCTAAGATTAAAACATCAGAAACCCACAGACAGTGAATGACCGACTGCCTCAGACATGACTATAACATTTGAAACACACATACAATGAATGACGGACTGGCTCAGCCACGACTATAACATCTGAAACCCACAGACGGTTCATGTCCCGCTGGCTCAGCAACGACTATAACATCTGAAACCCACAGACGGTGAAAGTCCCACTGGCTCAGCCACGGCTATAACATCTGAAACCCACAGACGGTTCATGTCCCGCTGGGTCAGCAACGACTATAACATCTGAAACCCACAGACGGTGAATGTCCCGCTGGCTCAGACACGACTATAACATCTGAAACCCACAGATGGTGAATGTCAGGCTGGCTCAGCAACGACTATAACATCTTAACCCTACAGACGGTGAATGTCCGGCTGGCTCAGCACCGACTATAACATCTGAAACCCACAGATGGTGAATATCCGGCTGTCTCAGCCACGACTAGAACATCTGATACCCACAGACGGTGAATGTCCGGCTGGCTCAGTAACGACTATAAAGTCTGAAACCCACAGACGGTGAATGTCCGGCTGGCTCAGCAATGACTATAACATCTGAAACCCACAGACGGTGAATGACCGACTGGCTCAGTCACAATTATAATATCTGAAACCCACAGTCGGTGAATGTCCCGTTGGCTCAGCAACGACTATAACATCTGAAACCCACAGACGGTGAATGTCCCGCTGGCTCAGCCACGACTATAACATCTGAAACCCACAGATGGTGAATGTCAGGCTGGCTCAGCAACGACTATAACATCTCAACCCCACAAACGGTGAATGTCCGGCTGGCTCAGCATCGACTATAACATCGGAAACCCACAGATGGTGAATATCCGGCTGTCTCAGCAACGACTATAACATCTGAAACCCACAGACGGTGAATGTCCCGCTGGCTCAGCAACGACTCTAACATCTGAAACCCACAGACGGTGAAAGTCCCGCTGGCTCAGCTACGAATATAATATCTGAAACCCACAGACGGTGATTGTCCGGCTGGCTCAGAAACGAATATAACATCTGAAACCCACAGACGGTGAATGTCATGCTGGCTCAGCAACGACTATAACATCTCAACCCCACAGACGGTGAATGTCAGGCTGGCTCAGCACAGACTATAACATCTGAAACCCACAGATGGTGAATATCCGGCTGTCTCAGCCACAACTATAACATCTGAAACCCACAGACGGTGAATGTCCGGCTGGCTCAGCCACGACTTTTACATCTGAAACCCACAGACGGTGACTGTTCCGCTGGCTCAGCCACGACTATAACAACTGAAACCCACAGACGGTGAATGTCCGGCTGGCTCAGCCACGACTTTACATCTGAAACCCACAGACGGTGACTGTTCCGCTGGCACAGCAACAACTATAACATCTGAAACCCACAGACTGTGAATGTCCCACTGGCTCAGCAACGACTCTAACATCTTAAACCCACAGACGGTGAAAGTCCCGCTGGCACAGCAATGACTATAACATCTGAAACCCACAGACTGTGAATGACGGACTGGCTCAGCCACGACTATAACATCTGAAACCCACAGACGGTGAATGTCCAGCTGGCTCAGCAACGACTATAACATCTGAAACCCACAGACGGTGAATGTCCCGCTGGCTCAGCCACAACTTTAACATCTGAAACCCACAGACGGTGAATGTCCCGCTGGCTTAGCTAAGACTAAAACATCTGAAACCCACAGAGAGTGAATGACCGACTGCCTAAGACATGACTATAACATTTGAAACACACATACAATGAATGACGGACTGGCTCAGCCACGACTATAACACCTGAAACCGAAAGACGGTTCATGTCCCGCTGGCTCCGCAACGACTATAACATCTGAAACCCACAGACGGTGAATGTCCCGCCGGCTCAGCAACGACTATAACATCTGAAACCCACAGACGGTTCATGTCCTGCTGGCTCAGCAACGACTATAACATCTGAAACCCACAGACGGTGAATGTCCCGCTGGCTCAGCAACGACAATAACATCTGAAACCCACAGACGGTGAATGTCCCGCCGGCTCAGCCACAGCTATAACATCTGAAACCCACAGACGGTGAATGTCCGGCTGGCTCAGTAACGATTATAACATCTTAACCCCACAGATGGTGAATGTTCCGCTGGCTCAGTAACGACTACAACATCTGAAACCAACAGGCGGTGAATGTCCGGCTGGCTCAGTAACGACTGTAACATCTTAACCCCACAGACGGTGAATGTTCAGCTGGCTCAGTAACGACTATAACATCTTAACCCCACAGACGGTGAATGTTCCGCTGGCTCAGTAACAACTATAACATCTTAACCCCACAGACGGTGAATGTCCGCCTAGCTCAGCCACGACTATAACGTCTGAAACCCACAGACGGTGAATGTCCGGGAGGCTCAGCCAGGATTGTAACATCTGAAACCCACAGACGGTGCATATCCCGCTGGCTCAGCCATGACTATAACATCTCAACCCCACAAACGGTGAATGTCCGGCTGGCTCAGCATTGACTATAACATCGGAAACCCACAGATGGTGAATATCCGGCTGTCTCAGCAACGACTATAACATCTGAAACCCACAGACGGTGAATGTCCCGCTGGCTCAGCAACGACTCTAACATCTGAAACCCACAGACGGTGAAAGTCCCGCTGGCTCAGCTACGATTATAATATCTGAAACCCACAGACGGTGATTGTCCGGCTGGCTCAGAAACGAATATAACATCTGAAACCCACAGACGGTGAATGTCAGGCTGGCTCAGCAACGACTATAACATCTCAACCCCACAGACGGTGAATGTCCGGCTGGCTCAGCACAGACTATAACATCTGAAACCCACAGATGGTGAATATCCGGCTGTCTCAGCCACAACTATAACATCTGAAACCCACAGACGGTGAATGTCCGGCTGGCTCAGCCACGACTTTTACATCTGAAACCCACAGACGGTGACTGTTCCGCTGGCTCAGCCACGACTATAACAACTGAAACCCACAGACGGTGAATGTCCGGCTGGCTCAGCCACGACTTTACATCTGAAACCCACAGACGGTGACTGTTCCGCTGGCACAGCAACAACTATAACATCTGAAACCCACAGACTGTGAATGTCCCACTGGCTCAGCAACGACTCTAACATCTTAAACCCACATACGGTGAATGTCCAGCTGGCTCAGCAACGACTATAACATCTGAAACCCACAGACGGTGAATGTCCCGCTGGCTCAGCCACAACTTTAACATCTGAAACCCACAGACGGTGAATGTCCCGCTGGCTTAGCTAAGACTAAAACATCTGAAACCCACAGAGAGTGAATGACCGACTGCCTAAGACATGACTATAACATTTGAAACACACATACAATGAATGACGGACTGGCTCAGCCACGACTATAACACCTGAAACCGACAGACGGTGAATGTCCCGCCGGCTCAGCCACGGCTATAACATCTGAAACCCACAGACGGTTCATGTCCCGCTGGCTCCGCAACGACTATAACATCTGAAACCCACAGACGGTGAATGTCCCGCCGGCTCATCCACGGCTATAACATCTGAAACCCACAGACGGTTCATGTCCTGCTGGCTCAGCAACGACTATAACATCTGAAACCCACAGACGGTGAATGTCCCGCTGGCTCAGCAACGACTATAACATCTGAAACCCACAGACGGTGAATGTCCCGCTGGCTCAGCCACAGCTATAACATCTGAAACCCACAGACGGTGAATGTCCGGCTGGCTCAGTAACGACTATAACATCTTAACCCCACAGATGGTGAATGTTCCGCTGGCTCAGTAACGACTACAACATCTGAAACCAACAGGCGGTGAATGTCCGGCTGGCTCAGTAACGACTGTAACATCTTAACCCCACAGACGGTGAATGTTCAGCTGGCTCAGTAACGACTATAACATCTTAACCCCACAGACGGTGAATGTTCCGCTGGCTCAGTAACAACTATAACATCTTAACCCCACAGACGGTGAATGTCCGCCAAGCTCAGCCACGACTATAACATCTGAAACCCACAGACGGTGAATGTCCGGGAGGCTCAGCCAGGACTGTAACATCTGAAACCCACAGACGGTGCATATCCCGCTGGCTCAGCCACGACTGTAACATCTGAAACCCACAGACGGTGAATGTCCGGTTTGCTCAGCAACGACTATAACATCTGAAACCCACAGACGGTGAATGTCCGGCTTGCTCAGCAACGACTATAACATCTGAAACCCACAGACGGTGAATGTCCGGCTGGCTCAGCAACGACTATAACATCTGAAACCCACAGGCGGTGAACGTCCAGCTGGCTCAGCAATGACTATAATAGCTGAAACCCACAGACGGTTAATGTCCAGCTGGCTCAGCAACGACTATAACATCTTAACCCCACAGACGGTGAATGTCCCGCTGACTCAGCAACGACTATAACATCTGAAACCCACAGACGGTGAATGACCGACTGGCTCAGTCACGATTATAATATCTGAAACCCACAGACGGTGATTGTCCGGCTGGCTCAGAAACGAATATAACATCTGAAACCCACAGACGGTGAATGTCCGGCTGGCTCAGCAACGACTATAACATCTTAACCCCACAGACGGTGAATGTCCCGCTGGCTCAGCAACGACTATAATATCTGAAACCCACAGACGGTGAATGACCGACTGGCTCAGTCACAATTATAATATCTGAAACCCACAGTCGGTGAATGTCCCGTTGGCTCAGCAACGACTATAACATCTGAAACCCACAGACGGTGAATGTCCCGCTGGCTTAGCCACGACTATAACATCTGAAACCCACAGATGGTGAATGTCAGGCTGGCTCAGCAACGACTATAACATCTCAACCCCACAAACGGTGAATGTCCGGCTGGCTCAGCATCGACTATAACATCGTAAACCCACAGATGGTGAATATCCGGCTGTCTCAGCCACGACTATAAAATCTGAAACCCACAGACGGTGAATGTCCGGCTGGCTCAGCCATGACTTTTACATCTGAAACCCACAGACGGTGACTGTTCCGCTGGCTCAGCCACGACTATAACATCTGAAACCCACAGACTGTGATTGTCCGGCTGGCTCAGCCACGACTTTTACATCAGAAACCCACAGACGGTGACTGTTCCGCTGGCTCAGCAACGACTATAACATCTGAAACCCACAGACGGTGAATGTCCCGCTGGCTCAGCAACGACTCTAACATCTGAAACCCACAGACGGTGAAATTCCCGCTGGCTCAGCTACGACTATAACATCTGAAACCCACTGACGGTGAATGTCCAGCTGGCTCAGCAACGACTATAACATCTGAAACCCACAGACGGTGAATGACCGACTGGCTCAGCCACGACTATAACATCTGAAACCCACAGACGGTGAATATCCAGCTGGCTCAGCAACGACTATAACAGCTGAAACCCACAGACGGTGAATGTCCCGCTGGCTCAGCCACGACTGTAACATCTGAAACCCACAGACGGTGAATGTCCCGCTGGCTCAGCTAAGACTAAAACATCAGAAACCCACAGACAGTGAATGACCGACTGCCTCAGACATGACTATAACATTTGAAACACACATACAATGAATGACGGACTGGCTCAGCCACGACTATAACATCTGAAACCCACAGACGGTTCATGTCCCGCTGGCTCAGCAACGACTATAACATCTGAAACCCACAGACGGTGAAAGTCCCACTGGCTCAGCCACGGCTATAACATCTGAAACCCACAGACGGTTCATGTCCCGCTGGGTCAGCAACGACTATAACATCTGAAACCCACAGACGGTGAATGTCCCGCTGGCTCAGACACGACTATAACATCTGAAACCCACAGATGGTGAATGTCAGGCTGGCTCAGCAACGACTATAACATCTTAACCCCACAGACGGTGAATGTCCGGCTGGCTCAGCACCGACTATAACATCTGAAACCCACAGATGGTGAATATCCGGCTGTCTCAGCCACGACTAGAACATCTGAAACCCACAGACGGTGAATGTCCGGCTTGCTCAGCAACGACTATAACATCTGAAACCCACAGACGGTGAATGTCCAGCTGGCTCAGCAACGACTATAACATCTGAAACCCACAGATGGTGAATATCCGGCTGTCTCAGCCACGACTATAACATCTGAAACCCACAGACGGTGAATGTCCGGCTGGCTCAGCCACGACTATAACATCTGAAACCCACAGGCGGTGAACGTCCAGCTGGCTCAGCAATGACTATAACAGCTGAAACCCACAGACGGTTAATGTCCAGCTGGCTCAGCAACGACTATAACATCTTAACCCCACAGACGGTGAATGTCCCGCTGACTCAGCAACGACTATAACATCTGAAACCCACAGACGGTGAATGTCCGGCTTGCTCAGCAACGACTATAACATCTGAAACCCACTGACGGTGAATGTCCGGCTGGCTCAGCAACGACTATAACATCTGAAACCCACAGGCGGTGAACGTCCAGCTGGCTCAGCAATGACTATAACAGCTGAAACCCACAGACGGTTAATGTCCAGCTGGCTCAGCAACGACTATAACATCTTAACCCCACAGACGGTGAATGTCCCGCTGACTCAGCAACGACTATAACATCTTAACCCCACAGACGGTGAATGTCCCGCTGGCTCAGCAACGACTATAATATCTGAAACCCACAGACGGAGAATGACCGCCTAGCTCAGCCACGACTATAACATCTGAAACCCACAGACGGTGAATGTCCGGGAGGCTCAGCCAGGACTGTAACATCTGAAACCCACAGACAGTGCATATCCCGCTGGCTCAGCCACGACTGTAACATCTGAAACCCACAGACGGTGAATGTCCGGCTTGCTCAGCAACGACTATAACATCTGAAACACACAGACGGTGAATGTCCGGCTGGCTCAGCAACGACTATAACATCTGAAACCCACAGACGGTGAATGACCGACTGGCTCAGCCACGAATATAACATCTGAAACCCACAGACGGTGAATATCCAGCTGGCTCAGCAACGACTATAATAGCTGAAACCCACAGACGGTGAATGTCCCGCTGGCTCAGCCACGACTGTAACATCTGAAACCCACAGACGGTGAATGTCCCGCTGGCTCAGCTAAGACTAAAACATCAGAAACCCACAGACAGTGAATGACCGACTGCCTCAGACATGACTATAACATTTGAAACACACATACAATGAATGACGGACTGGCTCAGCCACGACTATAACATCTGAAACCCACAGACGGTTCATGTCCCGCTGGCTCAGCAACGACTATAACATCTGAAACCCTCAGACGGTGAAAGTCCCACTGGCTCAGCCACGGCTATAACATCTGAAACCCACAGACGGTTCATGTCCCGCTGGGTCAGCAACGACTATAACATCTGAAACCCACAGACGGTGAATGTCCGGCTGGCTCAGCCACGACTTTTACATCTGAAACCCACAGACGGTGACTGATCCGCTGGCTCAGCAACGACTATAACATCTGAAACCCACAGACGGTGAATGTCCCGCTGGCTCAGTAACGACTATAACATCTGAAACCCACAGACGGTGAATGTCCGGCTGGCTCAGTAACGACTATAACATCTTAACCCCACAGACGGTGAATGTTCCGCTGGCTCAGTAACGACTACAACATCTGAAACCCACAGGGGGTGAATGTCCGGCTGGCTCAGTAACGACTGTAACATCTTAACCCCACAGACGGTGAATGTTCAGCTGGCTCAGTAACGACTATAACATCTTAACCCCACAGACGGTGAATGTTCCGCTGGCTCAGTAACAACTATAACATCTTAACCCCACAGACGGTGAATGTCCGCCTAGCTCAGCCACGACTATAACATCTGAAACCCACAGACGGTGAATGTCCGGGAGGCTCAGCCAGGACTGTAACATCTGAAACCCACAGACAGTGCATATCCCGCTGGCTCAGCCACGACTGTAACATCTGAAACCCACAGACGGTGAATGTCCGGTTTGCTCAGCAACGACTATAACATCTGAAACCCACAGACGGTGAATGTCCGGCTTGCTCAGCAACGACTATAACATCTGAAACCCACAGACGGTGAATGTCCAGCTGGCTCAGCAACGACTATAACATCTGAAACCCACAGATGGTGAATATCCGGCTGTCTCAGCCACGACTATAACATCTGAAACCCACAGACGGTGAATGTCCGGCTGGCTCAGCAACGACTATAACATCTGAAACCCACAGATGGTGAATATCCGGCTGTCTCAGCCACGACTATAACATCTGAAACCCACAGACGGTGAATGTCCGGCTGGCTCAGCCACGACTATAACATCTGAAACCCACAGGCGGTGAACGTCCAGCTGGCTCAGCAATGACTATAACAGCTGAAACCCACAGACGGTTAATGTCCAGCTGGCTCAGCAACGACTATAACATCTTAACCCCACAGACGGTGAATGTCCCGCTGACTCAGCAACGACTATAACATCTGAAACCCACAGACGGTGAATGTCCGGCTTGCTCAGCAACGACTATAACATCTGAAACCCACTGACGGTGAATGTCCGGCTGGCTCAGCAACGACTATAACATCTGAAACCCACAGGCGGTGAACGTCCAGCTGGCTCAGCAATGACTATAACAGCTGAAACCCACAGACGGTTAATGTCCAGCTGGCTCAGCAACGACTATAACATCTTAACCCCACAGACGGTGAATGTCCCGCTGACTCAGCAACGACTATAACATCTTAACCCCACAGACGGTGAATGTCCCGCTGGCTCAGCAACGACTATAATATCTGAAACCCACAGACGGAGAATGACCGCCTAGCTCAGCCACGACTATAACATCTGAAACCCACAGACGGTGAATGTCCGGGAGGCTCAGCCAGGACTGTAACATCTGAAACCCACAGACAGTGCATATCCCGCTGGCTCAGCCACGACTGTAACATCTGAAACCCACAGACGGTGAATGTCCGGCTTGCTCAGCAACGACTATAACATCTGAAACACACAGACGGTGAATGTCCGGCTGGCTCAGCAACGACTATAACATCTGAAACCCACAGACGGTGAATGACCGACTGGCTCAGCCACGAATATAACATCTGAAACCCACAGACGGTGAATATCCAGCTGGCTCAGCAACGACTATAATAGCTGAAACCCACAGACGGTGAATGTCCCGCTGGCTCAGCCACGACTGTAACATCTGAAACCCACAGACGGTGAATGTCCCGCTGGCTCAGCTAAGACTAAAACATCAGAAACCCACAGACAGTGAATGACCGACTGCCTCAGACATGACTATAACATTTGAAACACACATACAATGAATGACGGACTGGCTCAGCCACGACTATAACATCTGAAACCCACAGACGGTTCATGTCCCGCTGGCTCAGCAACGACTATAACATCTGAAACCCTCAGACGGTGAAAGTCCCACTGGCTCAGCCACGGCTATAACATCTGAAACCCACAGACGGTTCATGTCCCGCTGGGTCAGCAACGACTATAACATCTGAAACCCACAGACGGTGAATGTCCGGCTGGCTCAGCCACGACTTTTACATCTGAAACCCACAGACGGTGACTGATCCGCTGGCTCAGCAACGACTATAACATCTGAAACCCACAGACGGTGAATGTCCCGCTGGCTCAGTAACGACTATAACATCTGAAACCCACAGACGGTGAATGTCCGGCTGGCTCAGTAACGACTATAACATCTTAACCCCACAGACGGTGAATGTTCCGCTGGCTCAGTAACGACTACAACATCTGAAACCCACAGGGGGTGAATGTCCGGCTGGCTCAGTAACGACTGTAACATCTTAACCCCACAGACGGTGAATGTTCAGCTGGCTCAGTAACGACTATAACATCTTAACCCCACAGACGGTGAATGTTCCGCTGGCTCAGTAACAACTATAACATCTTAACCCCACAGACGGTGAATGTCCGCCTAGCTCAGCCACGACTATAACATCTGAAACCCACAGACGGTGAATGTCCGGGAGGCTCAGCCAGGACTGTAACATCTGAAACCCACAGACAGTGCATATCCCGCTGGCTCAGCCACGACTGTAACATCTGAAACCCACAGACGGTGAATGTCCGGTTTGCTCAGCAACGACTATAACATCTGAAACCCACAGACGGTGAATGTCCGGCTTGCTCAGCAACGACTATAACATCTGAAACCCACAGACGGTGAATGTCCAGCTGGCTCAGCAACGACTATAACATCTGAAACCCACAGATGGTGAATATCCGGCTGTCTCAGCCACGACTATAACATCTGAAACCCACAGACGGTGAATGTCCGGCTGGCTCAGCCACGACTATAACATCTGAAACCCACAGGCGGTGAACGTCCAGCTGGCTCAGCAATGACTATAACAGCTGAAACCCACAGACGGTTAATGTCCAGCTGGCTCAGCAACGACTATAACATCTTAACCCCACAGACGGTGAATGTCCCGCTGACTCAGCAACGAGTATAACATCTGAAACCCACAGACGGTGAATGTCCGGCTGGCTCAGCAACGACTATAACATCTGAAACCCACAGGCGGTGAACGTCCAGCTGGCTCAGCAATGACTATAACAGCTGAAACCCACAGACGGTTAATGTCCAGCTGGCTCAGCAACGACTATAACATCTTAACCCCACAGACGGTGAATGTCCCGCTGACTCAGCAACGACTATAACATCTTAACCCCACAGACGGTGAATGTCCCGCTGGCTCAGCAACGACTATAATATCTGAAACCCACAGACGGAGAATGACCGCCTAGCTCAGCCACGACTATAACATCTGAAACCCACAGACGGTGAATGTCCGGGAGGCTCAGCCAGGACTGTAACATCTGAAACCCACAGACGGTGAATGTCCGGCTTGCTCAGCAACGACTATAACATCTGAAACCCACAGGCGGTGAATGTCCGGCTTGCTCAGCAACGACTATAACATCTGAAACCCACAGACGGTGAATGACCGACTGGCTCAGCCACGAATATAACATCTGAAACCCACAGACGGTGAATGACCGACTGGCTCAGCCACGAATATAACATCTGAAACCCACAGACGGTGAATATCCAGCTGGCTCAGCAACGACTATAACAGCTGAAACCCACAGACGGTGAATGTCCCGCTGGCTCAGCCACGACTGTAACATCTGAAACCCACAGACGGTGAATGTCCCGCTGGCTCAGCTAAGACTAAAACATCAGAAACCCACAGACAGTGAATGACCGACTGCCTCAGACATGACTATAACATTTGAAACACACATACAATGAATGACGGACTGGCTCAGCCACGACTATAACATCTGAAACCCACAGACGGTTCATGTCCCGCTGGCTCAGCAACGACTATAACATCTGAAACCCACAGACGGTGAAAGTCCCACTGGCTCAGCCACGGCTATAACATCTGAAACCCACAGACGGTTCATGTCCCGCTGGGTCAGCAACGACTATAACATCTGAAACCCACAGACGGTGAATGTCCCGCTGGCTCAGACACGACTATAACATCTGAAACCCACAGATGGTGAATGTCAGGCTGGCTCAGCAACGACTATAACATCTTAACCCCACAGACGGTGAATGTCCGGCTGGCTCAGCACAGACTATAACATCTGAAACCCACAGATGGTGAATATCCGGCTGTCTCAGCCACGACTAGAACATCTGAAACCCACAGACGGTGAATGTCCGGCTGGCTCAGTAACGACTATAACGTCTGAAACCTACAGACGGTGAATGTCCGGCTGGCTCAGCAATGACTATAACATCTGAAACCCACAGACGGTGAATGACCGACTGGCTCAGTCACAATTATAATATCTGAAACCCACAGTCGGTGAATGTCCCGTTGGCTCAGCAACGACTATAACATCTGAAACCCACAGACGGTGAATGTCCCGCTGGCTCAGCCACGACTATAACATCTGAAACCCACAGATGGTGAATGTCAGGCTGGCTCAGCAACGACTATAACATCTCAACCCCACAAACGGTGAATGTCCGGCTGGCTCAGCATCGACTATAACATCTGAAACCCACAGATGGTGAATATCCGGCTGTCTCAGCCACGACTATAACATCTGAAACCCACAGACGGTGAATGTCCGGCTGGCTCAGCCATGACTTTTACATCTGAAACCCACAGACGGTGACTGTTCCGCTGGCTCAGCCACGACTATAACATCTGAAACCCACAGACTGTGAATGTCCGGCTGGCTCAGCCACGACTTTTACATCTGAAACCCACAGACGGTGACTGATCCGCTGGCTCAGCAACGACTATAACATCTGAAACCCACAGACGGTGAATGTCCCGCTGGCTCAGTAACGACTATAACATCTGAAACCCACAGACGGTGAATGTCCGGCTGGCTCAGTAACGACTATAACATCTTAACCCCACAGACGGTGAATGTTCCGCTGGCTCAGTAACGACTACAACATCTGAAACCCACAGGCGGTGAATGTCCGGCTGGCTCAGTAACGACTGTAACATCTTAACCCCACAGACGGTGAATGTTCAGCTGGCTCAGTAACGACTATAACATCTTAACCCCACAGACGGTGAATGTTCCGCTGGCTCAGTAACAACTATAACATCTTAACCCCACAGACGGTGAATGTCCGCCTAGCTCAGCCACGACTATAACATCTGAAACCCACAGACGGTGAATGTCCGGGAGGCTCAGCCAGGACTGTAACATCTGAAACCCACAGACAGTGCATATCCCGCTGGCTCAGCCACGACTGTAACATCTGAAACCCACAGACGGTGAATGTCCGGCTTGCTCAGCAACGACTATAACATCTGAAACCCACTGACGGTGAATGTCCGGCTGGCTCAGCAACGACTATAACATCTGAAACCCACAGGCGGTGAACGTCCAGCTGGCTCAGCAATGACTATAACAGCTGAAACCCACAGACGGTTAATGTCCAGCTGGCTCAGCAACGACTATAACATCTTAACCCCACAGACGGTGAATGTCCCGCTGACTCAGCAACGACTATAACATCTGAAACCCACAGACGGTGAATGACCGACTGGCTCAGTCACGATTATAATATCTGAAACCCACAGACGGTGATTGTCCGGCTTGCTCAGAAACGAATATAACATCTGAAACCCACAGACGGTGAATGTCCGGCTGGCTCAGCAACGACTATAACATCTTAACCCCACAGACGGTGAATGTCCCGCTGGCTCAGCAACGACTATAATATCTGAAACCCACAGACGGTGAATGACCGCCTA
This sequence comes from Hemitrygon akajei, assembly GCF_048418815.1. Lineage (NCBI taxonomy): Eukaryota > Metazoa > Chordata > Chondrichthyes > Myliobatiformes > Dasyatidae > Hemitrygon > Hemitrygon akajei. Next base: position 35,480,489 of record NC_133147.1, read on the forward strand.
GCTCAGCCACGACTATAACATCTGAAACCCACAGACGGTGAATGTCCGGGAGGCTCAGCCAGGACTGTAACATCTGAAACCCACAGACAGTGCATATCCCGCTGGCTCAGCCACGACTGTAACATCTGAAACCCACAGACGGTGAATGTCCGGCTTGCTCAGCAACGACTATAATATCTGAAACCCACAGGCGGTGAACGTCCAGCTGGCTCAGCAATGACTATAACAGCTGAAACCCACAGACGGTTAATGTCCAGCTGGCTCAGCAACGACTATAACATCTTAACCCCACAGACGGTGAATGTCCCGCTGACTCAGCAATGACTATAACATCTGAAACCCACAGACGGTGAATGACCGACTGGCTCAGTCACGATTATAATATCTGAAACCCACAGACGGTGATTGTCCGGCTGGCTCAGAAACGAATATAACATCTGAAACCCACAGACGGTGAATGTCCGGCTGGCTCAGCAACGACTATAACATCTTAACCCCACAGACGGTGAATGTCCCGCTGGCTCAGCAACGACTATAATATCTGAAACCCACAGACGGTGAATGTCCCGCTGGCTTAGCCACGACTATAACATCTGAAACCCACAGATGGTGAATGTCAGGCTGGCTCAGCAACGACTATAACATCTCAACCCCACAAACGGTGAATGTCCGGCTTGCTCAGCAACGACTATAACATCTGAAACCCACAGGCGGTGAACGTCCAGCTGGCTCAGCAATGACTATAACAGCTGAAACCCACAGACGGTTAATGTCCAGCTGGCTCAGCAACGACTATAACATCTTAACCCCACAGACGGTGAATGTCCCGCTGACTCAGCAACGACTATAACATCTGAAACCCACAGACGGTGAATGACCGACTGGCTCAGTCACGATTATAATATCTGAAACCCACAGACGGTGATTGTCCGGCTGGCTCAGAAACGAATATAACATCTGAAACCCACAGACGGTGAATGTCCGGCTGGCTCAGCAACGACTATAACATCTTAACCCCACAGACGGTGAATGTCCCGCTGGCTCAGCAACGACTATAATATCTGAAACCCACAGACGGTGAATGACCGCCTAGCTCAGCCACGACTATAACATCTGAAACCCACAGACGGTGAATGTCCGGGAGGCTCAGCCAGGACTGTAACATCTGAAACCCACAGACAGTGCATATCCCGCTGGCTCAGCCACGACTGTAACATCTGAAACACACTGGCGGTGAATGTCCGGCTGGCTCAGCAATGACTATAACATCTGAAACCCACAGGCGGTGAACGTCCAGCTGGCTCAGCAATGACTATAACAGCTGAAACCCACAGACGGTTAATGTCCAGCTGGCTCAGCAACGACTATAACATCTTAACCCCACAGACGGTGAATGTCCCGCTGACTCAGCAACGACTATAACATCTGAAACCCTCAGACAGTGAATGACCGACTGGCTCAGTCACGATTATAATATCTGAAACCCACAGACGGTGATTGTCCGGCTGGCTCAGCAACGACTATAACATCTTAACCCCACAGACGGTGAATGTCCCGCTGGCTCAGCAACGACTATAATATCTGAAACCCACAGACGGTGAATGACCGACTGGCTCAGTCACAATTATAATATCTGAAACCCACAGTCGGTGAATGTCCCGTTGGCTCAGCAACGACTATAACATCTGAAACCCACAGACGGTGAATGTCCCGCTGGCTTAGCCACGACTATAACATCTGAAACCCACAGATGGTGAATGTCAGGCTGGCTCAGCAACGACTATAACATCTCAACCCCACAAACGGTGAATGTCCGGCTGGCTCAGCAACGACTATAACATCTGAAACCCACAGACGGTGAATGTCCGGCTTGCTCAGCAACGACTATAACATCTGAAACCCACAGGCGGTGAACGTCCAGCTGGCTCAGCAATGACTATAACAGCTGAAACCCACAGACGGTTAATGTCCAGCTGGCTCAGCAACGACTATAACATCTTAACCCCACAGACGGTGAATGTCCCGCTGACTCAGCAACGACTATAACATCTGAAACCCACAGACGGTGAATGACCGACTGGCTCAGTCACGATTATAATATCTGAAACCCACAGACGGTGATTGTCCGGCTGGCTCAGAAACGAATATAACATCTGAAACCCACAGACGGTGAATGTCCGGCTGGCTCAGCAACGACTATAACATCTTAACCCCACAGACGGTGAATGTCCCGCTGGCTCAGCAACGACTATAATATCTGAAACCCACAGACGGTGAATGACCGCCTAGCTCAGCCACGACTATAACATCTGAAACCCACAGACGGTGAATGTCCGGCTTGCTCAGCAACGACTATAACATCTGAAACCCACTGACGGTGAATGTCCAGCTGGCTCAGCAATGACTATAACATCTGAAACCCACAGACGGTGAATGTCCCGCTGGCTCAGCAACGACTATAACATCTGAAACCCACAGACGGTGAATGTCCGGCTTGCTCAGCAACGACTATAACATCTGAAACACACTGGCGGTGAATGTCCGGCTGGCTCAGCAATGACTATAACATCTGAAACCCACAGGCGGTGAACGTCCAGCTGGCTCAGCAATGACTATAACAGCTGAAACCCACAGACGGTTAATGTCCAGCTGGCTCAGCAACGACTATAACATCTTAACCCCACAGACGGTGAATGTCCCGCTGACTCAGCAACGACTATATCATCTGAAACCCACAGACGGTGAATGACCGACTGGCCTTGTCACGATTATAATATCTGAAACCCACAGACGGTGATTGTCCGGCTGGCTCAGAAACGAATATAACATCTGAAACCCACAGACGGTGAATGTCCGGCTGGCTCAGCAACGACTATAACATCTTAACCCCACAGACGGTAAATGTCCCGCTGGCTCAGCAACGACTATAATATCTGAAACCCACAGACGGTGAATGTCCCGTTGGCTCAGCAACGACTATAACATCTGAAACCCACAGACGGTGAATGTCCCGCTGGCTTAGCCACGACTATAACATCTGAAACCCACAGATGGTGAATGTCAGGCTGGCTCAGCAACGACTATAACATCTCAACCCCACAAACGGTGAATGTCCGGCTGGCTCAGCATCGACTATAACATCGGAAACCCACAGATGGTGAATATCCGGCTGTCTCAGCCACGACTATAACATCTGAAACCCACAGACGGTGAATGTCCGGCTGGCTCAGCCATGACTATAACATCTGAAACCCACAGGCGGTGAACGTCCAGCTGGCTCAGCAATGACTATAACAGCTGAAACCCACAGACGGTTAATGTCCAGCTGGCTCAGCAACGACTATAACATCTTAACCCCACAGACGGTGAATGTCCCGCTGACTCAGCAACGACTATAACATCTGAAACCCACAGACGGTGAATGACCGACTGGCTCAGTCACGATTATAATATCTGAAACCCACAGACGGTGATTGTCCGGCTGGCTCAGAAACGAATATAACATCTGAAACCCACAGACGGTGAATGTCCGGCTGGCTCAGCAACGACTATAACATCTTAACCCCACAGACGGTGAATGTCCCGCTGGCTCAGCAACGACTATAATATCTGAAACCCACAGACGGTGAATGACCGACTGGCTCAGTCACAATTATAATATCTGAAACCCACAGTCGGTGAATGTCCCGTTGGCTCAGCAACGACTATAACATCTGAAACCCACAGACGGTGAATGTCCCGCTGGCTTAGCCACGACTATAACATCTGAAACCCACAGATGGTGAATGTCAGGCTGGCTCAGCAACGACTATAACATCTCAACCCCACAAACGGTGAATGTCCGGCTGGCTCAGCAACGACTATAACATCTGAAACCCACAGACGGTGAATGTCCGGCTTGCTCAGCAACGACTATAACATCTGAAACCCACTGACGGTGAATGTCCGGCTGGCTCAGCAACGACTATAACATCTGAAACCCACAGGCGGTGAACGTCCAGCTGGCTCAGCAATGACTATAACAGCTGAAACCCACAGACGGTTAATGTCCAGCTGGCTCAGCAACGACTATAACATCTTAACCCCACAGACGGTGAATGTCCCGCTGACTCAGCAACGACTATAACATCTGAAACCCACAGACGGTGAATGACCGACTGGCTCAGTCACGATTATAATATCTGAAACCCACAGACGGTGATTGTCCGGCTGGCTCAGAAACGAATATAACATCTGAAACCCACAGACGGTGAATGTCCGGCTGGCTCAGCAACGACTATAACATCTTAACCCCACAGACGGTGAATGTCCCGCTGGCTCAGCAACGACTATAATATCTGAAACCCACAGACGGTGAATGACCGCCTAGCTCAGCCACGACTATAACATCTGAAACCCACAGACGGTGAATGTCCGGGAGGCTCAGCCAGGACTGTAACATCTGAAACCCACAGACAGTGCATATCCCGCTGGCTCAGCCACGACTGTAACATCTGAAACCCACAGACGGTGAATGTCCGGCTGGCTCAGCAACGACTATAACATCTTAACCCCACAGACGGTGAATGTCCCGCTGGCTCAGCAACGACTATAATATCTGAAACCCACAGACGGTGAATGACCGACTGGCTCAGTCACAATTATAATATCTGAAACCCACAGTCGGTGAATGTCCCGTTGGCTCAGCAACGACTATAACATCTGAAACCCACAGACGGTGAATGTCCCGCTGGCTTAGCCACGACTATAACATCTGAAACCCACAGATGGTGAATGTCAGGCTGGCTCAGCAACGACTATAACATCTCAACCCCACAAACGGTGAATGTCCGGCTGGCTCAGCAACGACTATAACATCTGAAACCCACAGACGGTGAATGTCCGGCTTGCTCAGCAACGACTATAACATCTGAAACCCACTGACGGTGAATGTCCGGCTGGCTCAGCAACGACTATAACATCTGAAACCCACAGGCGGTGAACGTCCAGCTGGCTCAGCAATGACTATAACAGCTGAAACCCACAGACGGTTAATGTCCAGCTGGCTCAGCAACGACTATAACATCTTAACCCCACAGACGGTGAATGTCCCGCTGACTCAGCAACGACTATAACATCTGAAACCCACAGACGGTGAATGACCGACTGGCTCAGTCACGATTATAATATCTGAAACCCACAGACGGTGATTGTCCGGCTGGCTCAGAAACGAATATAACATCTGAAACCCACAGACGGTGAATGTCCGGCTGGCTCAGCAACGACTATAACATCTTAACCCCACAGACGGTGAATGTCCCGCTGGCTCAGCAACGACTATAATATCTGAAACCCACAGATGGTGAATGACCGCCTAGCTCAGCCACGACTATAACATCTGAAACCCACAGACGGTGAATGTCCGGCTTGCTCAGCAACGACTATAACATCTGAAACCCACAGACGGTGAATGTCCGGCTGGCTCAGCAATGACTATAACATCTGAAACCCACAGGCGGTGAACGTCCAGCTGGCTCAGCAATGACTATAACAGCTGAAACCCACAGACGGTTAATGTCCAGCTGGCTCAGCAACGACTATAACATCTTAACCCCACAGACGGTGAATGTCCCGCTGACTCAGCAACGACTATATCATCTGAAACCCACAGACGGTGAATGACCGACTGGCCTTGTCACGATTATAATATCTGAAACCCACAGACGGTGATTGTCCGGCTGGCTCAGAAACGAATATAACATCTGAAACCCACAGACGGTGAATGTCCGGCTGGCTCAGCAACGACTATAACATCTTAACCCCACAGACGGTGAATGTCCCGCTGGCTCAGCAACGACTATAATATCTGAAACCCACAGACGGTGAATGACCGACTGGCTCAGTCACAATTATAATATCTGAAACCCACAGTCGGTGAATGTCCCGTTGGCTCAGCAACGACTATAACATCTGAAACCCACAGACGGTGAATGTCCCGCTGGCTTAGCCACGACTATAACATCTGAAACCCACAGATGGTGAATGTCAGGCTGGCTCAGCAACGACTATAACATCTCAACCCCACAAACGGTGAATGTCCGGCTGGCTCAGCATCGACTATAACATCGGAAACCCACAGATGGTGAATATCCGGCTGTCTCAGCCACGACTATAACATCTGAAACCCACAGACGGTGAATGTCCGGCTGGCTCAGCCATGACTTTTACATCTGAAACCCACAGACGGTGACTGTTCCACTGGCTCAGCCACGACTATAACATCTGAAACCCACAGACTGTGAATGTCCGGTTGGCTCAGCCACGACTTTTACATCTGAAACCCACAGACGGTGACAGTTCCGCTGGCTCAGCAACGACTATAACATCTGAAACCCACAGACGGTGAATGTCCCGCTGGCTCAGCAACGACTCTAACATCTGAAACCCACAGACGGTGAAAGTCCCGCTGGCTCAGCTACGACTATAACATCTGAAACCCACAGACGGTGAATGTCCAGCTGGCTCAGCAACGACTATAACATCTGAAACCCACAGACGGTGAATGACCGACTGGCTCAGCCACGACTATAACATCTGAAACCCACAGACGGTGAATATCCAGCTGGCTCAGCAACGACTATAACATCTGAAACCCACAGACGGTGAATGTCCCGCTGGCTCAGCCACGACTTTAACATCTGAAACCCACAGACGGTGAATGTCCCGCTGGCTCAGCTAAGACTAAAAAATCAGAAACCCACAGACAGTGAATGACCGACTGCCTCAGACATGACTATAACATTTGAAACACACATACAATGAATGACGGACTGGCTCAGCCACGACTATAACATCTGAAACCCACAGACGGTTCATGTCCCGCTGGCTCAGCAACGACTATAACATCTGAAACCCACAGACGGTGAAAGTCCCACTGGCTCAGCCACGGCTATAACATCTGAAACCCACAGACGGTTCATGTCCCGCTGGGTCAGTAACGACTATAACGTCTGAAACCCACAGACGGTGAATGTCCGGCTGTCTCAGCAATGACTATAACATCTGAAACCCACAGACGGTGAATGACCAACTGGCTCAGTCACAATTATAATATCTGAAACCCACAGTCGGTGAATGTCCCGTTGGCTCAGCAACGACTATAACATCTGAAACCCACAGACGGTGAATGTCCCGCTGGCTCAGCAACGACTATAACAGCTCAACCCCACAAACGGTGAATGTCCGGCTGGCTCAGCATCGACTATAACATCTGAAACCCACAGATGGTGAATATCCGGCTGTCTCAGCCACGACTATAACATCTGAAACCCACAGACGGTGACTGTTCCGCTGGCTCAGCCACGACTATAACATCTGAAACCCACAGACTGTGAATGTCCGGCTGGCTCAGCCACGACTTTTACATCTGAAACCCACAGACGGTGACTGTTCCGCTGGCTCAGCAACGACTATAACATCTGAAACCCACAGACGGTGAAAGTCCCGCTGGCACAGCAACGACTCTAACATCTGAAACCCACAGACGGTGAAAGTCCCGCTGGCTCAGCTACGACTATAACATCTGAAACCCACAGACGATGAATGTCCAGCTGGCTCAGCAACGACTATAACATCTGAAACCCACAGACGGTGAATGACCGACTGGCTCAGCCACGACTATAACATCTGAAACCCACAGACGGTGAATGTCCAGCTGGCTCAGCAACGACTATAACATCTGAAACCCACAGACGGTGAATGTCCCGCTGGCTCAGCCACGACTTTAACATCTGAAACCCACAGACGGTGAATGTCCCGCTGGCTCAGCTAAGACTAAAACATCTGTAACCCACAGACAGTGAATGACCGACTGCCTCAGACATGACTATAACATTTGAAACACACTTACAATGAATGACGGACTGGCTCAGCCACGACTATAACATCTGAAAGCCACAGACGGTTCATGTCCCGCTGGCTCAGCAACGACTATAACATCTGAAACCCACAGACGGTGAATGTCCCATTGGCTCAGCCACGGCTATAACATCTGAAACCCACAGACGGTTCATGTCCCGCTGGGTCAGCAACGACTATAACATCTGAAACCCACAGACGGTGAATGTCCCGCTGGCTCAGCCACGACTATAACATCTGAAACCCACAGATGGTGAATGTCAGGCTGGCTCAGCAACGACTATAACATCTTAACCCCACAGACGGTGAATGTCCGGCTGGCTCAGCACCGACTATAACATCTGAAACCCACAGATGGTGAATATCCGGCTGTCTCAGCCACGACTAGAACATCTGAAACCCACAGACTGTGAATGTCCGGCTGGCTCAGTAACGACTATAACGTCTGAAACCCACAGATGGTGAATGTCCGGCTGGCTCAGCAATGACTATAACATCTGAAACCCACAGACGGTGAATGTCCGGCTGGCTCAGCAACGACTATAACATCTGAAACCCACAGACGGTGAATGTCCGGCTGGCTCAGTAACGACTATAATACCTGAAACCCACAGACGGTGAATGTCCGGCTGGCTCAGTAACGACTATAACGTCTGAAACCCACAGACGGTAAATGTCCGGCTGGCTCAGTAACGACTATAACGTCTGAAACCCACAGACGGTGAATGTCCGGCTGGCTCAGTAACGACTATAACATCTTAACCCCACAGACGGTGAATGTTCTGCTGGCTCAGTAACGACTATAACATCTGAAACCCACAGACGGTGAATGTCCGGCTGGCTCAGTAACGACTATAACATCTTAACCCCACAGACGGTGAATGTTCCGCTGGCTCAGTAACGACTACAACATCTGAAACCCACAAACGGTGAATGTCCGGGAGGCTCAGCCACGACTGTAACATCTGAAACCCACAGACGGTGATTGTCCTGCTGGCTCAGCAACGAATATAACATCTTAACCCCACAGACGGTGAATGTCCCGCTGGCTCAGCAACGACTATAATATCTGAAACCCACAGACGGTGAATGACCGCCTAGCTCAGCCACGACTATAACATCTGAAACCCACAGACGGTGAATGTCCGGGAGGCTCAGCCAGGACTGTAACATCTGAAACCCACAGACAGTGCATATCCCGCTGGCTCAGCCACGACTGTAACATCTGAAACCCACAGACGGTGAATGTCCGGCTTGCTCAGCAACGAGTATAACATCTGAAACACACTGGCGGTGAATGTCCGGCTGGCTCAGCAATGACTATAACATCTGAAACCCACAGGCGGTGAACGTCCAGCTGGCTCAGCAATGACTATAACAGCTGAAACCCACAGACGGTTAATGTCCAGCTGGCTCAGCAACGACTATAACATCTTAACCCCACAGACGGTGAATGTCCCGCTGACTCAGCAACGACTATAACATCTGAAACCCACAGACGGTGAATGACCGACTGGCTCAGTCACGATTATAATATCTGAAACCCACAGACGGTGATTGTCCGGCTGGCTCAGAAACGAATATAACATCTGAAACCCACAGACGGTGAATGTCCGGCTGGCTCAGCAACGACTATAACATCTTAACCCCACAGACGGTGAATGTCCCGCTGGCTCAGCAACGACTATAATATCTGAAACCCACAGACGGTGAATGACCGACTGGCTCAGTCACAATTATAATATCTGAAACCCACAGTCGGTGAATGTCCCGTTGGCTCAGCAACGACTATAACATCTGAAACCCACAGACGGTGAATGTCCCGCTGGCTTAGCCACGACTATAACATCTGAAACCCACAGATGGTGAATGTCAGGCTGGCTCAGCAACGACTATAACATCTCAACCCCACAAACGGTGAATGTCCGGCTGGCTCAGCAACGACTATAACATCTGAAACCCACAGACGGTGAATGTCCGGCTTGCTCAGCAACGACTATAACATCTGAAACCCACTGACGGTGAATGTCCGGCTGGCTCAGCAACGACTATAACATCTGAAACCCACAGGCGGTGAACGTCCAGCTGGCTCAGCAATGACTATAACAGCTGAAACCCACAGACGGTTAATGTCCAGCTGGCTCAGCAACGACTATAACATCTTAACCCCACAGACGGTGAATGTCCCGCTGACTCAGCAACGACTATAACATCTGAAACCCACAGACGGTGAATGACCGACTGGCTCAGTCACGATTATAATATCTGAAACCCACAGACGGTGATTGTCCGGCTGGCTCAGAAACGAATATAACATCTGAAACCCACAGACGGTGAATGTCCGGCTGGCTCAGCAACGACTATAACATCTTAACCCCACAGACGGTGAATGTCCCGCTGGCTCAGCAACGACTATAATATCTGAAACCCACAGACGGTGAATGACCGCCTAGCTCAGCCACGACTATAACATCTGAAACCCACAGACGGTGAATGTCCGGGAGGCTCAGCCAGGACTGTAACATCTGAAACCCACAGACAGTGCATATCCCGCTGGCTCAGCCACGACTGTAACATCTGAAACCCACAGACGGTGAATGTCCGGCTTGCTCAGCAACGACTATAACATCTGAAACCCACAGACGGTGAATGTCCGGCTGGCTCAGCCACGACTGTAACATCTGAAACCCACAGACGGTGAATGTCCGGCTGGCTCAGCAACGACTATAACATCTGAAACCCACAGACGGTGAATGTCCGGCTTGCTCAGCAACGACTATAACATCTGAAACCCACAGACGGTGAATGTCCGGCTGGCTCAGCAACGACTATAACATCTGAAACACACTGGCGGTGAATGTCCGGCTGGCTCAGCAATGACTATAACATCTGAAACCCACAGGCGGTGAACGTCCAGCTGGCTCAGCAATGACTATAACAGCTGAAACCCACAGACGGTTAATGTCCAGCTGGCTCAGCAACGACTATAACATCTTAACCCCACAGACGGTGAATGTCCGGCTGGCTCAGCAATGACTATAACATCTGAAACCCACAGGCGGTGAACGTCCAGCTGGCTCAGCAATGACTATAACAGCTGAAACCCACAGACGGTTAATGTCCAGCTGGCTCAGCAACGACTATAACATCTTAACCCCACAGACGGTGAATGTCCCGCTGACTCAGCAACGACTATAACATCTGAAACCCACAGACGGTGAATGACCGACTGGCTCAGTCACGATTATAATATCTGAAACCCACAGACGGTGATTGTCCGGCTGGCTCAGAAACGAATATAACATCTGAAACCCACAGACGGTGAATGTCCGGGAGGCTCAGCCAGGACTGTAACATCTGAAACCCACAGACAGTGCATATCCCGCTGGCTCAGCCACGACTGTAACATCTGAAACCCACAGACGGTGAATGTCCGGCTTGCTCAGCAACGACTATAACATCTGAAACCCACAGGCGGTGAACGTCCAGCTGGCTCAGCAATGACTATAACAGCTGAAACCCACAGACGGTTAATGTCCAGCTGGCTCAGCAACGACTATAACATCTTAACCCCACAGACGGTGAATGTCCCGCTGACTCAGCAACGACTATATCATCTGAAACCCACAGACGGTGAATGACCGACTGGCCTTGTCACGATTATAATATCTGAAACCCACAGACGGTGATTGTCCGGCTGGCTCAGAAACGAATATAACATCTGAAACCCACAGACGGTGAATGTCCCGCTGGCTCAGCAACGACTATAATATCTGAAACCCACAGACGGTGAATGACCGACTGGCTCAGTCACAATTATAATATCTGAAACCCACAGTCGGTGAATGTCCCGTTGGCTCAGCAACGACTATAACATCTGAAACCCACAGACGGTGAATGTCCCGCTGGCTTAGCCACGACTATAACATCTGAAACCCACAGATGGTGAATGTCAGGCTGGCTCAGCAACGACTATAACATCTCAACCCCACAAACGGTGAATGTCCGGCTGGCTCAGCATCGACTATAACATCGGAAACCCACAGATGGTGAATATCCGGCTGTCTCAGCCACGACTATAACATCTGAAACCCACAGACGGTGAATGTCCGGCTGGCTCAGCCATGACTTTTACATCTGAAACCCACAGACGGTGACTGTTCCACTGGCTCAGCCACGACTATAACATCTGAAACCCACAGACTGTGAATGTCCGGTTGGCTCAGCCACGACTTTTACATCTGAAACCCACAGACGGTGACAGTTCCGCTGGCTCAGCAACGACTATAACATCTGAAACCCACAGACGGTGAATGTCCCGCTGGCTCAGCAACGACTCTAACATCTGAAACCCACAGACGGTGAAAGTCCCGCTGGCTCAGCTACGACTATAACATCTGAAACCCACAGACGGTGAATGTCCAGCTGGCTCAGCAACGACTATAACATCTGAAACCCACAGACGGTGAATGACCGACTGGCTCAGCCACGACTATAACATCTGAAACCCACAGACGGTGAATATCCAGCTGGCTCAGCAACGACTATAACATCTGAAACCCACAGACGGTGAATGTCCCGCTGGCTCAGCCACGACTTTAACATCTGAAACCCACAGACGGTGAATGTCCCGCTGGCTCAGCTAAGACTAAAAAATCAGAAACCCACAGACAGTGAATGACCGACTGCCTCAGACATGACTATAACATTTGAAACACACATACAATGAATGACGGACTGGCTCAGCCACGACTATAACATCTGAAACCCACAGACGGTTCATGTCCCGCTGGCTCAGCAACGACTATAACATCTGAAACCCACAGACGGTGAAAGTCCCACTGGCTCAGCCACGGCTATAACATCTGAAACCCACAGACGGTTCATGTCCCGCTGGGTCAGCAACGACTATAACATCTGAAACCCACAGACGGTGAATGTCCCGCTGGCTCAGACACGACTATAACATCTGAAACCCACAGATGGTGAATGTCAGGCTGGCTCAGCAACGACTATAACATCTTAACCCCACAGACGGTGAATGTCCGGCTGGCTCAGCACCGACTATAACATCTGAAACCCACAGATGGTGAATATCAGGCTGTCTCAGCCACGACTAGAACATCTGAAACCCACAGACGGTGAATGTCCGGCTGGCTCAGTAACGACTATAACGTCTGAAACCCACAGACGGTGAATGTCCGGCTGTCTCAGCAATGACTATAACATCTGAAACCCACAGACGGTGAATGACCAACTGGCTCAGTCACAATTATAATATCTGAAACCCACAGTCGGTGAATGTCCCGTTGGCTCAGCAACGACTATAACATCTGAAACCCACAGACGGTGAATGTCCCGCTGGCTCAGCCACGACTATAACATCTGAAACCCACAGATGGTGAATGTCAGGCTGGCTCAGCAACGACTATAACATCTCAACCCCACAAACGGTGAATGTCCGGCTGGCTCAGCATCGACTATAACATCTGAAACCCACAGATGGTGAATATCCGGCTGTCTCAGCCATGACTATAACATCTGAAACCCACAGACGGTGACTGTTCCGCTGGCTCAGCCACGACTATAACATCTGAAACCCACAGACTGTGAATGTCCGGCTGGCTCAGCCACGACTTTTACATCTGAAACCCACAGACGGTGACTGTTCCGCTGGCTCAGCAACGACTATAACATCTGAAACCCACAGACGGTGAAAGTCCCGCTGGCACAGCAACGACTCTAACATCTGAAACCCACAGACGGTGAAAGTCCCGCTGGCTCAGCTACGACTATAACATCTGAAACCCACAGACGATGAATGTCCAGCTGGCTCAGCAACGACTATAACATCTGAAACCCACAGACGGTGAATGACCGACTGGCTCAGCCACGACTATAACATCTGAAACCCACAGACGGTGAATGTCCAGCTGGCTCAGCAACGACTATAACATCTGAAACCCACAGACGGTGAATGTCCCGCTGGCTCAGCCACGACTTTAACATCTGAAACCCACAGACGGTGAATGTCCCGCTGGCTCAGCTAAGACTAAAACATCTGTAACCCACAGACAGTGAATGACCGACTGCCTCAGACATGACTATAACATTTGAAACACACTTACAATGAATGACGGACTGGCTCAGCCACGACTATAACATCTGAAAGCCACAGACGGTTCATGTCCCGCTGGCTCAGCAACGACTATAACATCTGAAACCCACAGACGGTGAATGTCCCACTGGCTCAGCCACGGCTATAACATCTGAAACCCACAGACGGTTCATGTCCCGCTGGGTCAGCAACGACTATAACATCTGAAACCCACAGACGGTGAATGTCCCGCTGGCTCAGCCACGACTATAACATCTGAAACCCACAGATGGTGAATGTCAGGCTGGCTCAGCAACGACTATAACATCTTAACCCCACAGACGGTGAATGTCCGGCTGGCTCAGCACCGACTATAACATCTGAAACCCACAGATGGTGAATATCCGGCTGTCTCAGCCACGACTAGAACATCTGAAACCCACAGACTGTGAATGTCCGGCTGGCTCAGTAACGACTATAACGTCTGAAACCCACAGATGGTGAATGTCCGGCTGGCTCAGCAATGACTATAATACCTGAAACCCACAGATGGTGAATATCAGGCTGTCTCAGCCACGACTAGAACATCTGAAACCCACAGACGGTGAATGTCCGGCTGGCTCAGTAACGACTATAACGTCTGAAACCCACAGACGGTGAATGTCCGGCTGTCTCAGCAATGACTATAACATCTGAAACCCACAGACGGTGAATGACCAACTGGCTCAGTCACAATTATAATATCTGAAACCCACAGTCGGTGAATGTCCCGTTGGCTCAGCAACGACTATAACATCTGAAACCCACAGACGGTGAATGTCCCGCTGGCTCAGCCACGACTATAACATCTGAAACCCACAGATGGTGAATGTCAGGCTGGCTCAGCAACGACTATAACATCTCAACCCCACAAACGGTGAATGTCCGGCTGGCTCAGCATCGACTATAACATCTGAAACCCACAGATGGTGAATATCCGGCTGTCTCAGCCATGACTATAACATCTGAAACCCACAGACGGTGACTGTTCCGCTGGCTCAGCCACGACTATAACATCTGAAACCCACAGACTGTGAATGTCCGGCTGGCTCAGCCACGACTTTTACATCTGAAACCCACAGACGGTGACTGTTCCGCTGGCTCAGCAACGACTATAACATCTGAAACCCACAGACGGTGAATGACCGACTGGCTCAGCCACGACTATAACATCTGAAACCCACAGACGGTGAATGTCCAGCTGGCTCAGCAACGACTATAACATCTGAAACCCACAGACGGTGAATGTCCCGCTGGCTCAGCCACGACTTTAACATCTGAAACCCACAGACGGTGAATGTCCCGTTGGCTCAGCTAAGACTAAAACATCTGTAACCCACAGACAGTGAATGACCGACTGCCTCAGACATGACTATAACATTTGAAACACACTTACAATGAATGACGGACTGGCTCAGCCACGACTATAACATCTGAAAGCCACAGACGGTTCATGTCCCGCTGGCTCAGCAACGACTATAACATCTGAAACCCACAGACGGTGAATGTCCCACTGGCTCAGCCACGGCTATAACATCTGAAACCCACAGACGGTTCATGTCCCGCTGGGTCAGCAACGACTATAACATCTGAAACCCACAGACGGTGAATGTCCCGCTGGCTCAGCCACGACTATAACATCTGAAACCCACAGATGGTGAATGTCAGGCTGGCTCAGCAACGACTATAACATCTTAACCCCACAGACGGTGAATGTCCGGCTGGCTCAGCACCGACTATAACATCTGAAACCCACAGATGGTGAATATCCGGCTGTCTCAGCCACGACTAGAACATCTGAAACCCACAGACTGTGAATGTCCGGCTGGCTCAGTAACGACTATAACGTCTGAAACCCACAGATGGTGAATGTCCGGCTGGCTCAGCAATGACTATAACATCTGAAACCCACAGACGGTGAATGTCCGGCTGGCTCAGCAACGACTATAACATCTGAAACCCACAGACGGTGAATGTCCGGCTGGCTCAGTAACGACTATAATACCTGAAACCCACAGACGGTGAATGTCCGGCTGGCTCAGTAACGACTATAACGTCTGAAACCCACAGACGGTAAATGTCCGGCTGGCTCAGTAACGACTATAACGTCTGAAACCCACAGACGGTGAATGTCCGGCTGGCTCAGTAACGACTATAACATCTTAACCCCACAGACGGTGAATGTTCTGCTGGCTCAGTAACGACTATAACATCTGAAACCCACAGACGGTGAATGTCCGGCTGGCTCAGTAACGACTATAACATCTTAACCCCACAGACGGTGAATGTTCCGCTGGCTCAGTAACGACTACAACATCTGAAACCCACAAACGGTGAATGTCCGGGAGGCTCAGCCACGACTGTAACATCTGAAACCCACAGACGGTGATTGTCCTGCTGGCTCAGCAACGAATATAACATCTTAACCCCACAGACGGTGAATGTCCCGCTGGCTCAGCAACGACTATAATATCTGAAACCCACAGACGGTGAATGACCGCCTAGCTCAGCCACGACTATAACATCTGAAACCCACAGACGGTGAATGTCCGGGAGGCTCAGCCAGGACTGTAACATCTGAAACCCACAGACAGTGCATATCCCGCTGGCTCAGCAACGACTATAACATCTGAAACACACTGGCGGTGAATGTCCGGCTGGCTCAGCAATGACTATAACATCTGAAACCCACAGGCGGTGAACGTCCAGCTGGCTCAGCAATGACTATAACAGCTGAAACCCACAGACGGTTAATGTCCAGCTGGCTCAGCAACGACTATAACATCTGAAACCCACAGACGGTGAATGTCCCGCTGGCTTAGCCACGACTATAACATCTGAAACCCACAGATGGTGAATGTCAGGCTGGCTCAGCAACGACTATAACATCTCAACCCCACAAACGGTGAATGTCCGGCTGGCTCAGCAACGACTATAACATCTGAAACCCACAGACGGTGAATGTCCGGCTTGCTCAGCAACGACTATAACATCTGAAACCCACTGACGGTGAATGTCCGGCTGGCTCAGCAACGACTATAACATCTGAAACCCACAGGCGGTGAACGTCCAGCTGGCTCAGCAATGACTATAACAGCTGAAACCCACAGACGGTTAATGTCCAGCTGGCTCAGCAACGACTATAACATCTTAACCCCACAGACGGTGAATGTCCCGCTGACTCAGCAACGACTATAACATCTGAAACCCACAGACGGTGAATGACCGAC
Organism: Hemitrygon akajei; assembly: GCF_048418815.1. Classification (NCBI taxonomy): domain Eukaryota; kingdom Metazoa; phylum Chordata; class Chondrichthyes; order Myliobatiformes; family Dasyatidae; genus Hemitrygon; species Hemitrygon akajei. The sequence continues at coordinate 35,497,751 of NC_133147.1, forward strand.
TGGCTCAGTCACGATTATAATATCTGAAACCCACAGACGGTGATTGTCCGGCTGGCTCAGAAACGAATATAACATCTGAAACCCACAGACGGTGAATGTCCGGCTGGCTCAGCAACGACTATAACATCTTAACCCCACAGACGGTGAATGTCCCGCTGGCTCAGCAACGACTATAATATCTGAAACCCACAGACGGTGAATGACCGCCTAGCTCAGCCACGACTATAACATCTGAAACCCACAGACGGTGAATGTCCGGGAGGCTCAGCCAGGACTGTAACATCTGAAACCCACAGACAGTGCATATCCCGCTGGCTCAGCCACGACTGTAACATCTGAAACCCACAGACGGTGAATGTCCGGCTTGCTCAGCAACGACTATAACATCTGAAACCCACAGACGGTGAATGTCCGGCTGGCTCAGCAACGACTATAACATCTGAAACACACTGGCGGTGAATGTCCGGCTGGCTCAGCAATGACTATAACATCTGAAACCCACAGGCGGTGAATGTCCGGCTGGCTCAGCAACGACTATAACATCTGAAACACACTGGCGGTGAATGTCCGGCTGGCTCAGCAATGACTATAACATCTGAAACCCACAGGCGGTGAACGTCCAGCTGGCTCAGCAATGACTATAACAGCTGAAACCCACAGACGGTTAATGTCCAGCTGGCTCAGCAACGACTATAACATCTTAACCCCACAGACGGTGAATGTCCCGCTGACTCAGCAACGACTATAACATCTGAAACCCACAGACGGTGAATGACCGACTGGCTCAGTCACGATTATAATATCTGAAACCCACAGACGGTGATTGTCCGGCTGGCTCAGAAACGAATATAACATCTCAAACCCACAGACGGTGAATGTCCGGCTGGCTCAGCAACGACTATAACATCTTAACCCCACAGACGGTGAATGTCCCGCTGGCTCAGCAACGACTATAATATCTGAAACCCACAGACGGTGAATGACCGACTGGCTCAGTCACAATTATAATATCTGAAACCCACAGTCGGTGAATGTCCCGTTGGCTCAGCAACGACTATAACATCTGAAACCCACAGACGGTGAATGTCCCGCTGGCTTAGCCACGACTATAACATCTGAAACCCACAGATGGTGAATGTCAGGCTGGCTCAGCAACGACTATAACATCTCAACCCCACAAACGGTGAATGTCCGGCTGGCTCAGCATCGACTATAACATCGGAAACCCACAGATGGTGAATATCCGGCTGTCTCAGCCACGACTATAACATCTGAAACCCACAGACGGTGAATGTCCGGCTGGCTCAGCCATGACTTTTACATCTGAAACCCACAGACGGTGACTGTTCCACTGGCTCAGCCACGACTATAACATCTGAAACCCACAGACTGTGAATGTCCGGTTGGCTCAGCCACGACTTTTACATCTGAAACCCACAGACGGTGACAGTTCCGCTGGCTCAGCAACGACTATAACATCTGAAACCCACAGACGGTGAAAGTCCCGCTGGCTCAGCTACGACTATAACATCTGAAACCCACAGACGATGAATGTCCAGCTGGCTCAGCAACGACTATAATATCTGAAACCCACAGACGGTGAATGTCCAGCTGGCTCAGCAACGACTATAACATCTGAAACCCACAGACGGTGAATGACCGACTGGCTCAGCCACGACTATAACATCTGAAACCCACAGACGGTGAATATCCAGCTGGCTCAGCAACGACTATAACATCTCAACCCCACAAACGGTGAATGTCCGGGAGGCTCAGCCACGACTGTAACATCTGAAACCCACAGACGGTGATTGTCCTGCTGGCTCAGCAACGAATATAACATCTTAACCCCACAGACGGTGAATGTCCCGCTGGCTCAGCAACGACTATAATATCTGAAACCCACAGACGGTGAATGACCGCCTAGCTCAGCCACGACTATAACATCTGAAACCCACAGACGGTGAATGTCCGGGAGGCTCAGCCAGGACTGTAACATCTGAAACCCACAGACAGTGCATATCCCGCTGGCTCAGCCACGACTGTAACATCTGAAACCCACAAACGGTGAATGTCCGGCTTGCTCAGCAACGAGTATAACATCTGAAACACACTGGCGGTGAATGTCCGGCTGGCTCAGCAATGACTATAACATCTGAAACCCACAGGCGGTGAACGTCCAGCTGGCTCAGCAATGACTATAACAGCTGAAACCCACAGACGGTTAATGTCCAGCTGGCTCAGCAACGACTATAACATCTTAACCCCACAGACGGTGAATGTCCCGCTGACTCAGCAACGACTATAACATCTGAAACCCACAGACGGTGAATGACCGACTGGCTCAGTCACGATTATAATATCTGAAACCCACAGACGGTGATTGTCCGGCTGGCTCAGAAACGAATATAACATCTGAAACCCACAGACGGTGAATGTCCGGCTGGCTCAGCAACGACTATAACATCTTAACCCCACAGACGGTGAATGTCCCGCTGGCTCAGCAACGACTATAATATCTGAAACCCACAGACGGTGAATGACCGACTGGCTCAGTCACAATTATAATATCTGAAACCCACAGTCGGTGAATGTCCCGTTGGCTCAGCAACGACTATAACATCTGAAACCCACAGACGGTGAATGTCCCGCTGGCTTAGCCACGACTATAACATCTGAAACCCACAGATGGTGAATGTCAGGCTGGCTCAGCAACGACTATAACATCTCAACCCCACAAACGGTGAATGTCCGGCTGGCTCAGCAACGACTATAACATCTGAAACCCACAGACGGTGAATGTCCGGCTGGCTCAGCAACGACTATAACATCTGAAACCCACTGACGGTGAATGTCCGGCTGGCTCAGCAACGACTATAACATCTGAAACCCACAGGCGGTGAACGTCCAGCTGGCTCAGCAATGACTATAACATCTGAAACCCACTGACGGTGAATGTCCGGCTGGCTCAGCAACGACTATAACATCTGAAACCCACTGACGGTGAATGTCCGGCTGGCTCAGCAACGACTATAACATCTGAAACCCACTGACGGTGAATGTCCGGCTGGCTCAGCAACGACTATAACATCTGAAACCCACTGACGGTGAATGTCCGGCTGGCTCAGCAACGACTATAACATCTGAAACCCACTGACGGTGAATGTCCGGCTGGCTCAGCAACGACTATAACATCTGAAACCCACAGGCGGTGAACGTCCAGCTGGCTCAGCAATGACTATAACAGCTGAAACCCACAGACGGTTAATGTCCAGCTGGCTCAGCAACGACTATAACATCTTAACCCCACAGACGGTGAATGTCCCGCTGACTCAGCAACGACTATAACATCTGAAACCCACAGACGGTGAATGACCGACTGGCTCAGTCACGATTATAATATCTGAAACCCACAGACGGTGATTGTCCGGCTGGCTCAGAAACGAATATAACATCTGAAACCCACAGACGGTGAATGTCCGGCTGGCTCAGCAACGACTATAACATCTTAACCCCACAGACGGTGAATGTCCCGCTGGCTCAGCAACGACTATAATATCTGAAACCCACAGACGGTGAATGACCGCCTAGCTCAGCCACGACTATAACATCTGAAACCCACAGACGGTGAATGTCCGGGAGGCTCAGCCAGGACTGTAACATCTGAAACCCACAGACAGTGCATATCCCGCTGGCTCAGCCACGACTGTAACATCTGAAACCCACAGACGGTGAATGTCCGGCTTGCTCAGCAACGACTATAACATCTGAAACCCACAGACGGTGAATGTCCGGCTGGCTCAGCAACGACTATAACATCTGAAACACACTGGCGGTGAATGTCCGGCTGGCTCAGCAATGACTATAACATCTGAAACCCACAGGCGGTGAACGTCCAGCTGGCTCAGCAATGACTATAACAGCTGAAACCCACAGACGGTTAATGTCCAGCTGGCTCAGCAACGACTATAACATCTTAACCCCACAGACGGTGAATGTCCGGCTGGCTCAGCAATGACTATAACATCTGAAACCCACAGGCGGTGAACGTCCAGCTGGCTCAGCAATGACTATAACAGCTGAAACCCACAGACGGTTAATGTCCAGCTGGCTCAGCAACGACTATAACATCTTAACCCCACAGACGGTGAATGTCCCGCTGACTCAGCAACGACTATAACATCTGAAACCCACAGACGGTGAATGACCGACTGGCTCAGTCACGATTATAATATCTGAAACCCACAGACGGTGATTGTCCGGCTGGCTCAGAAACGAATATAACATCTGAAACCCACAGACGGTGAATGTCCGGGAGGCTCAGCCAGGACTGTAACATCTGAAACCCACAGACAGTGCATATCCCGCTGGCTCAGCCACGACTGTAACATCTGAAACCCACAGACGGTGAATGTCCGGCTTGCTCAGCAACGACTATAACATCTGAAACCCACAGGCGGTGAACGTCCAGCTGGCTCAGCAATGACTATAACAGCTGAAACCCACAGACGGTTAATGTCCAGCTGGCTCAGCAACGACTATAACATCTTAACCCCACAGACGGTGAATGTCCCGCTGACTCAGCAACGACTATATCATCTGAAACCCACAGACGGTGAATGACCGACTGGCCTTGTCACGATTATAATATCTGAAACCCACAGACGGTGATTGTCCGGCTGGCTCAGAAACGAATATAACATCTGAAACCCACAGACGGTGAATGTCCGGCTGGCTCAGCAACGACTATAACATCTTAACCCCACAGACGGTGAATGTCCCGCTGGCTCAGCAACGACTATAATATCTGAAACCCACAGACGGTGAATGACCGACTGGCTCAGTCACAATTATAATATCTGAAACCCACAGTCGGTGAATGTCCCGTTGGCTCAGCAACGACTATAACATCTGAAACCCACAGACGGTGAATGTCCCGCTGGCTTAGCCACGACTATAACATCTGAAACCCACAGATGGTGAATGTCAGGCTGGCTCAGCAACGACTATAACATCTCAACCCCACAAACGGTGAATGTCCGGCTGGCTCAGCATCGACTATAACATCGGAAACCCACAGATGGTGAATATCCGGCTGTCTCAGCCACGACTATAACATCTGAAACCCACAGACGGTGAATGTCCGGCTGGCTCAGCCATGACTTTTACATCTGAAACCCACAGACGGTGACTGTTCCACTGGCTCAGCCACGACTATAACATCTGAAACCCACAGACTGTGAATGTCCGGTTGGCTCAGCCACGACTTTTACATCTGAAACCCACAGACGGTGACAGTTCCGCTGGCTCAGCAACGACTATAACATCTGAAACCCACAGACGGTGAATGTCCCGCTGGCTCAGCAACGACTCTAACATCTGAAACCCACAGACGGTGAAAGTCCCGCTGGCTCAGCTACGACTATAACATCTGAAACCCACAGACGGTGAATGTCCAGCTGGCTCAGCAACGACTATAACATCTGAAACCCACAGACGGTGAATGACCGACTGGCTCAGCCACGACTATAACATCTGAAACCCACAGACGGTGAATATCCAGCTGGCTCAGCAACGACTATAACATCTGAAACCCACAGACGGTGAATGTCCCGCTGGCTCAGCCACGACTTTAACATCTGAAACCCACAGACGGTGAATGTCCCGCTGGCTCAGCTAAGACTAAAAAATCAGAAACCCACAGACAGTGAATGACCGACTGCCTCAGACATGACTATAACATTTGAAACACACATACAATGAATGACGGACTGGCTCAGCCACGACTATAACATCTGAAACCCACAGACGGTTCATGTCCCGCTGGCTCAGCAACGACTATAACATCTGAAACCCACAGACGGTGAAAGTCCCACTGGCTCAGCCACGGCTATAACATCTGAAACCCACAGACGGTTCATGTCCCGCTGGGTCAGCAACGACTATAACATCTGAAACCCACAGACGGTGAATGTCCCGCTGGCTCAGACACGACTATAACATCTGAAACCCACAGATGGTGAATGTCAGGCTGGCTCAGCAACGACTATAACATCTTAACCCCACAGACGGTGAATGTCCGGCTGGCTCAGCACCGACTATAACATCTGAAACCCACAGATGGTGAATATCCGGCTGTCTCAGCCACGACTAGAACATCTGAAACCCACAGACGGTGAATGTCCGGCTGGCTCAGTAACGACTATAACGTCTGAAACCCACAGACGGTGAATGTCCGGCTGTCTCAGCAATGACTATAACATCTGAAACCCACAGACGGTGAATGACCAACTGGCTCAGTCACAATTATAATATCTGAAACCCACAGTCGGTGAATGTCCCGTTGGCTCAGCAACGACTATAACATCTGAAACCCACAGACGGTGAATGTCCCGCTGGCTCAGCCACGACTATAACATCTGAAACCCACAGATGGTGAATGTCAGGCTGGCTCAGCAACGACTATAACATCTCAACCCCACAAACGGTGAATGTCCGGCTGGCTCAGCATCGACTATAACATCTGAAACCCACAGATGGTGAATATCCGGCTGTCTCAGCCATGACTATAACATCTGAAACCCACAGACGGTGACTGTTCCGCTGGCTCAGCCACGACTATAACATCTGAAACCCACAGACTGTGAATGTCCGGCTGGCTCAGCCACGACTTTTACATCTGAAACCCACAGACGGTGACTGTTCCGCTGGCTCAGCAACGACTATAACATCTGAAACCCACAGACGGTGAAAGTCCCGCTGGCACAGCAACGACTCTAACATCTGAAACCCACAGACGGTGAAAGTCCCGCTGGCTCAGCTACGACTATAACATCTGAAACCCACAGACGATGAATGTCCAGCTGGCTCAGCAACGACTATAACATCTGAAACCCACAGACGGTGAATGACCGACTGGCTCAGCCACGACTATAACATCTGAAACCCACAGACGGTGAATGTCCAGCTGGCTCAGCAACGACTATAACATCTGAAACCCACAGACGGTGAATGTCCCGCTGGCTCAGCCACGACTTTAACATCTGAAACCCACAGACGGTGAATGTCCCGCTGGCTCAGCTAAGACTAAAACATCTGTAACCCACAGACAGTGAATGACCGACTGCCTCAGACATGACTATAACATTTGAAACACACTTACAATGAATGACGGACTGGCTCAGCCACGACTATAACATCTGAAAGCCACAGACGGTTCATGTCCCGCTGGCTCAGCAACGACTATAACATCTGAAACCCACAGACGGTGAATGTCCCACTGGCTCAGCCACGGCTATAACATCTGAAACCCACAGACGGTTCATGTCCCGCTGGGTCAGCAACGACTATAACATCTGAAACCCACAGACGGTGAATGTCCCGCTGGCTCAGCCACGACTATAACATCTGAAACCCACAGATGGTGAATGTCAGGCTGGCTCAGCAACGACTATAACATCTTAACCCCACAGACGGTGAATGTCCGGCTGGCTCAGCACCGACTATAACATCTGAAACCCACAGATGGTGAATATCCGGCTGTCTCAGCCACGACTAGAACATCTGAAACCCACAGACTGTGAATGTCCGGCTGGCTCAGTAACGACTATAACGTCTGAAACCCACAGATGGTGAATGTCCGGCTGGCTCAGCAATGACTATAACATCTGAAACCCACAGACGGTGAATGTCCGGCTGGCTCAGCAACGACTATAACATCTGAAACCCACAGACGGTGAATGTCCGGCTGGCTCAGTAACGACTATAATACCTGAAACCCACAGACGGTGAATGTCCGGCTGGCTCAGTAACGACTATAACGTCTGAAACCCACAGACGGTAAATGTCCGGCTGGCTCAGTAACGACTATAACGTCTGAAACCCACAGACGGTGAATGTCCGGCTGGCTCAGTAACGACTATAACATCTTAACCCCACAGACGGTGAATGTTCTGCTGGCTCAGTAACGACTATAACATCTGAAACCCACAGACGGTGAATGTCCGGCTGGCTCAGTAACGACTATAACATCTTAACCCCACAGACGGTGAATGTTCCGCTGGCTCAGTAACGACTACAACATCTGAAACCCACAAACGGTGAATGTCCGGGAGGCTCAGCCACGACTGTAACATCTGAAACCCACAGACGGTGATTGTCCTGCTGGCTCAGCAACGAATATAACATCTTAACCCCACAGACGGTGAATGTCCCGCTGGCTCAGCAACGACTATAATATCTGAAACCCACAGACGGTGAATGACCGCCTAGCTCAGCCACGACTATAACATCTGAAACCCACAGACGGTGAATGTCCGGGAGGCTCAGCCAGGACTGTAACATCTGAAACCCACAGACAGTGCATATCCCGCTGGCTCAGCAACGACTATAACATCTGAAACACACTGGCGGTGAATGTCCGGCTGGCTCAGCAATGACTATAACATCTGAAACCCACAGGCGGTGAACGTCCAGCTGGCTCAGCAATGACTATAACAGCTGAAACCCACAGACGGTTAATGTCCAGCTGGCTCAGCAACGACTATAACATCTTAACCCCACAGACGGTGAATGTCCCGCTGACTCAGCAACGACTATAACATCTGAAACCCACAGACGGTGAATGACCGACTGGCTCAGTCACGATTATAATATCTGAAACCCACAGACGGTGATTGTCCGGCTGGCTCAGAAACGAATATAACATCTGAAACCCACAGACGGTGAATGTCCGGCTGGCTCAGCAACGACTATAACATCTTAACCCCACAGACGGTGAATGTCCCGCTGGCTCAGCAACGACTATAATATCTGAAACCCACAGACGGTGAATGACCGACTGGCTCAGTCACAATTATAATATCTGAAACCCACAGTCGGTGAATGTCCCGTTGGCTCAGCAACGACTATAACATCAGAAACCCACAGACGGTGAATGTCCCGCTGGCTTAGCCACGACTATAACATCTGAAACCCACAGATGGTGAATGTCAGGCTGGCTCAGCAACGACTATAACATCTCAACCCCACAAACGGTGAATGTCCGGCTGGCTCAGCAACGACTATAACATCTGAAACCCACAGACGGTGAATGTCCGGCTTGCTCAGCAACGACTATAACATCTGAAACCCACTGACGGTGAATGTCCGGCTGGCTCAGCAACGACTATAACATCTGAAACCCACAGGCGGTGAATGTCCGGGAGGCTCAGCCAGGACTGTAACATCTGAAACCCACAGACAGTGCATATCCCGCTGGCTCAGCCACGACTGTAACATCTGAAACCCACAGACGGTGAATGTCCGGCTTGCTCAGCAACGACTATAACATCTGAAACCCACAGGCGGTGAACGTCCAGCTGGCTCAGCAATGACTATAACAGCTGAAACCCACAGACGGTTAATGTCCAGCTGGCTCAGCAACGACTATAACATCTTAACCCCACAGACGGTGAATGTCCCGCTGACTCAGCAACGACTATATCATCTGAAACCCACAGACGGTGAATGACCGACTGGCCTTGTCACGATTATAATATCTGAAACCCACAGACGGTGATTGTCCGGCTGGCTCAGAAACGAATATAACATCTGAAACCCACAGACGGTGAATGTCCGGCTGGCTCAGCAACGACTATAACATCTTAACCCCACAGACGGTGAATGTCCCGCTGGCTCAGCAACGACTATAATATCTGAAACCCACAGACGGTGAATGACCGACTGGCTCAGTCACAATTATAATATCTGAAACCCACAGTCGGTGAATGTCCCGTTGGCTCAGCAACGACTATAACATCTGAAACCCACAGACGGTGAATGTCCCGCTGGCTTAGCCACGACTATAACATCTGAAACCCACAGATGGTGAATGTCAGGCTGGCTCAGCAACGACTATAACATCTCAACCCCACAAACGGTGAATGTCCGGCTGGCTCAGCATCGACTATAACATCGGAAACCCACAGATGGTGAATATCCGGCTGTCTCAGCCACGACTATAACATCTGAAACCCACAGACGGTGAATGTCCGGCTGGCTCAGCCATGACTTTTACATCTGAAACCCACAGACGGTGACTGTTCCACTGGCTCAGCCACGACTATAACATCTGAAACCCACAGACTGTGAATGTCCGGTTGGCTCAGCCACGACTTTTACATCTGAAACCCACAGACGGTGACAGTTCCGCTGGCTCAGCAACGACTATAACATCTGAAACCCACAGACGGTGAATGTCCCGCTGGCTCAGCAACGACTCTAACATCTGAAACCCACAGACGGTGAAAGTCCCGCTGGCTCAGCTACGACTATAACATCTGAAACCCACAGACGGTGAATGTCCAGCTGGCTCAGCAACGACTATAACATCTGAAACCCACAGACGGTGAATGACCGACTGGCTCAGCCACGACTATAACATCTGAAACCCACAGACGGTGAATATCCAGCTGGCTCAGCAACGACTATAACATCTGAAACCCACAGACGGTGAATGTCCCGCTGGCTCAGCCACGACTTTAACATCTGAAACCCACAGACGGTGAATGTCCCGCTGGCTCAGCTAAGACTAAAAAATCAGAAACCCACAGACAGTGAATGACCGACTGCCTCAGACATGACTATAACTTTTGAAACACACATACAATGAATGACGGACTGGCTCAGCCACGACTATAACATCTGAAACCCACAGACGGTTCATGTCCCGCTGGCTCAGCAACGACTATAACATCTGAAACCCACAGACGGTGAAAGTCCCACTGGCTCAGCCACGGCTATAACATCTGAAACCCACAGACGGTTCATGTCCCGCTGGGTCAGCAACGACTATAACATCTGAAACCCACAGACGGTGAATGTCCCGCTGGCTCAGACACGACTATAACATCTGAAACCCACAGATGGTGAATGTCAGGCTGGCTCAGCAACGACTATAACATCTTAACCCCACAGACGGTGAATGTCCGGCTGGCTCAGCACCGACTATAACATCTGAAACCCACAGATGGTGAATATCCGGCTGTCTCAGCCACGACTAGAACATCTGAAACCCACAGACGGTGAATGTCCGGCTGGCTCAGTAACGACTATAACGTCTGAAACCCACAGACGGTGAATGTCCGGCTGTCTCAGCAATGACTATAACATCTGAAACCCACAGACGGTGAATGACCAACTGGCTCAGTCACAATTATAATATCTGAAACCCACAGTCGGTGAATGTCCCGTTGGCTCAGCAACGACTATAACATCTGAAACCCACAGACGGTGAATGTCCCGCTGGCTCAGCCACGACTATAACATCTGAAACCCACAGATGGTGAATGTCAGGCTGGCTCAGCAACGACTATAACATCTCAACCCCACAAACGGTGAATGTCCGGCTGGCTCAGCATCGACTATAACATCTGAAACCCACAGATGGTGAATATCCGGCTGTCTCAGCCATGACTATAACATCTGAAACCCACAGACGGTGACTGTTCCGCTGGCTCAGCCACGACTATAACATCTGAAACCCACAGACTGTGAATGTCCGGCTGGCTCAGCCACGACTTTTACATCTGAAACCCACAGACGGTGACTGTTCCGCTGGCTCAGCAACGACTATAACATCTGAAACCCACAGACGGTGAAAGTCCCGCTGGCACAGCAACGACTCTAACATCTGAAACCCACAGACGGTGAAAGTCCCGCTGGCTCAGCTACGACTATAACATCTGAAACCCACAGACGATGAATGTCCAGCTGGCTCAGCAACGACTATAACATCTGAAACCCACAGACGGTGAATGACCGACTGGCTCAGCCACGACTATAACATCTGAAACCCACAGACGGTGAATGTCCAGCTGGCTCAGCAACGACTATAACATCTGAAACCCACAGACGGTGAATGTCCCGCTGGCTCAGCCACGACTTTAACATCTGAAACCCACAGACGGTGAATGTCCCGCTGGCTCAGCTAAGACTAAAACATCTGTAACCCACAGACAGTGAATGACCGACTGCCTCAGACATGACTATAACATTTGAAACACACTTACAATGAATGACGGACTGGCTCAGCCACGACTATAACATCTGAAAGCCACAGACGGTTCATGTCCCGCTGGCTCAGCAACGACTATAACATCTGAAACCCACAGACGGTGAATGTCCCACTGGCTCAGCCACGGCTATAACATCTGAAACCCACAGACGGTTCATGTCCCGCTGGGTCAGCAACGACTATAACATCTGAAACCCACAGACGGTGAATGTCCCGCTGGCTCAGCCACGACTATAACATCTGAAACCCACAGATGGTGAATGTCAGGCTGGCTCAGCAACGACTATAACATCTTAACCCCACAGACGGTGAATGTCCGGCTGGCTCAGCACCGACTATAACATCTGAAACCCACAGATGGTGAATATCCGGCTGTCTCAGCCACGACTAGAACATCTGAAACCCACAGACTGTGAATGTCCGGCTGGCTCAGTAACGACTATAACGTCTGAAACCCACAGATGGTGAATGTCCGGCTGGCTCAGCAATGACTATAACATCTGAAACCCACAGACGGTGAATGTCCGGCTGGCTCAGCAACGACTATAACATCTGAAACCCACAGACGGTGAATGTCCGGCTGGCTCAGTAACGACTATAATACCTGAAACCCACAGACGGTGAATGTCCGGCTGGCTCAGTAACGACTATAACGTCTGAAACCCACAGACGGTAAATGTCCGGCTGGCTCAGTAACGACTATAACGTCTGAAACCCACAGACGGTGAATGTCCGGCTGGCTCAGTAACGACTATAACATCTTAACCCCACAGACGGTGAATGTTCTGCTGGCTCAGTAACGACTATAACATCTGAAACCCACAGACGGTGAATGTCCGGCTGGCTCAGTAACGACTATAACATCTTAACCCCACAGACGGTGAATGTTCCGCTGGCTCAGTAACGACTACAACATCTGAAACCCACAAACGGTGAATGTCCGGGAGGCTCAGCCACGACTGTAACATCTGAAACCCACAGACGGTGATTGTCCTGCTGGCTCAGCAACGAATATAACATCTTAACCCCACAGACGGTGAATGTCCCGCTGGCTCAGCAACGACTATAATATCTGAAACCCACAGACGGTGAATGACCGCCTAGCTCAGCCACGACTATAACATCTGAAACCCACAGACGGTGAATGTCCGGGAGGCTCAGCCAGGACTGTAACATCTGAAACCCACAGACAGTGCATATCCCGCTGGCTCAGCAACGACTATAACATCTGAAACACACTGGCGGTGAATGTCCGGCTGGCTCAGCAATGACTATAACATCTGAAACCCACAGGCGGTGAACGTCCAGCTGGCTCAGCAATGACTATAACAGCTGAAACCCACAGACGGTTAATGTCCAGCTGGCTCAGCAACGACTATAACATCTTAACCCCACAGACGGTGAATGTCCCGCTGACTCAGCAACGACTATAACATCTGAAACCCACAGACGGTGAATGACCGACTGGCTCAGTCACGATTATAATATCTGAAACCCACAGACGGTGATTGTCCGGCTGGCTCAGAAACGAATATAACATCTGAAACCCACAGACGGTGAATGTCCGGCTGGCTCAGCAACGACTATAACATCTTAACCCCACAGACGGTGAATGTCCCGCTGGCTCAGCAACGACTATAATATCTGAAACCCACAGACGGTGAATGACCGACTGGCTCAGTCACAATTATAATATCTGAAACCCACAGTCGGTGAATGTCCCGTTGGCTCAGCAACGACTATAACATCTGAAACCCACAGACGGTGAATGTCCCGCTGGCTTAGCCACGACTATAACATCTGAAACCCACAGATGGTGAATGTCAGGCTGGCTCAGCAACGACTATAACATCTCAACCCCACAAACGGTGAATGTCCGGCTGGCTCAGCAACGACTATAACATCTGAAACCCACAGACGGTGAATGTCCGGCTTGCTCAGCAACGACTATAACATCTGAAACCCACTGACGGTGAATGTCCGGCTGGCTCAGCAACGACTATAACATCTGAAACCCACAGGCGGTGAACGTCCAGCTGGCTCAGCAATGACTATAACAGCTGAAACCCACAGACGGTTAATGTCCAGCTGGCTCAGCAACGACTATAACATCTTAACCCCACAGACGGTGAATGTCCCGCTGACTCAGCAACGACTATAACATCTGAAACCCACAGACGGTGAATGACCGACTGGCTCAGTCACGATTATAATATCTGAAACCCACAGACGGTGATTGTCCGGCTGGCTCAGAAACGAATATAACATCTGAAACCCACAGACGGTGAATGTCCGGCTGGCTCAGCAACGACTATAACATCTTAACCCCACAGACGGTGAATGTCCCGCTGGCTCAGCAACGACTATAATATCTGAAACCCACAGACGGTGAATGACCGCCTAGCTCAGCCACGACTATAACATCTGAAACCCACAGACGGTGAATGTCCAGCTGGCTCAGCAATGACTATAACATCTGAAACCCACAGACGGTGAATGTCCCGCTGGCTCAGCAACGACTATAACATCTGAAACCCACAGACGGTGAATGTCCGGCTTGCTCAGCAACGACTATAACATCTGAAACCCACAGACGGTGAATGTCCGGCTGGCTCAGCAACGACTATAACATCTGAAACACACTGGCGGTGAATGTCCGGCTGGCTCAGCAATGACTATAACATCTGAAACCCACAGGCGGTGAATGTCCGGCTGGCTCAGCAACGACTATAACATCTGAAACACACTGGCGGTGAATGTCCGGCTGGCTCAGCAATGACTATAACATCTGAAACCCACAGGCGGTGAACGTCCAGCTGGCTCAGCAATGACTATAACAGCTGAAACCCACAGACGGTTAATGTCCAGCTGGCTCAGCAACGACTATAACATCTTAACCCCACAGACGGTGAATGTCCCGCTGACTCAGCAACGACTATAACATCTGAAACCCACAGACGGTGAATGACCGACTGGCTCAGTCACGATTATAATATCTGAAACCCACAGACGGTGATTGTCCGGCTGGCTCAGAAACGAATATAACATCTGAAACCCACAGACGGTGAATGTCCGGCTGGCTCAGCAACGACTATAACATCTTAACCCCACAGACGGTGAATGTCCCGCTGGCTCAGCAACGACTATAATATCTGAAACCCACAGACGGTGAATGACCGACTGGCTCAGTCACAATTATAATATCTGAAACCCACAGTCGGTGAATGTCCCGTTGGCTCAGCAACGACTATAACATCTGAAACCCACAGACGGTGAATGTCCCGCTGGCTTAGCCACGACTATAACATCTGAAACCCACAGATGGTGAATGTCAGGCTGGCTCAGCAACGACTATAACATCTCAACCCCACAAACGGTGAATGTCCGGCTGGCTCAGCATCGACTATAACATCGGAAACCCACAGATGGTGAATATCCGGCTGTCTCAGCCACGACTATAACATCTGAAACCCACAGACGGTGAATGTCCGGCTGGCTCAGCCATGACTTTTACATCTGAAACCCACAGACGGTGACTGTTCCACTGGCTCAGCCACGACTATAACATCTGAAACCCACAGACTGTGAATGTCCGGTTGGCTCAGCCACGACTTTTACATCTGAAACCCACAGACGGTGACAGTTCCGCTGGCTCAGCAACGACTATAACATCTGAAACCCACAGACGGTGAAAGTCCCGCTGGCTCAGCTACGACTATAACATCTGAAACCCACAGACGGTGAATGTCCAGCTGGCTCAGCAACGACTATAACATCTGAAACCCACAGACGGTGAATGACCGACTGGCTCAGCCACGACTATAACATCTGAAACCCACAGACGGTGAATATCCAGCTGGCTCAGCAACGACTATAACATCTGAAACCCACAGACGGTGAATGTCCCGCTGGCTCAGCCACGACTTTAACATCTGAAACCCACAGACGGTGAATGTCCCGCTGGCTCAGCTAAGACTAAAACATCAGAAACCCACAGACAGTGAATGACCGACTGCCTCAGACATGACTATAACATTTGAAACACACATACAATGAATGACGGACTGGCTCAGCCACGACTATAACATCTGAAACCCACAGACGGTTCATGTCCCGCTGGCTCAGCAACGACTATAACATCTGAAACCCACAGACGGTGAAAGTCCCACTGGCTCAGCCACGGCTATAACATCTGAAACCCACAGACGGTTCATGTCCCGCTGGGTCAGCAACGACTATAACATCTGAAACCCACAGACGGTGAATGTCCCGCTGGCTCAGACACGACTATAACATCTGAAACCCACAGATGGTGAATGTCAGGCTGGCTCAGCAACGACTATAACATCTTAACCCCACAGACGGTGAATGTCCGGCTGGCTCAGCACCGACTATAACATCTGAAACCCACAGATGGTGAATATCCGGCTGTCTCAGCCACGACTAGAACATCTGAAACCCACAGACGGTGAATGTCCGGCTGGCTCAGTAACGACTATAACGTCTGAAACCCACAGACGGTGAATGTCCGGCTGTCTCAGCAATGACTATAACATCTGAAACCCACAGACGGTGAATGACCGACTGGCTCAGTCACAATTATAATATCTGAAACCCACAGTCGGTGAATGTCCCGTTGGCTCAGCAACGACTATAACATCTGAAACCCACAGACGGTGAATGTCCCGCTGGCTCAGCCACGACTATAACATCTGAAACCCACAGATGGTGAATGTCAGGCTGGCTCAGCAACGACTATAACATCTCAACCCCACAAACGGTGAATGTCCGGCTGGCTCAGCATCGACTATAACATCTGAAACCCACAGATGGTGAATATCCGGCTGTCTCAGCCACGACTATAACATCTGAAACCCACAGACGGTGACTGTTCCGCTGGCTCAGCCACGACTATAACATCTGAAACCCACAGACTGTGAATGTCCGGCTGGCTCAGCCACGACTTTTACATCTGAAACCCACAGACGGTGACTGTTCCGCTGGCTCAGCAACGACTATAACATCTGAAACCCACAGACGGTGAAAGTCCCGCTGGCTCAGCAACGACTCTAACATCTGAAACCCACAGACGGTGAAAGTCCCGCTGGCTCAGCTACGACTATAACATCTGAAACCCACAGACGATGAATGTCCAGCTGGCTCAGCAACGACTATAACATCTGAAACCCACAGACGGTGAATGACCGACTGGCTCAGCCACGACTATAACATCTGAAACCCACAGACGGTGAATGTCCAGCTGGCTCAGCAACGACTATAACATCTGAAACCCACAGACGGTGAATGTCCCGCTGGCTCAGCCACGACTTTAACATCTGAAACCCACAGACGGTGAATGTCCCGCTGGCTCAGCTAAGACTAAAACATCTGTAACCCACAGACAGTGAATGACCGACTTCCTCAGACATGACTATAACATTTGAAACACACTTACAATGAATGACGGACTGGCTCAGCCACGACTATAACATCTGAAAGCCACAGACGGTTCATGTCCCGCTGGCTCAGCAACGACTATAACATCTGAAACCCACAGACGGTGAATGTCCCACTGGCTCAGCCACGGCTATAACATCTGAAACCCACAGACGGTTCATGTCCCGCTGGGTCAGCAACGACTATAACATCTGAAACCCACAGACGGTGAATGTCCCGCTGGCTCAGCCACGACTATAACATCTGAAACCCACAGATGGTGAATGTCAGGCTGGCTCAGCAACGACTATAACATCTTAACCCCACAGACGGTGAATGTCCGGCTGGCTCAGCACCGACTATAACATCTGAAACCCACAGATGGTGAATATCCGGCTGTCTCAGCCACGACTAGAACATCTGAAACCCACAGACTGTGAATGTCCGGCTGGCTCAGTAACGACTATAACGTCTGAAACCCACAGATGGTGAATGTCCGGCTGGCTCAGCAATGACTATAACATCTGAAACCCACAGACGGTGAATGTCCGGCTGGCTCAGCAACGACTATAACATCTGAAACCCACAGACGGTGAATGTCCGGCTGGCTCAGTAACGACTATAATACCTGAAACCCACAGACGGTGAATGTCCGGCTGGCTCAGTAACGACTATAACGTCTGAAACCCACAGACGGTAAATGTCCGGCTGGCTCAGTAACGACTATAACGTCTGAAACCCACAGACGGTGAATGTCCGGCTGGCTCAGTAACGACTATAACATCTTAACCCCACAGACGGTGAATGTTCTGCTGGCTCAGTAACGACTATAACATCTGAAACCCACAGACGGTGAATGTCCGGCTGGCTCAGTAACGACTATAACATCTTAACCCCACAGACGGTGAATGTTCCGCTGGCTCAGTAACGACTACAACATCTGAAACCCACAGGCGGTGAATGTCCGGGAGGCTCAGCCACGACTGTAACATCTGAAACCCACAGGCGGTGCATGTCCCGCTGGCTCAGTCACGACTGTAACATCTGAAACCCACAGACGGTGATTGTCCTGCTGGCTCAGAAACGAATATAACATCTTAACCCCACAGACGGTGAATGTCCCGCTGGCTCAGCAACGACTATAATATCTGAAACCCACAGACGGTGAATGACCGACTGGCTCAGTCACGATTATAATATCTGAAACCCACAGTCGGTGAATGTCCCGCTGGCTCAGCAACGACTATAACATCTGAAAACCACAGACGGTGAATGTCCCGCTGGCTCAGCAACGACTATAACATCTGAAACCCTCAGACGGTGAATGTCCCGCTGGCTCAGGAACGACTATAACTTCTGAAACCCTCAGACGGTGAATGTCCGGCTGGCTCAGCAACGACTCTAACATCTGAAACCCACAGACGGTGAAAGTCCCGCTGGCTCAGCTACGACTATAACATCTGAAACCCACAGACGATGAATGTCCAGCTGGCTCAGCAACGACTATAACATCTGAAACCCACAGACGGTGAATGACCGACTGGCTCAGCCACGACTATAACATCTGAAACCCACAGAGGGTGAATGTCCAGCTGGCTCAGCAACGACTATAACATCTGAAACCCACAGACGGTGAATGTCCCGCTGGCTCAGCCACGACTTTAACATCTGAAACCCACAGACGGTGAATGTCCCGCTGGCTCAGCTAAGACTAAAACATCTGTAACCCACAGACAGTGAATGACCGACTGCCTCAGACATGACTATAACATTTGAAACACACTTACAATGAATGACGGACTGGCTCAGCCACGACTATAACATCTGAAAGCCACAGACGGTTCATGTCCCGCTGGCTCAGCAACGACTATAACATCTGAAACCCACAGACGGTGAATGTCCCACTGGCTCAGCCACGGCTATAACATCTGAAACCCACAGACGGTTCATGTCCCGCTGGGTCAGCAACGACTGTAACATCTGAAACCCACAGACGGTGAATGTCCCGCTGGCTCAGCCACGACTATAACATCTGAAACCCACAGATGGTGAATGTCAGGCTGGCTCAGCAACGACTATAACATCTTAACCCCACAGACGGTGAATGTCCGGCTGGCTCAGCACCGACTATAACATCTGAAACCCACAGATGGTGAATATCCGGCTGTCTCAGGAACGACTAGAACATCTGAAACCCACAGACTGTGAATGTCCGGCTGGCTCAGTAACGACTATAACGTCTGAAACCCACAGATGGTGAATGTCCGGCTGGCTCAGCAATGACTATAACATCTGAAACCCACAGACGGTGAATGTCCGGCTGGCTCAGCAACGACTATAACATCTGAAACCCACAGACGGTGAATGTCCGGCTGGCTCAGTAACGACTATAATACCTGAAACCCACAGACGGTGAATGTCCGGCTGGCTCAGTAACGACTATAACGTCTGAAACCCACAGACGGTAAATGTCCGGCTGGCTCAGTAACGACTATAACGTCTGAAACCCACAGACGGTGAATGTCCGGCTGGCTCAGTAACGACTATAACATCTTAACCCCACAGACGGTGAATGTTCTGCTGGCTCAGTAACGACTATAACATCTGAAACCCACAGACGGTGAATGTCCGGCTGGCTCAGTAACGACTATAACATCTTAACCCCACATACGGTGAATGTTCCGCTGGCTCAGTAACGACTACAACATCTGAAACCCACAGGCGGTGAATGTCCGGGAGGCTTAGCCACGACTGTAACATCTGAAACCCACAGGCGGTGCATGTCCCGCTGGCTCAGCCACGACTGTAACATCTGAAACCCACAGACGGTGATTGTCCTGCTGGCTCAGCAACGAATATAACATCTTAACCCCACAGACGGTGAATGTCCCGCTGGCTCAGCAACGACTATAATATCTGAAACCCACAGACGGTGAATGACCGACTGGCTCAGTCACGATTATAATATCTGAAACCCACAGTCGGTGAATGTCCCGCTGGCTCAGCAACGACTATAACATCTGAAAACCACAGACGGTGAATGTCCCGCTGGCTCAGCAACGACTATAACATCTGAAACCCTCAGACGGTGAATGTCCCGCCGACTCAGGAACGACTATAACTTCTGAAACCCTCAGACGGTGAATGTCCGGCTGGCTCAGCAACGACTATAACATCTGAAACCCACAGACGGTGATTGTCCGGCTGGCTCTGCCACGATTATAATATCTGAAACCCACACACGGTGAATGTCCGGCTGGCTCAGCAACGACTATAACATCTGAAACCCACAGATGGTGAATGTCCGGCTGGCTCAGCAACGACTATAACATCTGAAACCCACAGACGGTGAATGTCCGGCTGGCTCAGTAACGACTATTATGCCTGAAACCCACAGACGGTGAATGTCCGGCTGGCTCAGTAACGACTATAACGTCTGAACCCCACAGACGGTGAATGTCCGGCTGGCTCAGTAACGACTATAACGTCTGAAACCCACAGACGGTGAATGTCCGGCTGGCTCAGTAACGACTATAACGTCTGAAACCCACAGACGATGAATGTCCGGCTGGCTCAGTAACGACTATAACATCTTAACCCCACAGACTGTGAATGTTCCGCTGGCTCAGTAACGACTACAACATCTGAAAGCCACAGTCGGTGAATGTCCGGCTGGCTGAGTAACGACTATAACATCTTAACCCCACAGACGGTGAATGTTCCGCTGGCTCAGTAACGACTATAACATCTTAACCCCACAGACGGTGAATGTTCTGCTGGCTCAGTAACGACTATAACATCTGAAACCCACAGACGGTGAATGTCCGGCTGGCTCAGTAACGACTATAACATCTTAACCCCACAGACGGTGAATGTTCCGCTGGCTCAGTAACGACTACAACATCTGAAACCCACAGGCGGTGAATGTCCGGGAGGCTCAGCCACGACTGTAACATCTGAAACCCACAGGCGGTGCATGTCCCGCTGGCTCAGCCACGACTGTAACATCTGAAACCCACAGACGGTGATTGTCCTGCTGGCTCAGCAACGAATATAACATATTAACCCCACAGACGGTGAATGTCCCGCTGGCTCAGCAACGACTATAATATCTGAAACCCACAGACGGTGAATGACCGACTGGCTCAGTCACGATTATAATATCTGAAACCCACAGTCGGTGGATGTCCCGCTGGCTCAGCAACGACTATAACATCTGAAAACCACAGACGGTGAATGTCCCGCTGGCTCAGCAACGACTATAACATCTGAAACCCTCAGACGGTGAATGTCCCGCTGGCTCAGCAACGACTATAACTTCTGAAACCCTCAGACGGTGAATGTCCGGCTGGCTCAGCAACGACTATAACATCTGAAACCCACAGACGGTGATTGTCCGGCTGGCTCTGCCACGATTATAATATCTGAAACCCACACACGGTGAATGTCCGGCTGGCTCAGCAACGACTATAACATCTGAAACCCACAGATGGTGAATGTCCGGCTGGCTCAGCAACGACTATAACATCTGAAACCCACAGACGGTGAATGTCCGGCTGGCTCAGTAACGACTATTATGCCTGAAACCCACAGACGGTGAATGTCCGGCTGGCTCAGTAACGACTATAACGTCTGAACCCCACAGACGGTGAATGTCCGGCTGGCTCAGTAACGACTATAACGTCTGAAACCCACAGACGGTGAATGTCCGGCTGGCTCAGTAACGACTATAACGTCTGAAACCCACAGACGATGAATGTCCGGCTAGCTCAGTAACGACTATAACATCTTAACCCCACAGACTGTGAATGTTCCGCTGGCTCAGTAACGACTACAACATCTGAAAGCCACAGTCGGTGAATGTCCGGCTGGCTGAGTAACGACTATAACATCTTAACCCCACAGACGGTGAATGTTCCGCTGGCTCAGTAACGACTATAACATCTTAACCCCACAGACGGTGAATGTCCGGCTGGCTCTGCCACGACTATAATACCTGAAACCCACAGACGGTGAAAGTCCCGCTGGCTCAGATACGACTATAACATCTGAAACCCACAGACGGTGAATGTCCAGCTGGCTCAGCAATGACTATAACATCTTAAACCCACAGACGGTGAATGACCGACTGGCTCAGCCACGACTATAACATCTGAAACCCACAGACGGTGAATGTCCAGCTGGCTCAGCAACGACTATAACATCTGAAACCCACAGACGGTGAATGTCCCGCTGGCTCAGCCACGAGTTTTACATCTGAAACACACAGACGGTGAATGTCCCGCTGGCTCAGCTAAGACTAAAACATCTGTAACCCACAGACAGTGAATGACCGACTGCCTCAGACATGACTATAACATTTGAAACACACTTACAATGAATGACGGACTGGCTCAGCCACGACTATAACATCTGAAAGCCACAGACGGTTCATGTCCCGCTGGCTCAGCAACGACTATAACATCTGAAACCCACAGACGGTGAATGTCCCACTGGCTCAGCCACGGCTATAACATCTGAAACCCACAGACGGTTCATGTCCCGCTGGGTCAGCAACGACTGTAACATCTGAAACCCACAGACGGTGAATGTCCCGCTGGCTCAGCCACGACTATAACATCTGAAACCCACAGATGGTGAATGTCAGGCTGGCTCAGCAACGACTATAACATCTTAACCCCACAGACGGTGAATGTCCGGCTGGCTCAGCACCGACTATAACATCTGAAACCCACAGATGGTGAATATCCGGCTGTCTCAGCCACGACTAGAACATCTGAAACCCACAGACTGTGAATGTCCGGCTGGCTCAGTAACGACTATAACGTCTGAAACCCACAGATGGTGAATGTCCGGCTGGCTCAGCAATGACTATAACATCTGAAACCCACAGACGGTGAATGTCCGGCTGGCTCAGCAACGACTATAACATCTGAAACCCACAGACGGTGAATGTCCGGCTGGCTCAGTAACGACTATAATACCTGAAACCCACAGACGGTGAATGTCCGGCTGGCTCAGTAACGACTATAACGTCTGAAACCCACAGACGGTAAATGTCCGGCTGGCTCAGTAACGACTATAACGTCTGAAACCCACAGACGGTGAATGTCCGGCTGGCTCAGTAACGACTATAACATCTTAACCCCTCAGACGGTGAATGTTCTGCTGGCTCAGTAACGACTATAACATCTGAAACCCACAGACGGTGAATGTCCGGCTGGCTCAGTAACGACTATAACATCTTAACCCCACAGACGGTGAACGTTCCGCTGGCTCAGTAACGACTACAACATCTGAAACCCACAGGCGGTGAATGTCCGGGAGGCTTAGCCACGACTGTAACATCTGAAACCCACAGGCGGTGCATGTCCCGCTGGCTCAGCCACGACTGTAACATCTGAAACCCACAGACGGTGATTGTCCTGCTGGCTCAGCAACGAATATAACATCTTAACCCCACAGACGGTGAATGTCCCGCTGGCTCAGCAACGACTATAATATCTGAAACCCACAGACGGTGAATGACCGACTGGCTCAGTCACGATTATAATATCTGAAACCCACAGTCGGTGAATGTCCCGATGGCTCAGCAACGACTATAACATCTGAAAACCACAGACGGTGAATGTCCCGCTGGCTCAGTAACGACTATAACGTCTGAACCCCACAGACGGTGAATGTCCGGCTGGCTCAGTAACGACTATAACGTCTGAAACCCACAGACGGTGAATGTCCGGCTGGCTCAGTAACGACTATAACGTCTGAAACCCACAGACGATGAATGTCCGGCTGGCTCAGTAACGACTATAACATCTTAACCCCACAGACTGTGAATGTTCCGCTGGCTCAGTAACGACTACAACATCTGAAAGCCACAGTCGGTGAATGTCCGGCTGGCTGAGTAACGACTATAACATCTTAACCCCACAGACGGTGAATGTTCCGCTGGCTCAGTAAAGACTATAACATCTTAACCCCACAGACGGTGAATGTTCTGCTGGCTCAGTAACGACTATAACATCTGAAACCCACAGACAGTGAATGTCCGGCTGGCTCAGTAACGACTATAACATCTTAACCCCACAGACGGTGAATGTTCCGCTGGCTCAGTAACGACTACAACATCTGAAACCCACAGGCGGTGAATGTCCGGGAGGCTCAGCCACGACTGTAACATCTGAAACCCACAGGCGGTGCATGTCCCGCTGGCTCAGCCACGACTGTAACATCTGAAACCCACAGACGGTGATTGTCCTGCTGGCTCAGCAACGAATATAACATCTTAACCCCACAGACGGTGAATGTCCCGCCGGCTCAGCAACGACTATAATATCTGAAACCCACAGACGGTGAATGACCGACTGTCTCAGTCACGATTATAATATCTGAAACCCACAGTCGGTGGATGTCCCGCTGGCTCAGCAACGACTATAACATCTGAAAACCACAGACGGTGAATGTCCCGCTGGCTCAGCAACGACTATAACATCTGAAACCCTCAGACGGTGAATGTCCCGCTGGCTCAGCAACGACTATAACTTCTGAAACCCTCAGACGGTGAATGTCCGGCTGGCTCAGCAACGACTATAACATCTGAAACCCACAGACGGTGATTGTACGGCTGGCTCTGCCACGATTATAATATCTGAAACCCACACACGGTGAATGTCCGGCTGGCTCAGCAACGACTATAACATCTGAAACCCACAGATGGTGAATGTCCGGCTGGCTCAGCAACGACTATAACATCTGAAACCCACAGACGGTGAATGTCCGGCTGGCTCAGTAACGACTATTATGCCTGAAACCCACAGACGGTGAATGTCCGGCTGGCTCAGTAACGACTATAACGTCTGAACCCCACAGACGGTGAATGTCCGGCTGGCTCAGTAACGACTATAACGTCTGAAACCCACAGACGGTGAATGTCCGGCTGGCTCAGTAACGACTATAACGTCTGAAACCCACAGACGATGAATGTCCGGCTAGCTCAGTAACGACTATAACATCTTAACCCCACAGACTGTGAATGTTCCGCTGGCTCAGTAACGACTACAACATCTGAAAGCCACAGTCGGTGAATGTCCGGCTGGCTGAGTAACGACTATAACATCTTAACCCCACAGACGGTGAATGTTCCGCTGGCTCAGTAACGACTATAACATCTTAACCCCACAGACGGTGAATGTCCGGCTGGCTCTGCCACGACTATAATACCTGAAACCCACAGACGGTGAAAGTCCCGCTGGCTCAGATACGACTATAACATCTGAAACCCACAGACGGTGAATGTCCAGCTGGCTCAGCAATGACTATAACATCTTAAACCCACAGACGGTGAATGACCGACTGGCTCAGCCACGACTATAACATCTGAAACCCACAGACGGTGAATGTCCAGCTGGCTCAGCAACGACTATAACATCTGAAACCCACAGACGGTGAATGTCCCGCTGGCTCTGCCACGACTATAATACCTGAAACCCACAGACGGTGAAAGTCCCGCTGGCTCAGATACGACTATAACATCTGAAACCCACAGACGGTGAATGTCCAGCTGGCTCAGCAATGACTATAACATCTTAAACCCACAGACGGTGAATGACCGATTGGCTCAGCCACGACTATAATATCTGAAACCCACAGACGGTGAATGTCCAGCTGGCTCAGCAACGACTATAACATCTGAAACCCACAGACGGTGAATGTCCCGCTGGCTCAGCCACCAGTTTTACATCTGAAACACACAGACGGTGAATGTCCCGCTGGCTCAGCTAAGACTAAAACATCTGAAACCCACAGACAGTGAATGACAGACTGCCTCAGACATGACTATAACATTTGAAACACACATACAATTAATGACGGACTGGCTCAGCCACAACTATAACATCTGAAACCCACAGACGGTTCATGTCCCGCTGGCTCAGCAGCGACTATAACATCTGAAACCCACAGACGGTGAATGTCCCACAGGCCCAGCCACGGCTATAACATCTGAAACCCACAGACGGTTCATGTCCCGCTGGCTCAGCAACGACTATAACATCTGAAACCCACAGACGGTGAATGTCCCGCTGGCTCAGCCACGACTATAACATCTGAAACCCACAGATGGTGAATGTCAGGCTGGCTCAGCAACGACTATAACATCTTAACCCCACAGAAGGTGAATGTCCGGCTGGCTCAGCACCGACTATAACATCTGAAACCCACAGATGGTGAATATCCGGCTGTCTCAGCCACGACTATAACATCTGAAACCCACAGACGGTGAATGTCCGGCTGGCTCAGTAACGACTATAACGTCTGAAACCCACAGACGGTGAATGTCCGGCTGGCTCAGCAATGACTATAACATCTGAAACCCACAGACGGTGAATGTCCGGCTGGCTCAGCAACGACTATAACATCTGAAACCCACAGACGGTGAATGTCCGGCTGGCTCAGTAACGACTATAAAACCTGAAACCCACAGACGGTGAATGTCCGGCTGGCTCAGTAACGACTATAATACCAGAAACCCACAGACGGTGAAAGTCCCGCTGGCTCAGATACGACTATAACATCTGAAACCCACAGACGGTGAATGTCCAGCTGGCTCAGCAATGACTATAACATCTTAAACCCACAGACGGTGAATGACCGACTGGCTCAGCCACGACTATAACATCTGAAACCCACAGACGGTGAATGTCCAGCTGGCTCAGCAACGACTATAACATCTGAAACCCACAGACGGTGAATGTCCCGCTGGCTCAGCCACGAGTTTTACATCTGAAACACACAGACGGTGAATGTCCCGCTGGCTCAGCTAAGACTAAAACATCTGAAACCCACAGACAGTGAATGACAGACTGCCTCAGACATGACTATAACATTTGAAACACACATACAATTAATGACGGACTGGCTCAGCCACAACTATAACATCTGAAACCCACAGACGGTTCATGTCCCGCTGGCTCAGCAGCGACTATAACATCTGAAACCCACAGACGGTGAATGTCCCACAGGCCCAGCCACGGCTATAACATCTGAAACCCACAGACGGTTCATGTCCCGCTGGCTCAGCAACGACTATAACATCTGAAACCCACAGACGGTGAATGTCCCGCTGGCTCAGCCACGACTATAACATCTGAAACCCACAGATGGTGAATGTCAGGCTGGCTCAGCAACGACTATAACATCTTAACCCCACAGAAGGTGAATGTCCGGCTGGCTCAGCACCGACTATAACATCTGAAACCCACAGATGGTGAATATCCGGCTGTCTCAGCCACGACTATAATACCTGAAACCCACAGACGGTGAAAGTCCCGCTGGCTCAGATACGACTATAACATCTGAAACCCACAGACGGTGAATGTCCAGCTGGCTCAGCAACGACTATAACATCTTAAACCCACAGACGGTGAATGACCGACTGCCTCAGACATGACTATAACATTTGAAACACACATACAATTAATGACGGACAGGCTCAGCCACAACTATAACATCTTAAACCCACAGACGGTGAATGACCGACTGGCTCAGCCACGACTATAACATCTGAAACCCACAGACGGTGAATGTCCAGCTGGCTCAGCAACGACTATAACATCTGAAACCCACAGACGGTGAATGTCCCGCTGGCTCTGCCACGACTATAATACCTGAAACCCACAGACGGTGAAAGTCCCGCTGGCTCAGATACGACTATAACATCTGAAACCCACAGACGGTGAATGTCCAGCTGGCTCAGCAATGACTATAACATCTTAAACCCACAGACGGTGAATGACCGACTGGCTCAGCCACGACTATAACATCTGAAACCCACAGACGGTGAATGTCCAGCTGGCTCAGCAACGACTATAACATCTGAAACCCACAGACGGTGAATGTCCCGCTGGCTCAGCCACGAGTTTTACATCTGAAACACACAGACGGTGAATGTCCCGCTGGCTCAGCTAAGACTAAAACATCTGAAACCCACAGACAGTGAATGACAGACTGCCTCAGACATGACTATAACATTTGAAACACACATACAATTAATGACGGACTGGCTCAGCCACAACTATAACATCTGAAACCCACAGACGGTTCATGTCCCGCTGGCTCAGCAGCGACTATAACATCTGAAACCCACAGACGGTGAATGTCCCACAGGCCCAGCCACGGCTATAACATCTGAAACCCACAGACGGTTCATGTCCCGCTGGCTCAGCAACGACTATAACATCTGAAACCCACAGACGGTGAATGTCCCGCTGGCTCAGCCACGACTATAACATCTGAAACCCACAGATGGTGAATGTCAGGCTGGCTCAGCAACGACTATAACATCTTAACCCCACAGAAGGTGAATGTCCGGCTGGCTCAGCACCGACTATAACATCTGAAACCCACAGATGGTGAATATCCGGCTGTCTCAGCCACGACAATAACATCTGAAACCCACAGACGGTGAATGTCCGGCTGGCTCAGTAACGACTATAACGTCTGAAACCCACAGACGGTGAATGTCCGGCTGGCTCAGCAATGACTATAACATCTGAAACCCACAGACGGTGAATGTCCGGCTGGCTCAGCAACGACTATAACATCTGAAACCCACAGACGGTGAATGTCCGGCTGGCTCAGTAACGACTATAACATCTGAAACCCACAGACGGTGAATGTCCGGCTGGCTCAGCCACGACTTTAACATCTGAAACCCACAGACGGTGAATGTCCCGCTGGCTGAGCCAAGACTAAAACATCTGAAACCCACAGACAGTGAATGACCGACTGCCTCAGACATGACTATAACATCTGAAACCCACAGACGGTGAATGTCCCACTGGCTCAGCCACGGCTATAACATCTGAAACCCACAGACGGTTCATGTCCCGCTGGCTCAGCAACGACTATAACATCTGAAACCCACAGACGGTGAATGTCCCGCTGGCTCAGCCACGACTATAACATCTGAAACCCACAGATGGTGAATGTCAGGCTGGCTCAGCAACGACTATAACATGTTAACCCCACAGACGGTGAATGTCCGGCTGGCTCAGCACCGACTATAACATCTGAAACCCACAGATGGTGAATATCCGGCTCTCTCAGCCACGACTAGAACATCTGAAACCCACAGACGGTGAATGTCCGGCTGGCTCAGTAACGACTATTACATCTTAACCCCACAGACGGTGAATGTTCCGCTGGCTCAGTAACGACTATAACATCTTAACCCCACAGACGGTGAATGTTCCGCTGGCTCAGTAACGACTATAACACCTTAACCCCACAGACGGTGAATGTCCGGCTGGCTCTGCCACGACTATAATACCTGAAACCCACAGACGGTGAATGTCCGGTAGGCTCAGCCACGACTGTAACATCTGAAACCCACAGACGGTGCATGTACCGCTGGCTCAGCCACGACTGTAACATCTGAAACCCACAGACGGTGATTGTCCTGCTGGCTCAGCAACGAATATAACATCTGAAACCCACAGACGGTGAATGTCCGGCTGGCTCAGCAACGACTATAACATCTTAACCCCACAGACAGTGAATGTCCCGCTGGCTCAGCAACGACTATAATATCTGAAACCCACAGACGGTGAATGACCGACTGGCTCAGTCACGATTATAATATCTGAAACCCACAGTCGGTGAATGTCCCGCTGGCTCAGCAACGACTATAACATCTGAAAACCACAGACGGTGAATGTCCCGCTGGCTCAGCAACGACTATAACATCTGAAACCCACAGACGGTGAATGTCCCGCTGGCTCAGCAACGACTATAACATCTGAAACCCCCAGACGGTGAAAATCCCGCTGGCTCAGCCACGACTATAACATCTGAAACCCACAGGCGGTGAATGACCGACTGTCTCAGCCACAACTATAACATCTGAAACCCAAAGACGGTGAAAGTTCAGCTAGCTCAGCAACGACTATAACATCTGAAACCCACAGACGGTGAATGTCCGGCTGGCTCAGCAACGACTATAACGTCTGAAACCCACATACGGTGAATGTCCGACAGGCTCAGCCACGACTATAACATCTGAAACCCACAGACGGTGAATGTCCGGCTGGCTCAGTAACGACTATAAAACCTGAAACCCACAGACGGTGAATGTCCGGCTGGCTCAGTAACGACTATAACGTTTGAAACCCACAGACGGTGAATGTCCGGCTGGCTCAGCTACGACTATAACATCTGAAACCCACAGACGGTGAATGTCCAGCTGGCTCTGCAACGACTATAACATCTGAAACCCACAGACGGTGAATGACAGACTGGCTCAGCCACGACTATAACATTTTCACCCCACAGACGGTGAATGTCCGGCTGGCTCAGCTACGACTATAACATCTGAAACCCACAGACGGTGAATGTCCGGCTGGCTCAGCAACGACTATAACATCTGAAACCCACAGACGGTGAATGTCCGGCTGGCTCAGCCACGACTTTAACATCTGAAACCCACAGACGGTGAATGTCCCGCTGGCTGAGCCAAGACTAAAACATCTGAAACCCACAGACAGTGAATGACCGACTGCCTCAGACATGACTATAACATTTGAAACACACATACAATGAATGACGGACTGGCTCAGCCACGACTATAACATCTGAAACCCACAGACGGTTCATGTCCCGCTGGCTCAGCAATGACTATAACATCTGAAACCCACAGACGGTGAATGTCCCACTGGCTCAGCCACGGCTATAACATCTGAAACCCACAGACGGTTCATGTCCCGCTGGCTCAGCAACGACTATAACATCTGAAACCCACAGACGGTGAATGTCCCGCTGGCTCAGCCACGACTATAACATCTGAAACCCACAGATGGTGAATGTCAGGCTGGCTCAGCAACGACTATAACATCTTAACCCCACAGACGGTGAATGTCCGGCTGGCTCAGCACCGACTATAACATCTGAAACCCACAGATGGTGAATATCCGGCTCTCTCAGCCACGACTAGAACATCTGAAACCCACAGACGGTGAATGTCCGGCTGGCTCAGTAACGACTATTACATCTTAACCCCACAGACGGTGAATGTTCCGCTGGCTCAGTAACGACTATAACATCTTAACCCCACAGACGGTGAATGTTCCGCTGGCTCAGTAACGACTATAACACCTTAACCCCACAGACGGTGAATGTCCGGCTGGCTCTGCCACGACTATAATACCTGAAACCCACAGACGGTGAATGTCCGGTAGGCTCAGCCACGACTGTAACATCTGAAACCCACAGACGGTGAATGTCCCGCTGGCTCAGCAACGACTATAACATCTGAAACCCCCAGACGGTGAAAATCCCGCTGGCTCAGCCACGACTATAACATCTGAAACCCACAGGCGGTGAATGACCGACTGTCTCAGCCACAACTATAACATCTGAAACCCAAAGACGGTGAATGTACGGCTGGCTCAGCCACAACTATAACATCTGAAACCCACACACGGTGAAAGTTCAGCTGGCTCAGCAACGACTATAACATCTGAAACCCACAGACTGTGAATGTCCGGCTGGCTCAGCAACGAGTATAACGTCTGAAACCCACATACGGTGAATGTCAGGCTGGCTGAGCAACGACTATAACATCTGAAACCCACAGACGGTGAATGTCCTGCTGGCTCAGCAACAACTATAACATCTTAACCCCACAGACGGTGAATGTCCGACAGGCTCAGCCACGAATATAACATCTGAAACCCACAGACGGTGAATGTCCCGCTGGCTCAGCCACGACTATAACATCTGAAACCCACAGACAGTGAATTTCCGGATGGCTCAGCAACGACTATAACATCTTAACCCCACAGACGGTGAATGGCAGCCTGACTCAGCCA
This sequence comes from Hemitrygon akajei, assembly GCF_048418815.1. Lineage (NCBI taxonomy): Eukaryota > Metazoa > Chordata > Chondrichthyes > Myliobatiformes > Dasyatidae > Hemitrygon > Hemitrygon akajei. Next base: position 35,530,106 of record NC_133147.1, read on the forward strand.
CGACTATAACATCTGAATCCCACAGACGGTGAATGTCCAGCTGGCTCAGCAACGACTATAACATCTGAAACCCACAGATGGTGAATGTCCAGATGGCTCAGCAACGACTATAACATCTGAAACCCACAGACGGTGAATGTCCGGCTGGCTCAGCAACGACTATAACATCTGAAACCCACAGACAGTGAATGTCCGGCTGGCTCAGTAACGACTATAACGTCTGAAACCCACAGACGGTGAATGTCCGGCTGGCTCAGCAACGACTATAACATCAGAAACCCACAGACTGTGAATATCCGGCTGGCTCAGCAACGACTATAACATCTGAAACGCACAGACGTTGAATGTCCGGCTGGCTCAGCAACGACTATGACATCAGAAACCCACAGACTGTGAATATCCGGCTGGCTCAGCAACGACTATAACATCTGAAACCCACAGACGGTGAATGTCCCGCTGGCTCAGCCACGACTATAACATCTGCAACCCACAGACGGTGAATGTACGGATGGCTCAGCCACGACTATAACATCTGAAACCCACAGACGGTGAATGAGCGACTGGCTCAGCCACGATTATATTTTCTGAAACCCACAGACGGTGAATGTCCGGCTGGCTCAGCAACGACTATAACATCTGAAACGCACAGACGGTGAATGTCCCGCTGGCTCAGCAATGACTATAACATCTGAAACCCACAGACTGTGAATGCCCGGCTGGCTCAGCCATTACTATAACATCTGAAACACACAGACGATGAATGACTGACTGGCTCAGCCACGACTATAACATCAGAAACCCACAGACGGTGAATGTCCGTCTGGCTCAGCCATGACTATAACATCTGAAACCCACAGACGGTGAATGTCCGGCTGGCTCAGCCATTACTATAACATCTGAAACACACAGATGGTGAAAGTCCCGCTGGCTCAGCCACGACTATAACATCTGAAACCCACAGACGGTGAATGTCCCGCTGGCTCAGCAACGACTATAACATCTGAAACCCCCAGACGGTGAAAATCCCGCTGGCTCAGCCACGACTATAACATCTGAAACCCACAGGCGGTGAATGACCAACTGGCTCAGCCACGACTATAACATCTGAAACCCAAAGACGGTGAATGTACGGCTGGCTCAGCCACAACTATAACATCTGAAACCCCCAGACGGTGAAAATCCCGCTGGCTCAGCCACGACTATAACATCTGAAACCCACAGGCGGTGAATGACCGACTGGCTCAGCCACGACTATAACATCTGAAACCCACAGACAGTGAAAATCCCGCTGGCTCAGCAACGACTATAACATCTGAAACCCACAGACGGTGAATGTCCCGCTGGCTCAGCAACGACTATAACATCTGAAACCCCCAGACGGTGAAAATCCCGCTGGCTCAGCCACGACTATAACATCTGAAACCCACAGGCGGTGAATGACCGACTGGCTCAGCCACAACTATAACATCTGAAACCCACAGACGGTGAATGTCCGGCTGGCTCAGCAACGACTATAACATCTGAAACACACAGATGGTGAAAGTCCCGCTGGCTCAGCCACGACTATAACATCTGAAACCCACAGGCGGTGAATGTCCCGCTGGCTCAGCAACGACTATAATATCTGAAACCCACAGTCGGTGAATGTCCCGCTGGCTCAGCCACGACTATAACATCTGAAACCCACAGACGGTGAATGTCCGGCTGGCTCAGCAACGACTATAACATCTGAAACCCACACACGGTGAAAGTTCAGCTGGCTCAGGAACGACTATAACATCTGAAACCCACAGACGGTGAATGTCCGGCTGGCTCAGCAACGAATATAACGTCTGAAACCCACATACGATGAATGTCCGGCTCGCTGAGCAACGACTATAACATCTTAACCCCACAGACGGTGAATGTCCGACAGGCTCAGCCACGACTATAACATCTGAAACCCACAGGCGGTGAATGTCCGACTGGCTCAGCCACGACTATAACATCTGAAACCCAAAGACGGTGAATGTACGGCTGGCTCAGCCACAACTGTAACATCTGAAACCCACACACGGTGAAAGTTCAGCTGGCTCAGCAACGACTATAACATCTGAAACCCACAGACGGTGAATGTCCCGCTGGCTCAGCAACGACTATAACATCTGAAACCCCCAGACGGTGAAAATGACGCTGGCTCAGCCACGACTATAACATCTGAAACACACAGGCGGTGAATGACCGACTGGCTCAGCCACAACTATAACATCTGAAACCCAAAGACGGTGAATGTACGGCTGGCTCAGCCACAACTATAACATCTGAAACCCACACACGGTGAAAGTTCAGCTGGCTCAGCAACGACTATAACATCTGAAACCCAAAGACGGTGAATGGCAGCCTGACTCAGCCACGACTATAACATCTGAATCCCACAGACGGTGAATGTCCAGCTGGCTCAGCAACGACTATAACATCTGAAACCCACAGATGGTGAATGTCCAGATGGCTCAGCAACGACTATAACATCTGAAACCCACAGACGGTGAATGTCCGGCTGGCTCAGCAACGACTATAACATCTGAAACCCACAGACAGTGAATGTCCGGCTGGCTCAGTAACGACTATAACGTCTGAAACCCACAGACGGTGAATGTCCGGCTGGCTCAGCAACGACTATAACATCAGAAACCCACAGACTGTGAATATCCGGCTGGCTCAGCAACGACTATAACATCTGAAACGCACAGACGTTGAATGTCCGGCTGGCTCAGCAACGACTATGACATCAGAAACCCACAGACTGTGAATATCCGGCTGGCTCAGCAACGACTATAACATCTGAAACCCACAGACGGTGAATGTCCCGCTGGCTCAGCCACGACTATAACATCTGCAACCCACAGACGGTGAATGTACGGATGGCTCAGCCACGACTATAACATCTGAAACCCACAGATGGTGAATGAGCGACTGGCTCAGCCACGATTATATTTTCTGAAACCCACAGACGGTGAATGTCCGGCTGGCTCAGCAACGACTATAACATCTGAAACGCACAGACGGTGAATGTCCCGCTGGCTCAGCAATGACTATAACATCTGAAACCCACAGACTGTGAATGCCCGGCTGGCTCAGCCATTACTATAACATCTGAAACACACAGACGATGAATGACTGACTGGCTCAGCCACGACTATAACATCAGGAACCCACAGACGGTGAATGTCCGTCTGGCTCAGCCACGACTATAACATCTGAAACCCACAGACGGTGAATGTCCGGCTGGCTCAGCCATTACTATAACATCTGAAACACACAGATGGTGAAAGTCCCGCTGGCTCAGCCACGACTATAACATCTGAAACCCACAGACGGTGAATGTCCCGCTGGCTCAGCAACGACTATAACATCTGAAACCCCCAGACGGTGAAAATCCCGCTGGCTCAGCCACGACTATAACATCTGAAACCCACAGGCGGTGAATGACCAACTGGCTCAGCCACGACTATAACATCTGAAACCCAAAGACGGTGAATGTACGGCTGGCTCAGCCACAACTATAACATCTGAAACCCCCAGACGGTGAAAATCCCGCTGGCTCAGCCACGACTATAACATCTGAAACCCACAGGCGGTGAATGACCGACTGGCTCAGCCACGACTATAACATCTGAAACCCACAGACAGTGAAAATCCCGCTGGCTCAGCAACGACTATAACATCTGAAACCCACAGACGGTGAATGTCCCGCTGGCTCAGCAACGACTATAACATCTGAAACCCCCAGACGGTGAAAATCCCGCTGGCTCAGCCACGACTATAACATCTGAAACCCACAGGCGGTGAATGACCGACTGGCTCAGCCACAACTATAACATCTGAAACCCACAGACGGTGAATGTCCGGCTGGCTCAGCAACGACTATAACATCTGAAACACACAGATGGTGAAAGTCCCGCTGGCTCAGCCACGACTATAACATCTGAAACCCACAGGCGGTGAATGTCCCGCTGGCTCAGCAACGACTATAATATCTGAAACCCACAGTCGGTGAATGTCCCGCTGGCTCAGCCACGACTATAACATCTGAAACCCACAGAAGGTGAATGTCCGGCTGGCTCAGCAACGACTATAACATCTGAAACCCACACACGGTGAAAGTTCAGCTGGCTCAGGAACGACTATAACATCTGAAACCCACAGACGGTGAATGTCCGGCTGGCTCAGCAACGAATATAACGTCTGAAACCCACATACGATGAATGTCCGGCTCGCTGAGCAACGACTATAACATGTTAACCCCACAGACGGTGAATGTCCGACAGGCTCAGCCACGACTATAACATCTGAAACCCACACACGGTGAAAGTTCAGCTGGCTCAGCAACGACTATAACATCTGAAACCCACAGACGGTGAATGTCCGGCTGGCTCAGCAATGACTATAACGTCTGAAACCCACATACGGTGAATGTCCGGCTGGCTCAGCAACGACTATAACATCTGAAACCCACAGACGGTGAATGTCCCGCTGGCTCAGCAACGACTATAACATCTGAAACCCCCAGACGGTGAAAATCACGCTGGCTCAGCCACGACTATAACATCTGAAACACACAGGCGGTGAATGACCGACTGGCTCAGCCACAACTATAACATCTGAAACCCAAAGACGGTGAATGTACGGCTGGCTCAGCCACAACTATAACATCTGAAACCCACACACGGTGAAAGTTCAGCTGGCTCAGCAACGACTATAACATCTGAAACCCACAGACGGTGAATGAACGGCTGGCTCAGCCACAACTGTAACATCTGAAACCCACACACGGTGAAAGTTCAGCTGGCTCAGCAACGACTATAACATCTGAAACACAAAGACGGTGAATGTACGGCTGGCTCAGCCACAACTGTAACATCTTAACCCCACAGACGGTGAATGTCCGACAGGCTCAGCCACGACTATAACATCTGAAACCCACAGACGGTGAATGTCCCGCTGGCTCAGCCACGACTATAACATCTGAAACCCACAGTCTGTGAATGTCCGGCTGGCTCAGCCATTACTATAACATCTGAAACACACAGACGATGAATGATTGACTGGCTCAGCCACGACTATAACATCAGAAACCCACAGGCGGTGAATGTCCGTCTGGCTCAGCAACTAATATGACATCTGAAACCCACAGACTGTGAATGTCCGGCTGGTTCAGCCATTACTATAACATCTGAAACACACAGACTATGAATGACTGACTGGCTCAGCCACGACTATAACATCAGAAACCCACAGACGGTGAATGTCCGTCTGGCTCAGCCACGACTATAACATCTGAAACCCACAGACGGTGAATGTCCGGCTGGCTCAGCCATTACTATAACATCTGAAACACACAGATGGTGAAAGTCCCGCTGGCTCAGCCACGACTATAACATCTGAAACCCACAGACGGTGAATGTCCCGCTGGCTCAGCAACGACTATAACATCTGAAACCCCCAGACGGTGAAAATCCCGCTGGCTCAGCCACGACTATAACATCTGAAACCCACAGGCGGTGAATGACCAACTGGCTCAGCCACGACTATAACATCTGAAACCCAAAGACGGTGAATGTACGGCTGGCTCAGCCACAACTATAACATCTGAAACCCCCAGACGGTGAAAATCCCGCTGGCTCAGCCACGACTATAACATCTGAAACCCACAGGCGGTGAATGACCGACTGGCTCAGCCACGACTATAACATCTGAAACCCACAGACGGTGAAAATCCCGCTGGCTCAGCAACGACTATAACATCTGAAACCCACAGACGGTGAATGTCCCGCTGGCTCAGCAACGACTATAACATCTGAAACCCCCAGACGGTGAAAATCCCGCTGGCTCAGCCACGACTATGACATCTGAAACCCACAGGCGGTGAATGACCGACTGGCTCAGCCACAACTATAACATCTGAAACCCACAGACGGTGAATGTCCGGCTGGCTCAGCAACGACTATAACATCTGAAACACACAGATGGTGAAAGTCCCGCTGGCTCAGCCACGACTATAACATCTGAAACCCACAGGCGGTGAATGTCCCGCTGGCTCAGCAACGACTATAATATCTGAAACCCACAGTCGGTGAATGTCCCGCTGGCTCAGCCACGACTATAACATCTGAAACCCACAGACGGTGAATGTCCGGCTGGCTCAGCAACGACTATAACATCTGAAACCCACACACGGTGAAAGTTCAGCTGGCTCAGGAACGACTATAACATCTGAAACCCACAGACGGTGAATGTCCGGCTGGCTCAGCAACGAATATAACGTCTGAAACCCACATACGATGAATGTCCGGCTCGCTGAGCAACGACTATAACATCTTAACCCCACAGACGGTGAATGTCCGACAGGCTCAGCCACGACTATAACATCTGAAACCCACCGGCGGTGAATGTCCGACTGGCTCAGCCACGACTATAACATCTGAAACCCAAAGACGGTGAATGTACGGCTGGCTCAGCCACAACTGTAACATCTGAAACCCACACACGGTGAAAGTTCAGCTGGCTCAGCAACGACTATAACATCTGAAACCCACAGACGGTGAATGTCCGGCTGGCTCAGCAATGACTATAACGTCTGAAACCCACATACGGTGAATGTCCGGCTGGCTCAGCAACGACTATAACATCTGAAACCCACAGACGGTGAATGTCCCGCTGGCTCAGCAACGACTATAACATCTGAAACCCCCAGACGGTGAAAATCACGCTGGCTCAGCCACGACTATAACATCTGAAACACACAGGCGGTGAATGAACGACTGGCTCAGCCACAACTATAACATCTGAAACCCAAAGACGGTGAATGTACGGCTGGCTCAGCCACAACTATAACATCTGAAACCCACACACGGTGAAAGTTCAGCTGGCTCAGCAACGCCTATAACATCTGAAACCCACAGACGGTGAATGAACGGCTGGCTCAGCCACAACTGTAACATCTGAAACCCACACACGGTGAAAGTTCAGCTGGCTCAGCAACGACTATAACATCTGAAACCCAAAGACGGTGAATGTACGGCTGGCTCAGCCACAACTGTAACATCTGAAACCCACAGACGGTGAATGTCCGGCTGGCTCAGCAACGACTATAACGTCTGAAACCCACATACGGTGAATGTCCGGCTGGCTGAGCAACGACTATAACATCTGAAACCCACAGACGGTGAATGTCCTGCTGGCTCAGCAACAACTATAACATCTTAACCCCACAGACGGTGAATGTCCGACAGGCTCAGCCACGACTATAACATCTGAAACCCACAGACGGTGAATGTCCCGCTGGCTCAGCCACGACTATAACATCTGAAACCCACAGACAGTGAATTTCCGGATGGCTCAGCAACGACTATAACATCTTAACCCCACAGACGGTGAATGGCAGCCTGACTCAGCCACGACTATAACATCTGAAACCCACAGACGGTGAATGTCCAGCTGGCTCAGCAACGACTATAACATCTGAAACCCACAGATGGTGAATGTCCAGATGGCTCAGCAACGACTATAACATCTGAAACCCACAGACGGTGAATGTCCGGCTGGCTCAACAACGACTATAACATCTGAAACCCACAGACAGTGAATGTCCGGCTGGCTCAGTAACGACTATAACGTCTGAAACCCACAGACGGTGAATGTCCGGCTGGCTCAGCAACGACTATAACATCTGAAACCCACAGACTGTGAATATCCGGCTGGCTCAGCAACGACTATAACATCTGAAACGCACAGACGGTGAATGTCCGGCTGGCTCAGCAACGACTATGACATCAGAAACCCACAGACTGTGAATATCCGGCTGGCTCAGCAACGACTATAACATCTGAAACCCACAGACGGTGAATGTCCCGCTGGCTCAGCCACGACTATAACATCTGGAACCCACAGACGGTGAATGTACGGATGGCTCAGCCACAACTATAACATCTGAAACCCACAGACGGTGAATGAGCGACTGGCTCAGCCACGATTATATTTTCTGAAACCCACTGACGGTGAAAGTCCGGCTGGCTCAGCAACGACTATAACATCTGAAACGCACAGACGGTGAATGTCCCGCTGGCTCAGCAATGACTATAACATCTGAAACCCACAGACTGTGAATGCCCGGCTGGCTCAGCCATTACTATAACATCTGAAACACACAGACGATGAATGACTGACTGGCTCAGCCACGACTATAACATCAGAAACCCACAGACGGTGAATCTCCGTCTGGCTCAGCCACGACTATAACATCTGAAACCCACAGTCTGTGAATGTCCGGCTGGCTCAGCCATTACTATAACATCTGAAACACACAGACGATGAATGACTGACTGGCTCAGCCACGACTATAACATCAGAAACCCACAGGCGGTGAATGTCCGTCTGGCTCAGCAACTAATATGACATCTGAAACCCACAGACTGTGATTGTCCGGCTGGCTCAGCCATTACTATAACATCTGAAACACACAGACTATGAATGACTGACTGGCTCTGCCACGACTATAACATCAGAAACCCACAGACGGTGAATGTCCGTCTGGCTCAGCCACGACTATAACATCTGAAACCCACAGACGGTGAATGTCCGGCTGGCTCAGCCATTACTATAACATCTGAAACACACAGATGGTGAAAGTCCCGCTGGCTCAGCCACGACTATAACATCTGAAACCCACAGACGGTGAATGTCCCGCTGGCTCAGCAACGACTATAACATCTGAAACCCCCAGACGGTGAAAATCCCGCTGGCTCAGCCACGACTATAACATCTGAAACCCACAGGCGGTGAATGACCGACTGGCTCAGCCACGACTATAACATCTGAAACCCAAAGACGGTGAATGTACGGCTGGCTCAGCCACAACTATAACATCTGAAACCCACACACGGTGAAAGTTCAGCTGGCTCAGCAACGACTATAACATCTGAAACCCACAGACGGTGAATGTCCGGCTGGCTCAGCAACGACTATAACATCTGAAACCCCCAGATGGTGAAAATCCCGCTGGCTCAGCCACGACTATAACATCTGAAACCCACAGGCGGTGAATGACCGACTGGCTCAGCCACGACTATAACATCTGAAACCCAAAGACGGTGAATGTACGGCTGGCTCAGCCACAACTATAACATCTGAAACCCACAGACGGTGAAAGTTCAGCTGGCACAGGAACGACTATAACATCTGAAACCCACAGACGGTGAATGTCCGACAGGCTCAGCCACGACTAAAACATCTGAAACCCACAGGCTGTGAATGTCCGACTGGCTCAGCCACGACTATAACATCTGAAACCCAAAGACGGTGAATGTACGGCTGGCTCAGCCACAACTGTAACATCTGAAACCCACACACGGTGAAAGTTCAGCTGGCTCAGCAACGACTAAAACATCTGAAACCCACAGACGGTGAATGTCCGGCTGGCTCAGCAACGACTATAACGTCTGAAACCCACATACGGTGAATGTCCGGCTGGCTCAGCAACGACTATAACATCTGAAACCCACAGACGGTGAATGTCCCGCTGGCTCAGCAACGACTATAACATCTGAAACCCCCAGACGGTGAAAATCCCGCTGGCTCAGCCACGACTATAACATCTGAATCCCACAGGCGGTGAATGACCGACTTACTCAGCCACAACTATAACATCTGAAACCCAAAGACGGTGAATGTACGGCTGGCTCAGCCACAACTATAACATCTGAAACCCACACACGGTGAAAGTTCAGCTGGCTCAGCAACGTCTATAACATCTGAAACCCACAGACGGTGAATGTCCGGCTGGCTCAGCAACGACTATAACGTCTGAAACCCACATACGGTGAATGTCCGGCTGGCTGAGCAACGACTATAACATCTGAAACCCACAGACGGTGAATGTCCTGCTGGCTCAGCAACAACTATAACATCTTAACCCCACAGACGGTGAATGTCCGACAGGCTCAGCCACGACTATAACATCTGAAACCCACAGGCGGTGAATGTCCGACTGGCTCAGCCACGACTATAACATCTGAAACCCAAAGACGGTGAATGTACGGCTGGCTCAGCCACAACTGTAACATCTGAAACCCACACACGGTGAAAGTTCAGCTGGCTCAGCAACGACTATAACATCTGAAACCCACAGACGGTGAATGTCCGGCTGGCTCAGCAATGACTATAACGTCTGAAACCCACATACGGTGAATGTCCGGCTGGCTCAGCAACGACTATAACATCTGAAACCCACAGACGGTGAATGTCCCGCTGGCTCAGCAACGACTATAACATCTGAAACCCCCAGACGGTGAAAATCACGCTGGCTCAGCCACGACTATAACATCTGAAACACACAGGCGGTGAATGACCGACTGGCTCAGCCACAACTATAACATCTGAAACCCAAAGACGGTGAATGTACGGCTGGCTCAGCCACAACTATAACATCTGAAACCCACACACGGTGAAAGTTCAGCTGGCTCAGCAACGACTATAACATCTGAAACCCACAGACGGTGTATGAACGGCTGGCTCAGCCACAACTGTAACATCTGAAACCCACACACGGTGAAAGTTCAGCTGGCTCAGCAACGACTATAACATCTGAAACCCACAGACGGTGAATGTCCGGCTGGCTCAACAACGACTATAACATCTGAAACCCACAGACAGTGAATGTCCGGCTGGCTCAGTAACGACTATAACGTCTGAAACCCACAGACGGTGAATGTCCGGCTGGCTCAGCAACGACTATAACATCTGAAACCCACAGACTGTGAATATCCGGCTGGCTCAGCAACGACTATAACATCTGAAACGCACAGACGGTGAATGTCCGGCTGGCTCAGCAACGACTATGACATCAGAAACCCACAGACTGTGAATATCCGGCTGGCTCAGCAACGACTATAACATCTGAAACCCACAGACGGTGAATGTCCCGCTGGCTCAGCCACGACTATAACATCTGGAACCCACAGACGGTGAATGTACGGATGGCTCAGCCACGACTATAACATCTGAAACCCACAGACGGTGAATGAGCGACTGTCTCAGCCACGATTATATTTTCTGAAACCCACTGACGGTGAAAGTCCGGCTGGCTCAGCAATGACTATAACATCTGAAACGCACAGACGGTGAATGTCCGGCTGGCTCAGCAACGACTATGACATCAGAAACCCACAGACTGTGAATATCCGGCTGGCTCAGCAACGACTATAACATCTGAAACCCACAGACGGTGAATGTCCCGCTGGCTCAGCCACGACTATAACATCTGGAACCCACAGACGGTGAATGTACGGATGGCTCAGCCACGACTATAACATCTGAAACCCACAGACGGTGAATGAGCGACTGGCTCAGCCACGATTATATTTTCTGAAACCCACTGACGGTGAAAGTCCGGCTGGCTCAGCAATGACTATAACATCTGAAACCCACAGACTGTGAATGCCCGGCTGGCTCAGCCATTACTATAACATCTGAAACACACAGACGATGAATGACTGACTGGCTCAGCCACGACTATAACATCAGAAACCCACAGACGGTGAATCTCCGTCTGGCTCAGCCACGACTATAACATCTGAAACCCACAGTCTGTGAATGTCCGGCTGGCTCAGCCATTACTATAACATCTGAAACACACAGACGATGAATGACTGACTGGCTCAGCCACGACTATAACATCAGAAACCCACAGGCGGTGAATGTCCGTCTGGCTCAGCAACTAATATGACATCTGAAACCCACAGACTGTGATTGTCCGGCTGGCTCAGCCATTACTATAACATCTGAAACACACAGACTATGAATGACTGACTGGCTCTGCCACGACTATAACATCAGAAACCCACAGACGGTGAATGTCCGTCTGGCTCAGCCACGACTATAACATCTGAAACCCACAGACGGTGAATGTCCGGCTGGCTCAGCATTTACTTCTACAGTTATATTAAAAGCAAGAGGATAGTGAGGGATAAAATTGGTCCCTTAGAGAATCAGGGTGGTCAGCTATGTGTGGAGCCGAGGGAGATGGGAGAGATTTTGAATGATTTCTTCTCTTCGGTATTCACTAAGGAGAAGGATATCGAATGGTGTAAGGTGTGGGAAACAAGTAAGGAAGTTATGGAACCTATGACAATTAAAGAGGTGGAAGTACTGGCGCTTTTAAGAAATTTAAAAGTGGATAAATCTCCGGGTCCTGACCGGATATTCCCCAGGACCTTGAGGGAAGTTTGTGTAGAGATAGCAGGAGCTCTGACGGAGATCTTTCAGATGTCATTAGAAACAGGGATTGTGCCGGAGGATTGGCGTATTGCTCATGTGGTTCCATTGTTTAAAAAGGGTTCTAGAAGTAAGCCTGGCAATTATAGACCTGTCAGTTTGACATCAGTGGTGGGTAAATTAATGGAAAGTATTCTTAGAGATAGTATTTATAATTATCTGGATAGACAGGATCTGATTAGGAGTAGCCAGCATGGATTTGTGCGTGGAAGGTCATGTTTGACAAACCTTATTGAATTTTTTGAAGTAGTTACGAGGAATGTTGACGAGGGTAAGGCAGTGGATGTAGTCTATATGGACTTCAGCAAGGCCTTTGACAAAGTTCCACATGGAAGGTTAGTTAAGAAGGTTCAGTCGTTAGGTATTAATGCTGGAGTAATAAAATGGATTCAACAGTGGCTAGATGGGAGATGCCAGAGAGTAGTGGTGGATAATTGTTTATCGGGATGGAGGCCGGTGACTAGCGGGGTGCCTCAGGGATCTGTTTTGGGCCCAATGTTGTTTGTAATATACATAAATGATCTGGATGATGGGGTGGTAAATTGGATTAGTAAGTATGCTGATGATACTAAGGTAGGAGGTGTTGTGGATAATGAGGTGGGTTTTCAAAGCTTGCAGGGAGATTTATGCCGGTTAGAAGAATGGGCTGAACGTTGGCAGATGGAGTTTAATGCTGAGAAGTGTGAGGTTCTACATTTTGGCAGGAATAATCCAAATAGAACATACAGGGTAAATGGTAGGGCATTGAGGAATGCAGTGGAACAGAGAGATCTAGGAATAACAGTGCATAGTTCCCTGAAGGTGGAGTCTCATGTAGATAGGGTGGTGAAGAAGGCTTTTGGAACGCTGGCCTTTATAAATCAGAGCATTGAGTACAGAAGTTGGGATGTAATGTTAAAATTGTACAAGGCATTGGTAAGGCCAAATTTGGAATATTGTGTACAGTTCTGGTCACCGAATTATAGGAAAGATATCAATAAATTAGAGAGAGTGCAGAGACGATTTACTAGGATGTTACCAGGGTTTCAGCACTTAAGTTACAGAGAAAGGTTGAACAAGTTAGGTCTCTATTCATTGGAGCGTAGAAGGTTGAGGGGGGATTTGATCGAGGTATTTAAAATGTTGAGAGGGATAGATAGAGTTGACGTGAATAGGCTGTTTCCATTGAGAGTAGGGGAGATTCAAACGAGAGGACATGATTTGAGAGTTAGGGGGCAAAAGTTTAAGGGAAACACGAGGGGGTATTTCTTTACTCAGAGAGTGATAGCTGTGTGGAATGAGCTTCCTGTAGAAGTAGTAGAGGCCAGATCAGTTGTGTCATTTAAGGTAAAATTGGATAGGTATATGGATAGGAAAGGAGTGGAGGGTTATGGGCTGAGTGCGGGTAGGTGGGACTAGGTGAGATTAAGAGTTCGGCACGGACTAGGAGGGCCGGAATGGCCTGTTTCCGTGCTGTGATTGTTATATGGTTATATGGTTATAACATCTGAAACACACAGATGGTGAAAGTCCCGCTGGCTCAGCCACGACTATAACATCTGAAACCCACAGACGGTGAATGTCCCGCTGGCTCAGCAACGACTATAACATCTGAAACCCACAGACTGTGAATGCCCGGCTGGCTCAGCCATTACTATAACATCTGAAACACACAGACGATGAATGACTGACTGGCTCAGCCACGACTATAACATCAGAAACCCACAGACGGTGAATCTCCGTCTGGCTCAGCCACGACTATAACATCTGAAACCCACAGTCTGTGAATGTCCGGCTGGCTCAGCCATTACTATAACATCTGAAACACACAGACGATGAATGACTGACTGGCTCAGCCACGACTATAACATCAGAAACCCACAGGCGGTGAATGTCCGTCTGGCTCAGCAACTAATATGACATCTGAAACCCACAGACTGTGATTGTCCGGCTGGCTCAGCCATTACTATAACATCTGAAACACACAGACTATGAATGACTGACTGGCTCTGCCACGGCTATAACATCAGAAACCCACAGACGGTGAATGTCCGTCTGGCTCAGCCACGACTATAACATCTGAAACCCACAGACGGTGAATGTCCGGCTGGCTCAGCCATTACTATAACATCTGAAACACACAGATGGTGAAAGTCCCGCTGGCTCAGCCACGACTATAACATCTGAAACCCACAGACGGTGAATGTCCCGCTGGCTCAGCAACGACTATAACATCTGAAACCCCCAGACGGTGAAAATCCCGCTGGCTCAGCCACGACTATAACATCTGAAACCCACAGGCGGTGAATGACCGACTGGCTCAGCCACGACTATAACATCTGAAACCCAAAGACGGTGAATGTACGGCTGGCTCAGCCACAACTATAACATCTGAAACCCACACACGGTGAAAGTTCAGCTGGCTCAGCAACGACTATAACATCTGAAACCCACAGACGGTGAATGTCCGGCTGGCTCAGCAACGACTATAACATCTGAAACCCCCAGACGGTGAAAATCCCGCTGGCTCAGCCACGGCTATAACATCTGAAACCCACAGGCGGTGAATGACCGACTGGCTCAGCCACGACTATAACATCTGAAACCCAAAGACGGTGAATGTACGGCTGGCTCAGCCACAACTATAACATCTGAAACCCACAGACGGTGAAAGTTCAGCTGGCTCAGGAACGACTATAACATCTGAAACCCACAGACGGTGAATGTCCGGCTGGCTGAGCAACGACTATAACATCTGAAACCCACAGACGGTGAATATCCTGCTGGCTCAGCAACAACTATAACATCTTAACCCCACAGACGGTGAATGTCCGACAGGCTCAGCCACGACTAAAACATCTGAAACCCACAGGCTGTGAATGTCCGACTGGCTCAGCCACGACTATAACATCTGAAACCCAAAGACGGTGAATGTACGGCTGGCTCAGCCACAACTGTAACATCTGAAACCCACACACGGTGAAAGTTCAGCTGGCTCAGCAACGACTAAAACATCTGAAACCCACAGACGGTGAATGTCCGGCTGGCTCAGCAACGACTATAACGTCTGAAACCCACATACGGTGAATGTCCGGCTGGCTCAGCAACGACTATAACATCTGAAACCCACAGACGGTGAATGTCCCGCTGGCTCAGCAACGACTATAACATCTGAAACCCCCAGACGGTGAAAATCCCGCTGGCTCAGCCACGACTATAACATCTGAATCCCACAGGCGGTGAATGACCGACTGGCTCAGCCACAACTATAACATCTGAAACCCAAAGACGGTGAATGTACGGCTGGCTCAGCCACAACTATAACATCTGAAACCCACACACGGTGAAAGTTCAGCTGGCTCAGCAACGTCTATAACATCTGAAACCCACAGACGGTGAATGTCCGGCTGGCTCAGCAACGACTATAACGTCTGAAACCCACATACGGTGAATGTCCGGCTGGCTGAGCAACGACTATAACATCTGAAACCCACAGACGGTGAATGTCCTGCTGGCTCAGCAACAACTATAACATCTTAACCCCACAGACGGTGAATGTCCGACAGGCTCAGCCACGACTATAACATCTGAAACCCACAGGCGGTGAATGTCCGACTGGCTCAGCCACGACTATAACATCTGAAACCCAAAGACGGTGAATGTACGGCTGGCTCAGCCACAACTGTAACATCTGAAACCCACACACGGTGAAAGTTCAGCTGGCTCAGCAACGACTATAACATCTGAAACCCACAGACGGTGAATGTCCGGCTGGCTCAGCAATGACTATAACGTCTGAAACCCACATACGGTGAATGTCCGGCTGGCTCAGCAACGACTATAACATCTGAAACCCACAGACGGTGAATGTCCCGCTGGCTCAGCAACGACTATAACATCTGAAACCCCCAGACGGAGAAAATCACGCTGGCTCAGCCACGACTATAACATCTGAAACACACAGGCGGTGAATGACCGACTGGCTCAGCCACAACTATAACATCTGAAACCCAAAGACGGTGAATGTACGGCTGGCTCAGCCACAACTATAACATCTGAAACCCACACACGGTGAAAGTTCAGCTGGCTCAGCAACGACTATAACATCTGAAACCCACAGACGGTGTATGAACGGCTGGCTCAGCCACAACTGTAACATCTGAAACCCACACACGGTGAAAGTTCAGCTGGCTCAGCAACGACTATAACATCTGAAACCCAAAGACGGTGAATGTACGGCTGGCTCAGCCACAACTGTAACATCTTAACCCCACAGACGGTGAATGTCCGACAGGCTCAGCCATGACTATAACATCTGAAACCCACAGACGGTGAATGTCCCGCTGGCTCAGCCACGACTATAACATCTGAAACCCACAGTCTGTGAATGTCCGGCTGGCTCAGCCATTACTATAACATCTGAAACACACAGACGATGAATGATTGACTGGCTCAGCCACGACTATAACATCAGAAACCCACAGGCGGTGAATGTCCGTCTGGCTCAGCAACTAATATGACATCTGAAACCCACAGACTGTGAATGTCCGGCTGGCTCAGCCATTACTATAACATCTGAAACACACAGACTATGAATGACTGACTGGCTCAGCCACGACTATAACATCAGAAACCCACAGACGGTGAATGTCCGTCTGGCTCAGCCACGACTATAACATCTGAAACCCACAGACGGTGAATGTCCGGCTGGCTCAGCCATTACTATAACATCTGAAACACACAGATGGTGAAAGTCCCGCTGGCTCAGCCACGACTATAACATCTGAAACCCACGGACGGTGAATGTCCCGCTGGCTCAGCAACGACTATAACATCTGAAACCCCCAGACGGTGAAAATCCCGCTGGCTCAGCCACGACTATAACATCTGAAACCCACAGGCGGTGAATGACCAACTGGCTCAGCCACGACTATAACATCTGAAACCCAAAGACGGTGAATGTACGGCTGGCTCAGCCACAACTATAACATCTGAAACCCCCAGACGGTGAAAATCCCGCTGGCTCAGCCACGACTATAACATCTGAAACCCACAGGCGGTGAATGACCGACTGGCTCAGCCACGACTATAACATCTGAAACCCACAGACGGTGAAATTCCCGCTGGCTCAGCAACGACTATAACATCTGAAACCCACAGACGGTGAATGTCCCGCTGGCTCAGCAACGACTATAACATCTGAAACCCCCAGACGGTGAAAATCCCGCTGGCTCAGCCACGACTATAACATCTGAAACCCACAGGCGGTGAATGACCGACTGGCTCTGCCACAACTATAACATCTGAAACCCACAGACGGTGAATGTCCGGCTGGCTCAGCAACGACTATAACATCTGAACCACACAGATGGTGAAAGTCCCGCTGGCTCAGCCACGACTATAACATCTGAAACCCACAGGCGGTGAATGTCCCGCTGGCTCAGCAACGACTATAATATCTGAAACCCACAGTCGGTGAATGTCCCGCTGGCTCAGCCACGACTATAACATCTGAAACCCACAGACGGTGAATGTCCGGCTGGCTCAGCAACGACTATAACATCTGAAACCCACACACGGTGAAAGTTCAGCTGGCTCAGGAACGACTATATCATCTGAAACCCACAGACGGTGAATGTCCGGCTGGCTCAGCAACGAATATAACGTCTGAAACCCACATACGATGAATGTCCGGCTGGCTGAGCAACGACTATAACATCTTAACCCCACAGACGGTGAATGTCCGACAGGCTCAGCCACGACTATAACATCTGAAACCCACAGGCGGTGAATGTCCGACTGGATCAGCCACGACTATAACATCTGAAACCCAAAGACGGTGAATGTACGGCTGGCTCAGCCACAACTGTAACATCTGAAACCCACACACGGTGAAAGTTCAGCTGGCTCAGCAACGACTATAACATCTGAAACCCACAGACGGTGAATGTCCGGCTGGCTCAGCAATGACTATAACGTCTGAAACCCACATACGGTGAATGTCCGGCTGGCTCAGCAACGACTATAACATCTGAAACCCACAGACGGTGAATGTCCCGCTGGCTCAGCAACGACTATAACATCTGAAACACCCAGACGGTGAAAATCACGCTGGCTCAGCCACGACTATAACATCTGAAACACACAGGCGGTGAATGACCGACTGGCTCAGCCACAACTATAACATCTGAAACCCAAAGACGGTGAATGTACGGCTGGCTCAGCCACAACTATAACATCTGAAACCCACACACGGTGAAAGTTCAGCTGGCTCAGCAACGACTATAACATCTGAAACCCACAGACGGTGAATGAACGGCTGGCTCAGCCACAACTGTAACATCTGAAACCCACACACGGTGAAAGTTCAGCAGGCTCAGCAACGACTATAACATCTGAAACCCAAAGACGGTGAATGTACGGCTGGCTCAGCCACAACTGTAACATCTGAAACCCACAGACGGTGAATGTCCGGCTGGCTCAGCAACGACTATAACGTCTGAAACCCACATACGGTGAATGTCCGGCTGCTGAGCAACGACTATAACAGCTGAAACCCACAGACGGTGAATGTCCTGCTGGCTCAGCAACAACTATAACATCTTAACCCCACAGACGGTGAATGTCCGACAGGCTCAGCCACGACTATAACATCTGAAACCCACAGACGGTGAATGTCCCGCTGGCTCAGCCACGACTATAACATCTGAAACCCACAGACAGTGAATTTCCGGATGGCTCAGCAACGACTATAACATCTTAACCCCACAGACGGTGAATGGCAGCCTGACTCAGCCACGACTATAACATCTGAAACCCACAGACGGTGAATGTCCAGCTGGCTCAGCAACGACTATAACATCTGAAACCCACAGATGGTGAATGTCCAGATGGCTCAGCAACGACTATAACATCTGAAACACACAGGCGGTGAATGACCGACTGGCTCAGCCACAACTATAACATCTGAAACCCACAGACAGTGAATGTCCGGCTGGCTCAGTAACGACTATAACGTCTGAAACCCACAGACGGTGAATGTCCGGCTGGCTCAGCAACGACTATAACATCTGAATCCCACAGACTGTGAATATCCGGCTGGCTCAGCAACGACTATAACATCTGAAACGCACAGACGGTGAATGTCCGGCTGGCTCAGCAACGACTATGACATCAGAAACCCACAGACTGTGAATATCCGGCTGGCTCAGCAACGACTATAACATCTGAAACCCACAGACGGTGAATGTCCCGCTGGCTCAGCCACGACTATAACATCTGGAACCCACAGACGGTGAATGTACGGATGGCTCAGCCACGACTATAACATCTGAAACCCACAGACGGTGAATGAGCGACTGGCTCAGCCACGATTATATTTTCTGAAACCCACTGACGGTGAAAGTCCGGCTGGCTCAGCAACGACTATAACATCTGAAACGCACAGACGGTGAATGTCCCGCTGGCTCAGCAATGACTATAACATCTGAAACCCACAGACTGTGAATGCCCGGCTGGCTCAGCCATTACTATAACATCTGAAACACACAGACGATGAATGACTGACTGGCTCAGCCACGACTATGACATCAGAAACCCAAAGACGGTGAATGTACGGCTGGCTCAGCCACAACTGTAACATCTGAAACCCACACACGGTGAAAGTTCAGCTGGCTCAGCAACGACTATAACATCTGAAACCCACAGACGGTGAATGTCCGGCTGGCTCAGCAATGACTATAACGTCTGAAACCCACATACGGTGAATGTCCGGCTGGCTCAGCAACGACTATAACATCTGAAACCCACAGACGGTGAATGTCCCGCTGGCTCAGCAACGACTATAACATCTGAAACACCCAGACGGTGAAAATCACGCTGGCTCAGCCACGACTATAACATCTGAAACACACAGGCGGTGAATGACCGACTGGCTCAGCCACAACTATAACATCTGAAACCCAAAGACGGTGAATGTACGGCTGGCTCAGCCACAACTATAACATCTGAAACCCACACACGGTGAAAGTTCAGCTGGCTCAGCAACGACTATAACATCTGAAACCCACAGACGGTGAATGAACGGCTGGCTCAGCCACAACTGTAACATCTGAAACCCACAGACGGTGAATGTCCGGCTGGCTCAGCAACGACTATAACGTCTGAAACCCACATACGGTGAATGTCCGGCTGCTGAGCAACGACTATAACAGCTGAAACCCACAGACGGTGAATGTCCTGCTGGCTCAGCAACAACTATAACATCTTAACCCCACAGACGGTGAATGTCCGACAGGCTCAGCCACGACTATAACATCTGAAACCCACAGACGGTGAATGTCCCGCTGGCTCAGCCACGACTATAACATCTGAAACCCACAGACAGTGAATTTCCGGATGGCTCAGCAACGACTATAACATCTTAACCCCACAGACGGTGAATGGCAGCCTGACTCAGCCACGACTATAACATCTGAAACCCACAGACGGTGAATGTCCAGCTGGCTCAGCAACGACTATAACATCTGAAACCCACAGATGGTGAATGTCCAGATGGCTCAGCAACGACTATAACATCTGAAACACACAGGCGGTGAATGACCGACTGGCTCAGCCACAACTATAACATCTGAAACCCACAGACAGTGAATGTCCGGCTGGCTCAGTAACGACTATAACGTCTGAAACCCACAGACGGTGAATGTCCGGCTGGCTCAGCAACGACTATAACATCTGAATCCCACAGACTGTGAATATCCGGCTGGCTCAGCAACGACTATAACATCTGAAACGCACAGACGGTGAATGTCCGGCTGGCTCAGCAACGACTATGACATCAGAAACCCACAGACTGTGAATATCCGGCTGGCTCAGCAACGACTATAACATCTGAAACCCACAGACGGTGAATGTCCCGCTGGCTCAGCCACGACTATAACATCTGGAACCCACAGACGGTGAATGTACGGATGGCTCAGCCACGACTATAACATCTGAAACCCACAGACGGTGAATGAGCGACTGGCTCAGCCACGATTATATTTTCTGAAACCCACTGACGGTGAAAGTCCGGCTGGCTCAGCAACGACTATAACATCTGAAACGCACAGACGGTGAATGTCCCGCTGGCTCAGCAATGACTATAACATCTGAAACCCACAGACTGTGAATGCCCGGCTGGCTCAGCCATTACTATAACATCTGAAACACACAGACGATGAATGACTGACTGGCTCAGCCACGACTATGACATCAGAAACCCACAGACGGTGAATCTCCGTCTGGCTCAGCCACGACTATAACATCTGAAACCCACAGTCTGTGAATGTCCGGCTGGCTCAGCCATTACTATAACATCTGAAACACACAGACGATGAATGACTGACTGGCTCAGCCACGACTATAACATCAGAAACCCACAGGCGGTGAATGTCCGTCTGGCTCAGCAACTAATATGACATCTGAAACCCACAGACTGTGATTGTCCGGCTGGCTCAGCCATTACTATAACATCTGAAACACACAGACTATGAATGACTGACTGGCTCTGCCACGACTATAACATCAGAAACCCACAGACGGTGAATGTCCGTCTGGCTCAGCCACGACTATAACATCTGAAACCCACAGACGGTGAATGTCCGGCTGGCTCAGCCATTACTATAACATCTGAAACACACAGATGGTGAAAGTCCCGCTGGCTCAGCCACGACTATAACATCTGAAACCCACAGACGGTGAATGTCCCGCTGGCTCAGCAACGACTATAACATCTGAAACCCCCAGACGGTGAAAATCCCGCTGGCTCAGCCACGACTATAACATCTGAAACCCACAGGCGGTGAATGACCGACTGGCTCAGCCACGACTATAACATCTGAAACCCAAAGACGGTGAATGTACGGCTGGCTCAGCCACAACTATAACATCTGAAACCCACACACGGTGAAAGTTCAGCTGGCTCAGCAACGACTATAACATCTGAAACCCACAGACGGTGAATGTCCGGCTGGCTCAGCAACGACTATAACATCTGAAACCCCCAGACGGTGAAAATCCCGCTGGCTCAGCCACGACTATAACATCTGAAACCCACAGGCGGTGAATGACCGACTGGCTCAGCCACGACTATAACATCTGAAACCCAAAGACGGTGAATGTACGGCTGGCTCAGCCACAACTATAACATCTGAAACCCACAGACGGTGAAAGTTCAGCTGGCTCAGGAACGACTATAACATCTGAAACCCACAGACGGTGAATGTCCGGCTGGCTGAGCAACGACTATAACATCTGAAACCCACAGACGGTGAATATCCTGCTGGCTCAGCAACAACTATAACATCTTAACCCCACAGACGGTGAATGTCCGACAGGCTCAGCCACGACTAAAACATCTGAAACCCACAGGCTGTGAATGTCCGACTGGCTCAGCCACGACTATAACATCTGAAACCCACACACGGTGAAAGTTCAGCTGGCTCAGCAACGACTAAAACATCTGAAACCCACAGACGGTGAATGTCCGGCTGGCTCAGCAACGACTATAACGTCTGAAACCCACATACGGTGAATGTCCGGCTGGCTCAGCAACGACTATAACATCTGAAACCCACAAACGGTGAATGTCCCGCTGGCTCAGCAACGACTATAACATCTGAAACCCACAGACGGTGAAAATCCCGCTGGCTCAGCCACGACTATAACATCTGAATCCCACAGGCGGTGAATGACCGACTGGCTCAGCCACAACTATAACATCTGAAACCCAAAGACGGTGAATGTACGGCTGGCTCAGCCACAACTATAACATCTGAAACCCACACACGGTGAAAGTTCAGCTGGCTCAGCAACGTCTATAACATCTGAAACCCACAGACGGTGAATGTCCGGCTGGCTCAGCAACGACTATAACGTCTGAAACCCACATACGGTGAATGTCCGGCTGGCTGAGCAACGACTATAACATCTGAAACCCACAGACGGTGAATGTCCTGCTGGCTCAGCAACAACTATAACATCTTAACCCCACAGACGGTGAATGTCCGACAGGCTCAGCCACGACTATAACATCTGAAACCCACAGACGGTGAATTTCCCGCTGGCTCAGCCACGACTATAACATCTGAAACCCACAGACAGTGAATTTCCGGATGGCTCAGCAACGACTATAACATCTTAACCCCACAGACGGTGAATGTCCGGCTGGCTCAACAACGACTATAACATCTGAAACCCACAGACAGTGAATGTCCGGCTGGCTCAGTAACGACTATAACGTCTGAAACCCACAGACGGTGAATGTCCGGCTGGCTCAGCAACGACTATAACATCTGAAACCCACAGACTGTGAATATCCGGCTGGCTCAGCAACGACTATAACATCTGAAACGCACAGACGGTAAATGTCCGGCTGGCTCAGCAACGACTATGACATCAGAAACCCACAGACTGTGAATATCCGGCTGGCTCAGCAACGACTATAACATCTGAAACCCACAGACGGTGAATGTCCCGCTGGCTCAGCCACGACTATAACATCTGGAACCCACAGACGGTGAATGTACGGATGGCTCAGCCACGACTATAACATCTGAAACCCACAGACGGTGAATGAGCGACTGGCTCAGCCACGATTATATTTTCTGAAACCCACTGACGGTGAAAGTCCGGCTGGCTCAGCAACGACTATAACATCTGAAACGCACAGACGGTGAATGTCCCGCTGGCTCAGCAATGACTATAACATCTGAAACCCACAGACTGTGAATGCCCGGCTGGCTCAGCCATTACTATAACATCTGAAACACACAGACGATGAATGACTGACTGGCTCAGCCACGACTATAACATCAGAAACCCACAGACGGTGAATCTCCGTCTGGCTCAGCCACGACTATAACATCTGAAACCCACAGTCTGTGAATGTCCGGCTGGCTCAGCCATTACTATAACATCTGAAACACACAGACGATGAATGACTGACTGGCTCAGCCACGACTATAACATCAGAAACCCACAGGCGGTGAATGTCCGTCTGGCTCAGCAACTAATATGACATCTGAAACCCACAGACTGTGAATGTCCGGCTGGCTCAGCCATTACTATAACATCTGAAACACACAGACTATGAATGACTGACTGGCTCAGCCACGACTATAACATCAGAAACCCACAGACGGTGAATGTCCGTCTGGCTCAGCCACGACTATAACATCTGAAACCCACAGACGGTGAATGTCCGGCTGGCTCAGCCATTACTATAACATCTGAAACACACAGATGGTGAAAGTCCCGCTGGCTCAGCCACGACTATAACATCTGAAACCCACAGACGGTGAATGTCCCGCTGGCTCAGCAACGACTATAACATCTGAAACCCCCAGACGGTGAAAATCCCGCTGGCTCAGCCACGACTATAACATCTGAAACCCAAAGACGGTGAATGTACGGCTGGCTCAGCCACAACTATAACATCTGAAACCCACACACGGTGAAAGTTCAGCTGGCTCATCAACGACTATAACATCTGAAACCCACAGACGGTGAATGTCCGGCTGGCTCAGCAACGACTATAACATCTGAAACCCCCAGACGGTGAAAATCCCGCTGGCTCAGCCACGACTATAACATCTGAAACCCACAGGCGGTGAATGACCGACTGGCTCAGCCACGACTATAACATCTGAAACCCAAAGACGGTGAATGTACGGCTGGCTCAGCCACAACTATAACATCTGAAACCCACAGACGGTGAAAGTTCAGCTGGCTCAGGAACGACTATAACATCTGAAACCCACAGACGGTGAATGTCCGGCTGGCTGAGCAACGACTATAACATCTGAAACCCACAGACGGTGAATATCCTGCTGGCTCAGCAACAACTATAACATCTTAACCCCACAGACGGTGAATGTCCGACAGGCTCAGCCACGACTAAAACATCTGAAACCCACAGGCTGTGAATGTCCGACTGGCTCAGCCACGACTATAACATCTGAAACCCAAAGACGGTGAATGTCCGGCTGGCTCAGCAACGACTATAACATCTGAAACCCACAGACTGTGAATATCCGGCTGGCTCAGCAACGACTATAACATCTGAAACGCACAGACGGTGAATGTCCGGCTGGCTCAGCAACGACTATGACATCAGAAACCCACAGACTGTGAATATCCGGCTGGCTCAGCAACGACTATAACATCTGAAACCCACAGACGGTGAATGTCCCGCTGGCTCAGCCACGACTATAACATCTGGAACCCACAGACGGTGAATGTACGGATGGCTCAGCCACGACTATAACATCTGAAACCCACAGACGGTGAATGAGCGACTGGCTCAGCCACGATTATATTTTCTGAAACCCACTGACGGTGAAAGTCCGGCTGGCTCAGCAACGACTATAACATCTGAAACGCACAGACGGTGAATGTCCCGCTGGCTCAGCAATGACTATAACATCTGAAACCCACAGACTGTGAATGCCCGGCTGGCTCAGCCATTACTATAACATCTGAAACACACAGACGATGAATGACTGACTGGCTCAGCCACGACTATAACATCAGAAACCCACAGACGGTGAATCTCCGTCTGGCTCAGCCACGACTATAACATCTGAAACCCACAGTCTGTGAATGTCCGGCTGGCTCAGCCATTACTATAACATCTGAAACACACAGACGATGAATGACTGACTGGCTCAGCCACGACTATAACATCAGAAACCCACAGGCGGTGAATGTCCGTCTGGCTCAGCAACTAATATGACATCTGAAACCCACAGACTGTGAATGTCCGGCTGGCTCAGCCATTACTATAACATCTGAAACACACAGACTATGAATGACTGACTGGCTCAGCCACGACTATAACATCAGAAACCCACAGACGGTGAATGTCCGTCTGGCTCAGCCACGACTATAACATCTGAAACCCACAGACGGTGAATGTCCGGCTGGCTCAGCCATTACTATAACATCTGAAACACACAGATGGTGAAAGTCCCGCTGGCTCAGCCACGACTATAACATCTGAAACCCACAGACGGTGAATGTCCCGCTGGCTCAGCAACGACTATAACATCTGAAACCCCCAGACGGTGAAAATCCCGCTGGCTCAGCCACGACTATAACATCTGAAACCCAAAGACGGTGAATGTACGGCTGGCTCAGCCACAACTATAACATCTGAAACCCACAGACGGTGAAAGTTCAGCTGGCTCATCAACGACTATAACATCTGAAACCCACAGACGGTGAATGTCCGGCTGGCTCAGCAACGACTATAACATCTGAAACCCCCAGACGGTGAAAATCCCGCTGGCTCAGCCACGACTATAACATCTGAAACCCACAGGCGGTGAATGACCGACTGGCTCAGCCACGACTATAACATCTGAAACCCAAAGACGGTGAATGTACGGCTGGCTCAGCCACAACTATAACATCTGAAACCCACAGACGGTGAAAGTTCAGCTGGCTCAGGAACGACTATAACATCTGAAACCCACAGACGGTGAATGTCCGGCTGGCTGAGCAACGACTATAACATCTGAAACCCACAGACGGTGAATATCCTGCTGGCTCAGCAACAACTATAACATCTTAACCCCACAGACGGTGAATGTCCGACAGGCTCAGCCACGACTAAAACATCTGAAACCCACAGGCTGTGAATGTCCGACTGGCTCAGCCACGACTATAACATCAGAAACCCAAAGACGGTGAATGTCCGGCTGGCTCAGCCATTACTATAACATCTGAAACACACAGATGGTGAAAGTCCCGCTGGCTCAGCCACGACTATAACATCTGAAACCCACAGACGGTGAATGTCCCGCTGGCTCAGCAACGACTATAACATCTGAAACCCCCAGACGGTGAAAATCCCGCTGGCTCAGCCACGACTATAACATCTGAAACCCACAGGCGGTGAATGACCGACTGGCTCAGCCACGACTATAACATCTGAAACCCAAAGACGGTGAATGTACGGCTGGCTCAGCCACAACTATAACATCTGAAACCCACACACGGTGAAAGTTCAGCTGGCTCAGCAACGACTATAACATCTGAAACCCACAGACGGTGAATGTCCGGCTGGCTCAGCAACGACTATAACATCTGAAACCCCCAGACGGTGAAAATCCCGCTGGCTCAGCCACGACTATAACATCTGAAACCCACAGGCGGTGAATGACCGACTGGCTCAGCCACGACTATAACATCTGAAACCCAAAGACGGTGAATGTACGGCTGGCTCAGCCACAACTATAACATCTGAAACCCACAGACGGTGAAAGTTCAGCTGGCTCAGGAACGACTATAACATCTGAAACCCACAGACGGTGAATGTCCGGCTGGCTGAGCAACGACTATAACATCTGAAACCCACAGACGGTGAATATCCTGCTGGCTCAGCAACAACTATAACATCTTAACCCCACAGACGGTGAATGTCCGACAGGCTCAGCCACGACTAAAACATCTGAAACCCACAGGCTGTGAATGTCCGACTGGCTCAGCCACGACTATAACATCTGAAACCCAAAGACGGTGAATGTACGGCTGGCTCAGCCACAACTGTAACATCTGAAACCCACACACGGTGAAAGTTCAGCTGGCTCAGCAACGACTAAAACATCTGAAACCCACAGACGGTGAATGTCCGGCTGGCTCAGCAACGACTATAACGTCTGAAACCCACATACGGTGAATGTCCGGCTGGCTCAGCAACGACTATAACATCTGAAACCCACAGACGGTGAATGTCCCGCTGGCTCAGCAACGACTATAACATCTGAAACCCCCAGACGGTGAAAATCCCGCTGGCTCAGCCACGACTATAACATCTGAATCCCACAGGCGGTGAATGACCGACTGGCTCAGCCACAACTATAACATCTGAAACCCAAAGACGGTGAATGTACGGCTGGCTCAGCCACAACTATAACATCTGAAACCCACACACGGTGAAAGTTCAGCTGGCTCAGCAACGTCTATAACATCTGAAACCCACAGACGGTGAATGTCCGGCTGGCTCAGCAACGACTATAACGTCTGAAACCCACATACGGTGAATGTCCGGCTGGCTGAGCAACGACTATAACATCTGAAACCCACAGACGGTGAATGTCCTGCTGGCTCAGCAACAACTATAACATCTTAACCCCACAGACGGTGAATGTCCGAAAGGCTCAGCCACGACTATAACATCTGAAACCCACAGACGGTGAATTTCCCGCTGGCTCAGCCACGACTATAACATCTGAAACCCACAGACAGTGAATTTCCGGATGGCTCAGCAACGACTATAACATCTTAACCCCACAGACGGTGAATGGCAGCCTGACTCAGCCACGACTATAACATCTGAAACCCACAGATGGTGAATGTCCAGATGGCTCAGCAACGACTATAACATCTGAAACCCACAGACGGTGAATGTCCGGCTGGCTCAACAACGACTATAACATCTGAAACCCACAGACTGTGAATGTCCGGCTGGCTCAGTAACGACTATAACGTCTGAAACCCACAGACGGTGAATGTCCGGCTGGCTCAGCAACGACGATAACATCTGAAACCCACAGACTGTGAATATCCGGCTGGCTCAGCAACGACTATAACATCTGAAACGCACAGACGGTGAATGTCCGGCTGGCTCAGCAACGACTATGACATCAGAAACCCACAGACTGTGAATATCCGGCTGGCTCAGCAACGACTATAACATCTGAAACCCACAGACGGTGAATGTCCCGCTGGCTCAGCCACGACTATAACATCTGGAACCCACAGACGGTGAATGTACGGATGGCTCAGCCATGACTATAACATCTGAAACCCACAGACGGTGAATGAGCGACTGGCTCAGCCACGATTATATTTTCTGAAACCCACTGACGGTGAAAGTCCGGCTGGCTCAGCCATTACTATAACATCTGAAACACACAGACGATGAATGACTGACTGGCTCAGCCACGACTATAACATCAGAAACCCACAGACGGTGAATCTCCGTCTGGCTCAGCCACGACTATAACATCTGAAACCCACAGTCTGTGAATGTCCGGCTGGCTCAGCCATTACTATAACATCTGAAACACACAGACGATGAATGACTGACTGGCTCAGCCACGACTATAACATCAGAAACCCACAGGCGGTGAATGTCCGTCTGGCTCAGCAACTAATATGACATCTGAAACCCACAGACTGTGAATGTCCGGCTGGCTCAGCCATTACTATAACATCTGAAACACACAGACTATGAATGACTGACTGGCTCTGCCACGACTATAACATCAGAAACCCACAGACGGTGAATGTCCGTCTGGCTCAGCCACGACTATAACATCTGAAACCCACAGACGGTGAATGTCCGGCTGGCTCAGCCATTACTATAACATCTGAAACACACAGATGGTGAAAGTCCCGCTGGCTCAGCCACGACTATAACATCTGAAACCCACAGACGGTGAATGTCCCGCTGGCTCAGCAACGACTATAACATCTGAAACCCCCAGACGGTGAAAATCCCGCTGGCTCAGCCACGACTATAACATCTGAAACCCAAAGACGGTGAATGTACGGCTGGCTCAGCCACAACTATAACATCTGAAACCTACACACGGTGAAAGTTCAGCTGGCTCATCAACGACTATAACATCTGAAACCCACAGACGGTGAATGTCCGGCTGGCTCAGCAACGACTATAACATCTGAAACCCCCAGACGGTGAAAATCCCGCTGGCTCAGCCACGACTATAACATCTGAAACCCACAGGCGGTGAATGACCGACTGGCTCAGCCACGACTATAACATCTGAAACCCAAAGACGGTGAATGTACGGCTGGCTCAGCCACAACTATAACATCTGAAACCCACAGACGGTGAAAGTTCAGCTGGCTCAGGAACGACTATAACATCTGAAACCCACAGACGGTGAATGTCCGGCTGGCTGAGCAACGACTATAACATCTGAAACCCACAGACGGTGAATATCCTGCTGGCTCAGCAACAACTATAACATCTTAACCCCTCAGACGGTGAATGTCCGACAGGCTCAGCCACGACTAAAACATCTGAAACCCACAGGCTGTGAATGTCCGACTGGCTCAGCCACGACTATAACATCTGAAACCCAAAGACGGTGAATGTCCGGCTGGCTCAGCAACGACTATAACGTCTGAAACCCAGATACGGTGAATGTCCGGCTGGCTCAGCAACGACTATAACGTCTGAAACCCACATACGGTGAATGTCCGGCTGGCTCAGCAACGACTATAACATCTGAAACCCACAGACGGTGAATGTCCCGCTGGCTCAGGAAAGACTATAACATCTGAAACCCCCAGACGGTGAAAATCCCGCTGGCTCAGCCACGACTATAACATCTGAATCCCACAGGCGGTGAATGACCGACTGGCTCAGCCACAACTATAACATCTGAAACCCAAAGACGGTGAATGTACGGCTGGCTCAGCCACAACTATAAAATCTGAAACCCACACACGGTGAAAGTTCAGCTGGCTCAGCAACGTCTATAACATCTGAAACCCACAGACGGTGAATGTCCGGCTGGCTCAGCAACGACTATAACGTCTGAAACCCACATACGGTGAATGTCCGGCTGGCTGAGCAACGACTATAACATCTGAAACCCACAGACGGTGAATGTCCTGCTGGCTCAGCAACAACTATAACATCTTAACCCCACAGACGGTGAATGTCCGACAGGCTCAGCCACGACTATAACATCTGAAACCCACAGACGGTGAATTTCCCGCTGGCTCAGCCACGACTATAACATCTGAAACCCACAGACAGTGAATTTCCGGATGGCTCAGCAACGACTATAACATCTTAAGCCCACAGACGGTGAATGGCAGCCTGACTCAGCCACGACTATAACATCTGATACCCACAGACGGTGAATGTCCAGCTTGCTCAGCAACGACTATAACATCTGAAACCCACAGATGGTGAATGTCCAGATGGCTCAGCAACGACTATAACAACTGAAACCCACAGACGGTGAATGTCCGGCTGGCTCAGCAATGACTATAACATCTGAAACCCACAGACAGTGAATGTCCGGCTGGCTCAGTAACGACTATAACGTCTGAAACCCACAGACGGTGAATGTCCGGCTGGCTCAGCAACGACTATAACATCTGAAACCCACAGACTGTGAATATCCGGCTGGCTCAGCAACGACTATAACATCTGAAACGCACAGACGGTGAATGTCCGGCTGGCTCAGCAACGACTATGACATCAGAAACCCACAGACTGTGAATATCCGGCTGGCTCAGCAACGACTATAACATCTGAAACCCACAGACGGTGAATGTCCCGCTGGCTCAGCCACGACTATAACATCTGGAACCCACAGACGGTGAATGTACGGATGGCTCAGCCACGACTATAACATCTGAAACCCACAGTCTGTGAATGCCCGGCTGGCTCAGCCATTACTATAACATCTGAAACCCAAAGACGGTGAATGTACGGCTGGCTCAGCCACAACTATAACATCTGAAACCCACACACGGTGAAAGTTCAGCTGGCTCAGCAACGTCTATAACATCTGAAACCACAGACAGTGAATGTCCGGCTGGCTCAGCAACGACTATAACGTCTGAAACCCACAGACAGTGAATGTCCGGCTGGCTCAGTAACGACTATAACGTCTGAAACCCACAGACGGTGAATGTCCTGCTGGCTCAGCAACAACTATAACATCTTAACCCCACAGACGGTGAATGTCCGACAGGCTCAACCACGACTATAACATCTGAAACCCACAGACGGTGAATTTCCCGCTGGCTCAGCCATGACTATAACATCTGAAACCCACAGACAGTGAATTTCCGGATGGCTCAGCAACGACTATAACATCTTAAGCCCACAGACGGTGAATGGCAGCCTGACTCAGCCACGACTATAACATCTGATACCCACAGACGGTGAATGTCCAGCTTGCTCAGCAACGACTATAACATCTGAAACCCACAGATGGTGAATGTCCAGATGGCTCAGCAACGACTATAACAACTGAAACCCACAGACGGTGAATGTCCGGCTGGCTCAGCAACGACTATAACATCTGAAACCCACAGACAGTGAATGTCCGGCTGGCTCAGTAACGACTATAACGTCTGAAACCCACAGACGGTGAATGTCCGGCTGGCTCAGCAACAACTATAACATCTTAACACCACAGACGGTGAATGTCCGACAGGCTCAGCCACGACTATAACATCTGAAACCCACAGACGGTGAATTTCCCGCTGGCTCAGCCACGACTATAATATCTGAAACCCACAGACAGTGAATTTCCGGATGGCTCAGCAACGACTATAACATCTTAAGCCCACAGACGGTGAATGGCAGCCTGACTCAGCCACGACTATAACATCTGATACCCACAGACGGTGAATGTCCAGCTTGCTCAGCAACGACTATAACATCTGAAACCCACAGATGGTGAATGTCCAGATGGCTCAGCAACGACTATAACAACTGAAACCCACAGACGGTGAATGTTTGGCTGGCTCAGCAACAACTATAACATCTGAAACCCACAGACAGTGAATGTCCGGCTGGCTCAGTAACGACTATAACGTCTGAAACCCACAGACGGTGAATGTCCGGCTGGCTCAGCAACGACTATAACATCTGAAACCCACAGACTGTGAATATCCGGCTGGCTCAGCAACGACTATAACATCTGAAACGCACAGACGGTGAATGTCCGGCTGGCTCAGCAACGACTATGACATCAGAAACCCACAGACTGTGAATATCCGGCTGGCTCAGAAACGACTATAACATCTGAAACCCACAGACGGTGAATGTCCCGCTGGCTCAGCCACGACTATAACATCTGGAACCCACAGACGGTGAATGTACGGATGGCTCAGCCACGACTATAACATCTGAAACACACAGACGATGAATGACTGACTGGCTCAGCCACGACTATAACATCAGAAACCCACAGACGGTGAATCTCCGTCTGGCTCAGACACGACTATAACATCTGAAACCCACAGTCTGTGAATGTCCGGCTGGCTCAGCCATTACTATGACATCTGAAACACACAGACGATGAATGACTGACTGGCTCAGCCACGACAATAACATCAGAAACCCACAGGCGGTGAATGTCCGTCTGGCTCAGCAACTAATATGACATCTGAAACCCACAGACTGTGAATGTCCGGCTGGCTCAGCCATTACTATAACATCTGAAACACACAGACTATGAATGACTGACTGGCTCAGCCACGACTATAACATCTGAAACCCACAGACGGTGAATGTCCGGCTGGCTCAGCCATTACTATAACATCTGAAACACACAGTTGGTGAAAGTCCCGCTGGCTCAGCCACGACTATAACATCTGAAACCCACAGACGGTGAATGTCCCGCTGGCTCAGCAACGACTATAACATCTGAAACCCCCAGACGGTGAAAATCCCGCTGGCTCAGCCACGACTATAACATCTGAAACCCACAGGCGGTGAATGACCGACTGGCTCAGCCACGACTATAACATCTGAAACCCAAAGACGGTGAATGTACGGCTGGCTCAGCCACAACTATAACATCTGAAACCCACACACGGTGAAAGTTCAGCTGGCTCAGCAACGACTATAACATCTGAAACCCACAGACGGTGAATGTCCGGCTGGCTCAGCAACGACTATAACATCTGAAACCCCCAGACGGTGAAAATCCCGCTGGCTCAGCCACGACTATAACATCTGAAACCCACAGGCGGTGAATGTCCGACTGGCTCAGCCACGACTATAACATCTGAAACCCAAAGACGGTGAATGTACGGCTGGCTCAGCCACAACTGTAACATCTGAAACCCACACACGGTGAAAGTTCAGCTGGCTCAGCAACGACTATAACATCTGAAACCCACAGACGGTGAATGTCCGGCTGGCTCAGCAACGACTATAACGTCTGAAACCCACATACGGTGAATGTCCGGCTGGCTCAGCAACGACTATAACATCTGAAACCCACAGACGGTGAATGTCCCGCTGGCTCAGCAACGACTATAACATCTGAAACCCCCAGACGGTGAAAATCCCGCTGGCTCAGCCACGACTATAACATCTGAAACCCACAGGCGGTGAATGACCGACTGGCTCAGCCACAACTATAACATCTGAAACCCAAAGACGGTGAATGTACGGCTGGCTCAGCCACAACTATAACATCTGAAACCCACACACGGTGAAAGTTCAGCTGGCTCAGCAACGACTATAACATCTGAAACCCACAGACGGTGAATGTCCGGCTGGCTCAGCAACGAGTATAACGTCTGAAACCCACATACGGTGAATGTCCGGCTGGCTGAGCAACGACTATAACATCTGAAACCCACAGACGGTGAATGTCCTGCTGGCTCAGCAACAACTATAACATCTTAACCCCACAGACGGTGAATGTCCGACAGGCTCAGCCACGACTATAACATCTGAAACCCACAGACGGTGAATTTCCCGCTGGCTCAGCCACGACTATAACATCTGAAACCCACAGACAGTGAATTTCCGGATGGCTCAGCAACGACTATAACATCTTAACCCCACAGACGGTGAATGGCAGCCTGACTCAGCCACGACTATAACATCTGATACCCACAGACGGTGAATGTCCAGCTGGCTCAGCAACGACTATAACATCCGAAACCCACAGATGGTGAATGTCCAGATGGCTCAGCAACGACTATAACAACTGAAACCCACAGACGGTGAATGTCCGGCTGGCTCAGCAACGACTATAACATCTGAAACCCACAGACAGTGAATGTCCGGCTGGCTCAGTAACGACTATAACGTCTGAAACCCACAGACGGTGAATGTCCGGCTGGCTCAGCAACGACTATAACATCTGAAACCCACAGACTGTGAATATCCGGCTGGCTCGGCAACGACTATAACATCTGAAACGCACAGACGGTGAATGTCCGGCTGGCTCAGCAACGACTATGACATCAAAAACCCACAGACTGTGAATATCCGGCTGGCTCAGCAACGACTATAACATCTGAAACCCACAGACGGTGAATGTCCCGCTGGCCCAGCCACGACTATAACATCTGG
Organism: Hemitrygon akajei; assembly: GCF_048418815.1. Classification (NCBI taxonomy): domain Eukaryota; kingdom Metazoa; phylum Chordata; class Chondrichthyes; order Myliobatiformes; family Dasyatidae; genus Hemitrygon; species Hemitrygon akajei. The sequence goes on from NC_133147.1 coordinate 35,565,534, forward strand.
AACCCACAGACGGTGAATGTACGGATGGCTCAGCCACGACTACTACATCTGAAACCCACAGACGGTGAATGAGCGACTGGCTCAGCCACGATTATATTTTCTGAAACCCACAGACGGTGAATGTCCGGCTGGCTCAGCAATGACTATAACATCTGAAACCCACAGACTGTGAATGCCCGGCTGGCTCAGCCATTACTATAACATCTGAAACACACAGACGATGAATGACTGACTGGCTCAACCACGACTATAACATCAGAAACCCACAGGCGGTGAATGTCCGTCTGGCTCAGCAACTAATATGACATCTGAAACCCACAGACTGTGAATGTCCGGCTGGCTCAGCCATTACTATAACATCTGAAACACACAGACTATGAATGACTGACTGGCTCAGCCACGACTATAACATCAGAAACCCACAGACGGTGAATGTCCGTCTTGCTCAGCCACGACTATAACATCTGAAACCCACAGACGGTGAATGTCCGGCTGGCTCAGCCATTGCTATAACATCTGAAACACACAGATGGTGAAAGTACCGCTGTCTCAGCCACGACTATAACATCTGAAACCCACAGACGGTGAATGTCCCGCTGGCTCAGCAACGACTATAACATCTGAAACCCCCAGACGGTGAAAATCCCGCTGGCTCAGCCACGACTATAACATCTGAAACCCACAGGCGGTGAATGACCGACTGGCTCAGCCACGACTATAACATCTGAAACCCAAAGACGGTGAATGTACGGCTGGCTCAGCCACAACTATAACATCTGAAACCCACACACGGTGAAAGTTCAGCTGGCTCAGCAACGACTATAACATCTGAAACCCACAGACGGTGAATATCCGGCTGGCTCAGCAACGACTATAACATCTGAAACCCCCAGACATTGAAAATCCCGCTGGCTCAGCCACGACTATAACATCTGAAACCCACAGGCGGTGAATGACCGACTGGCTCAGCCACGACTATAACATCTGAAACCCAAAAACGGTGAATGTACGTCTGGCTCAGCCACAACTATAACATCTGAAACCCACACACGGTGAAAGTTCAGCTGGCTCAGCAACGACTATAACATCTGAAACCCACAGACGGTGAATGTCCGGCTGGCTCAGCCATTACTATAACATCTGAAACACACAGATGATGAAAGTCCCGCTGGCTCAGCCACGACTATAACATCTGAAACCCACAGGCGGTGACTGTCCCGCTGGCTCAGCAACGACTATAACATCTGAAACCCACAGACGGTGAATGTCCCGCTGGCTCAGCAACGACTATAACATCTGAAACCCACAGACGGTGAATGTCCGGCTGGCTCAGCCACGACTATAACATCAGAAACCCACAGGCGGTGAATGTCCGTCTGGCTCAGCAACTAATATGACATCTGAAACCCACAGACTGTGAATGTCCGGCTGGCTCAGCCATTACAATAACATCTGAAACACACAGACTATGAATGACTGACTGGCTCAGCCACGACTATAACATCAGAAACCCACAGACAGTGAATGTCCGTCTGGCTCAGCCACGACTATAACATCTGAAACACACAGACGGTGAATGTCCGGCTGGCTCAGCCATTACTATAACATCTGAAACACACAGATGGTGAAAGTCCCGCTGGCTCAGCCACGACTATAACATCTGAAACCCACAGGCGGTGAATGTCCCGCTGGCTCAGCAACGACTATAACATCTGAAACCCACAGACGGTGAATGTCCCGCTGGCTCAGCCACGACTATAACATCTGAAACACACAGACGGTGAATGTCCGGCTGGCTCAGCAACGACTATAACATCTGAAACCCACAGACGGTGAATGTCCCGCTGGCTCAGCAACGACTATAACATCTGAAACCCCCAGACGGTGAATATCCCGCTGGCTTAGCCACGACTATAACATCTGAAACCCACAGGCGGTGAATGACCGACTGGCTCAGCCACGACTATAACGTCTGAAACCCACATACGGTGAATGTCCGGCTCGCTGAGCAACGACTATAACATCTGAAACCCACAGACGGTGAATGTCCTGCTGGCTCAGCAACAACTATAACATCTTAACCCCACAGACGGTGAATGTCCGACTGGCACAGCCACAACTATAACATCTGAAACCCACACACGGTGAAAGTTCAGCTGGCTCAGCAACGACTACAACATCTCAAACCCACAGACGGTGAAAATCCCGCTGGCTCAGCCACGACTATAACATCTGAAACCCACAGGCGGTGAATGACCGACTGGCTCAGCCACGACTATAACATCTGAAACCCAAAAACGGTGAAAGTACGGCGGGCTCAGCCACAATTATAACATCTGAAACCCACACACAGTGAAAGTTCAGCTGGCTCATCAACAACTATAACATCTGAAACCCACAGACGGTGAATGTCCGGCTGGCTCAGCCATTACTATAACATCTGAAACACACAGATGGTGAAAGTCCCGCTGGCTCAGCCACGACTACAACATCTGAAACCCACAGACGGTGAATGTCCCGCTGGCTCAGCAACGACTATAACATCTGAAACCCCCAGACGGTGAAAATCCCGCTGGCTCAGCCACGACTATAACATCTGAAACCCACAGGCGGTGAATAACCGACTGGCTCAGCCACGACTATAACATCTGAAACCCAAAGACGGTGAATGTACGGCTGGCTCAGCCACAACTATAACATCTGAAACCCACACACGGTGAAAGTTCAGCTGGCTCAACAACGACTATAACATCTGAAACCCACAGACGGTGAATGTCCGGCTGGCTCAGCAACGACTATAACATCTGAAACCCCCAGACGGTGAAAATCCTGCTGGCTCAGCCACGACTATAACATCTGAAACCCACAGGCGGTGAAAATCCCGCTGGCTCAGCCACGACTATAACATCTGAAACCCACAGGCTGTGAATGACCGACTGGCTCAGCCATTACTATAACATCTGAAACCCACAGACTGTGAATATCCGGCTGGCTCAGCAACGACTATAACATCTGAAACCCCCAGACGGTGAAAATCCGGCTCGCTGAGCAACGACTATAACATCTGAAACCCACAGACGGTGAATATCCTGCTGGCTCAGCAACAACTATAACATCTTAACCCCACAGACGGTGAATGTCCGACAGGCTCAGCCACGGCTAAAACATCTGAAACCCACAGGCGGTGAATGTCCAACTGGCTCAGCCACGACTATAACATCTGAAACCCAAAGACGGTGAATGTACGGCTGGCTCAGCCACAACTGTAACATCTGAAACCCACACACAGTGAAAGTTCAGCTGGCTCAGCAACGACTAAAACATCTGAAACCCACAGACGGTGAATGTCCGGCTGGCTCAGCAACGACTATAACGTCTGAAACCCACATACGGTGAATGTCCGGCTGGCTCAGCAACGACTATAACATCTGAAACCCACAGACGGTGAATGTCCCGCTGGCTCAGCAACGACTATAACATCTGAAACCCCCAGACGGTGAAAATCCCGCTGGCTCAGCCACGACTATAACATCTGAATCCCACAGGCGGTGAATGACCGACTGGCTCAGCCACAACTATAACATCTGAAACCCAAAGACGGTGAATGTACGGCTGGCTCAGCCACAACTATAACATCTGAAACCCACACACGGTGAAAGTTCAGCTGGCTCAGCAACGTCTATAACATCTGAAACCCACAGACGGTGAATGTCCGGCTGGCTCAGCAACGACTATAACGTCTGAAACGCACATACGGTGAATGTCCGGCTGGCTGAGCAACGACTATAACATCTGAAACCCACAGACGGTGAATGTCCTGCTGGCTCAGCAACAACTATAACATCTTAACACCACAGACGGTGAATGTCCGACAGGCTCAGCCACGACTATAACATCTGAAACCCACAGACGGTGAATTTCCCGCTGGCTCAGCCACGACTATAATATCTGAAACCCACAGACAGTGAATTTCCGGATGGCTCAGCAACGACTATAACATCTTAAGCCCACAGACGGTGAATGGCAGCCTGACTCAGCCACGACTATAACATCTGATACCCACAGACGGTGAATGTCCAGCTTGCTCAGCAACGACTATAACATCTGAAACCCACAGATGGTGAATGTCCAGATGGCTCAGCAACGACTATAACAACTGAAACCCACAGACGGTGAATGTTTGGCTGGCTCAGCAACAACTATAACATCTGAAACCCACAGACAGTGAATGTCCGGCTGGCTCAGTAACGACTATAACGTCTGAAACCCACAGACGGTGAATGTCCGGCTGGCTCAGCAACGACTATAACATCTGAAACCCACAGACTGTGAATATCCGGCTGGCTCAGCAACGACTATAACATCTGAAACGCACAGACGGTGAATGTCCGGCTGGCTCAGCAACGACTATGACATCAGAAACCCACAGACTGTGAATATCCGGCTGGCTCAGAAACGACTATAACATCTGAAACCCACAGACGGTGAATGTCCCGCTGGCTCAGCCACGACTATAACATCTGGAACCCACAGACGGTGAATGTACGGATGGCTCAGCCACGACTATAACATCTGAAACACACAGACGATGAATGACTGACTGGCTCAGCCACGACTATAACATCAGAAACCCACAGACGGTGAATCTCCGTCTGGCTCAGACACGACTATAACATCTGAAACCCACAGTCTGTGAATGTCCGGCTGGCTCAGCCATTACTATGACATCTGAAACACACAGACGATGAATGACTGACTGGCTCAGCCACGACAATAACATCAGAAACCCACAGGCGGTGAATGTCCGTCTGGCTCAGCAACTAATATGACATCTGAAACCCACAGACTGTGAATGTCCGGCTGGCTCAGCCATTACTATAACATCTGAAACACACAGACTATGAATGACTGACTGGCTCAGCCACGACTATAACATCTGAAACCCACAGACGGTGAATGTCCGGCTGGCTCAGCCATTACTATAACATCTGAAACACACAGTTGGTGAAAGTCCCGCTGGCTCAGCCACGACTATAACATCTGAAACCCACAGACGGTGAATGTCCCGCTGGCTCAGCAACGACTATAACATCTGAAACCCCCAGACGGTGAAAATCCCGCTGGCTCAGCCACGACTATAACATCTGAAACCCACAGGCGGTGAATGACCGACTGGCTCAGCCACGACTATAACATCTGAAACCCAAAGACGGTGAATGTACGGCTGGCTCAGCCACAACTATAACATCTGAAACCCACACACGGTGAAAGTTCAGCTGGCTCAGCAACGACTATAACATCTGAAACCCACAGACGGTGAATGTCCGGCTGGCTCAGCAACGACTATAACATCTGAAACCCCCAGACGGTGAAAATCCCGCTGGCTCAGCCACGACTATAACATCTGAAACCCACAGGCGGTGAATGTCCGACTGGCTCAGCCACGACTATAACATCTGAAACCCAAAGACGGTGAATGTACGGCTGGCTCAGCCACAACTATAACATCTGAAACCCACACACGGTGAAAGTTCAGCTGGCTCAACAACGACTATAACATCTGAAACCCACAGACGGTGAATGTCCGGCTGGCTCAGCAACGACTATAACATCTGAAACCCCCAGACGGTGAAAATCCTGCTGGCTCAGCCACGACTATAACATCTGAAACCCACAGGCGGTGAAAATCCCGCTGGCTCAGCCACGACTATAACATCTGAAACCCACAGGCTGTGAATGACCGACTGGCTCAGCCATTACTATAACATCTGAAACCCACAGACTGTGAATATCCGGCTGGCTCAGCAACGACTATAACATCTGAAACCCCCAGACGGTGAAAATCCGGCTCGCTGAGCAACGACTATAACATCTGAAACCCACAGACGGTGAATATCCTGCTGGCTCAGCAACAACTATAACATCTTAACCCCACAGACGGTGAATGTCCGACAGGCTCAGCCACGGCTAAAACATCTGAAACCCACAGGCGGTGAATGTCCAACTGGCTCAGCCACGACTATAACATCTGAAACCCAAAGACGGTGAATGTACGGCTGGCTCAGCCACAACTGTAACATCTGAAACCCACACACAGTGAAAGTTCAGCTGGCTCAGCAACGACTAAAACATCTGAAACCCACAGACGGTGAATGTCCGGCTGGCTCAGCAACGACTATAACGTCTGAAACCCACATACGGTGAATGTCCGGCTGGCTCAGCAACGACTATAACATCTGAAACCCACAGACGGTGAATGTCCCGCTGGCTCAGCAACGACTATAACATCTGAAACCCCCAGACGGTGAAAATCCCGCTGGCTCAGCCACGACTATAACATCTGAATCCCACAGGCGGTGAATGACCGACTGGCTCAGCCACAACTATAACATCTGAAACCCAAAGACGGTGAATGTACGGCTGGCTCAGCCACAACTATAACATCTGAAACCCACACACGGTGAAAGTTCAGCTGGCTCAGCAACGTCTATAACATCTGAAACCCACAGACGGTGAATGTCCGGCTGGCTCAGCAACGACTATAACGTCTGAAACGCACATACGGTGAATGTCCGGCTGGCTGAGCAACGACTATAACATCTGAAACCCACAGACGGTGAATGTCCTGCTGGCTCAGCAACAACTATAACATCTTAACACCACAGACGGTGAATGTCCGACAGGCTCAGCCACGACTATAACATCTGAAACCCACAGACGGTGAATTTCCCGCTGGCTCAGCCACGACTATAATATCTGAAACCCACAGACAGTGAATTTCCGGATGGCTCAGCAACGACTATAACATCTTAAGCCCACAGACGGTGAATGGCAGCCTGACTCAGCCACGACTATAACATCTGATACCCACAGACGGTGAATGTCCAGCTTGCTCAGCAACGACTATAACATCTGAAACCCACAGATGGTGAATGTCCAGATGGCTCAGCAACGACTATAACAACTGAAACCCACAGACGGTGAATGTTTGGCTGGCTCAGCAACAACTATAACATCTGAAACCCACAGACAGTGAATGTCCGGCTGGCTCAGTAACGACTATAACGTCTGAAACCCACAGACGGTGAATGTCCGGCTGGCTCAGCAACGACTATAACATCTGAAACCCACAGACTGTGAATATCCGGCTGGCTCAGCAACGACTATAACATCTGAAACGCACAGACGGTGAATGTCCGGCTGGCTCAGCAACGACTATGACATCAGAAACCCACAGACTGTGAATATCCGGCTGGCTCAGAAACGACTATAACATCTGAAACCCACAGACGGTGAATGTCCCGCTGGCTCAGCCACGACTATAACATCTGGAACCCACAGACGGTGAATGTACGGATGGCTCAGCCACGACTATAACATCTGAAACACACAGACGATGAATGACTGACTGGCTCAGCCACGACTATAACATCAGAAACCCACAGACGGTGAATCTCCGTCTGGCTCAGACACGACTATAACATCTGAAACCCACAGTCTGTGAATGTCCGGCTGGCTCAGCCATTACTATGACATCTGAAACACACAGACGATGAATGACTGACTGGCTCAGCCACGACAATAACATCAGAAACCCACAGGCGGTGAATGTCCGTCTGGCTCAGCAACTAATATGACATCTGAAACCCACAGACTGTGAATGTCCGGCTGGCTCAGCCATTACTATAACATCTGAAACACACAGACTATGAATGACTGACTGGCTCAGCCACGACTATAACATCTGAAACCCACAGACGGTGAATGTCCGGCTGGCTCAGCCATTACTATAACATCTGAAACACACAGTTGGTGAAAGTCCCGCTGGCTCAGCCACGACTATAACATCTGAAACCCACAGACGGTGAATGTCCCGCTGGCTCAGCAACGACTATAACATCTGAAACCCCCAGACGGTGAAAATCCCGCTGGCTCAGCCACGACTATAACATCTGAAACCCACAGGCGGTGAATGACCGACTGGCTCAGCCACGACTATAACATCTGAAACCCAAAGACGGTGAATGTACGGCTGGCTCAGCCACAACTATAACATCTGAAACCCACACACGGTGAAAGTTCAGCTGGCTCAGCAACGACTATAACATCTGAAACCCACAGACGGTGAATGTCCGGCTGGCTCAGCAACGACTATAACATCTGAAACCCCCAGACGGTGAAAATCCCGCTGGCTCAGCCACGACTATAACATCTGAAACCCACAGGCGGTGAATGTCCGACTGGCTCAGCCACGACTATAACATCTGAAACCCAAAGACGGTGAATGTACGGCTGGCTCAGCCACAACTGTAACATCTGAAACCCACACACGGTGAAAGTTCAGCTGGCTCAGCAACGACTATAACATCTGAAACCCACAGACGGTGAATGTCCGGCTGGCTCAGCAACGACTATAACGTCTGAAACCCACATACGGTGAATGTCCGGCTGGCTCAGCAACGACTATAACATCTGAAACCCACAGACGGTGAATGTCCCGCTGGCTCAGCAACGACTATAACATCTGAAACCCCCAGACGGTGAAAATCCCGCTGGCTCAGCCACGACTATAACATCTGAAACCCACAGGCGGTGAATGACCGACTGGCTCAGCCACAACTATAACATCTGAAACCCAAAGACGGTGAATGTACGGCTGGCTCAGCCACAACTATAACATCTGAAACCCACACACGGTGAAAGTTCAGCTGGCTCAGCAACGACTATAACATCTGAAACCCACAGACGGTGAATGTCCGGCTGGCTCAGCAACGAGTATAACGTCTGAAACCCACATACGGTGAATGTCCGGCTGGCTGAGCAACGACTATAACATCTGAAACCCACAGACGGTGAATGTCCTGCTGGCTCAGCAACAACTATAACATCTTAACCCCACAGACGGTGAATGTCCGACAGGCTCAGCCACGACTATAACATCTGAAACCCACAGACGGTGAATTTCCCGCTGGCTCAGCCACGACTATAACATCTGAAACCCACAGACAGTGAATTTCCGGATGGCTCAGCAACGACTATAACATCTTAACCCCACAGACGGTGAATGGCAGCCTGACTCAGCCACGACTATAACATCTGATACCCACAGACGGTGAATGTCCAGCTGGCTCAGCAACGACTATAACATCCGAAACCCACAGATGGTGAATGTCCAGATGGCTCAGCAACGACTATAACAACTGAAACCCACAGACGGTGAATGTCCGGCTGGCTCAGCAACGACTATAACATCTGAAACCCACAGACAGTGAATGTCCGGCTGGCTCAGTAACGACTATAACGTCTGAAACCCACAGACGGTGAATGTCCGGCTGGCTCAGCAACGACTATAACATCTGAAACCCACAGACTGTGAATATCCGGCTGGCTCGGCAACGACTATAACATCTGAAACGCACAGACGGTGAATGTCCGGCTGGCTCAGCAACGACTATGACATCAAAAACCCACAGACTGTGAATATCCGGCTGGCTCAGCAACGACTATAACATCTGAAACCCACAGACGGTGAATGTCCCGCTGGCCCAGCCACGACTATAACATCTGGAACCCACAGACGGTGAATGTACGGATGGCTCAGCCACGACTACTACATCTGAAACCCACAGACGGTGAATGAGCGACTGGCTCAGCCACGATTATATTTTCTGAAACCCACAGACGGTGAATGTCCGGCTGGCTCAGCAATGACTATAACATCTGAAACCCACAGACTGTGAATGCCCGGCTGGCTCAGCCATTACTATAACATCTGAAACACACAGACGATGAATGACTGACTGGCTCAACCACGACTATAACATCAGAAACCCACAGGCGGTGAATGTCCGGCTGGCTCAGCAACGACTATGACATCAGAAACCCACAGACTGTGAATATCCGGCTGGCTCAGAAACGACTATAACATCTGAAACCCACAGACGGTGAATGTCCCGCTGGCTCAGCCACGACTATAACATCTGGAACCCACAGACGGTGAATGTACGGATGGCTCAGCCACGACTATAACATCTGAAACACACAGACGATGAATGACTGACTGGCTCAGCCACGACTATAACATCAGAAACCCACAGACGGTGAATCTCCGTCTGGCTCAGACACGACTATAACATCTGAAACCCACAGTCTGTGAATGTCCGGCTGGCTCAGCCATTACTATGACATCTGAAACACACAGACGATGAATGACTGACTGGCTCAGCCACGACAATAACATCAGAAACCCACAGGCGGTGAATGTCCGTCTGGCTCAGCAACTAATATGACATCTGAAACCCACAGACTGTGAATGTCCGGCTGGCTCAGCCATTACTATAACATCTGAAACACACAGACTATGAATGACTGACTGGCTCAGCCACGACTATAACATCTGAAACCCACAGACGGTGAATGTCCGGCTGGCTCAGCCATTACTATAACATCTGAAACACACAGTTGGTGAAAGTCCCGCTGGCTCAGCCACGACTATAACATCTGAAACCCACAGACGGTGAATGTCCCGCTGGCTCAGCAACGACTATAACATCTGAAACCCCCAGACGGTGAAAATCCCGCTGGCTCAGCCACGACTATAACATCTGAAACCCACAGGCGGTGAATGACCGACTGGCTCAGCCACGACTATAACATCTGAAACCCAAAGACGGTGAATGTACGGCTGGCTCAGCCACAACTATAACATCTGAAACCCACACACGGTGAAAGTTCAGCTGGCTCAGCAACGACTATAACATCTGAAACCCACAGACGGTGAATGTCCGGCTGGCTCAGCAACGACTATAACATCTGAAACCCCCAGACGGTGAAAATCCCGCTGGCTCAGCCACGACTATAACATCTGAAACCCACAGGCGGTGAATGTCCGACTGGCTCAGCCACGACTATAACATCTGAAACCCAAAGACGGTGAATGTACGGCTGGCTCAGCCACAACTGTAACATCTGAAACCCACACACGGTGAAAGTTCAGCTGGCTCAGCAACGACTATAACATCTGAAACCCACAGACGGTGAATGTCCGGCTGGCTCAGCAACGACTATAACGTCTGAAACCCACATACGGTGAATGTCCGGCTGGCTCAGCAACGACTATAACATCTGAAACCCACAGACGGTGAATGTCCCGCTGGCTCAGCAACGACTATAACATCTGAAACCCCCAGACGGTGAAAATCCCGCTGGCTCAGCCACGACTATAACATCTGAAACCCACAGGCGGTGAATGACCGACTGGCTCAGCCACAACTATAACATCTGAAACCCAAAGACGGTGAATGTACGGCTGGCTCAGCCACAACTATAACATCTGAAACCCACACACGGTGAAAGTTCAGCTGGCTCAGCAACGACTATAACATCTGAAACCCACAGACGGTGAATGTCCGGCTGGCTCAGCAACGAGTATAACGTCTGAAACCCACATACGGTGAATGTCCGGCTGGCTGAGCAACGACTATAACATCTGAAACCCACAGACGGTGAATGTCCTGCTGGCTCAGCAACAACTATAACATCTTAACCCCACAGACGGTGAATGTCCGACAGGCTCAGCCACGACTATAACATCTGAAACCCACAGACGGTGAATTTCCCGCTGGCTCAGCCACGACTATAACATCTGAAACCCACAGACAGTGAATTTCCGGATGGCTCAGCAACGACTATAACATCTTAACCCCACAGACGGTGAATGGCAGCCTGACTCAGCCACGACTATAACATCTGATACCCACAGACGGTGAATGTCCAGCTGGCTCAGCAACGACTATAACATCCGAAACCCACAGATGGTGAATGTCCAGATGGCTCAGCAACGACTATAACAACTGAAACCCACAGACGGTGAATGTCCGGCTGGCTCAGCAACGACTATAACATCTGAAACCCACAGACAGTGAATGTCCGGCTGGCTCAGTAACGACTATAACGTCTGAAACCCACAGACGGTGAATGTCCGGCTGGCTCAGTAACGACTATAACGTCTGAAACCCACAGACGGTGAATGTCCGGCTGGCTCAGCAACGACTATAACATCTGAAACCCACAGACTGTGAATATCCGGCTGGCTCAGCAATGACTATAACATCTGAAACCCACAGACTGTGAATGCCCGGCTGGCTCAGCCATTACTATAACATCTGAAACACACAGACGATGAATGACTGACTGGCTCAACCACGACTATAACATCAGAAACCCACAGGCGGTGAATGTCCGTCTGGCTCAGCAACTAATATGACATCTGAAACCCACAGACTGTGAATGTCCGGCTGGCTCAGCCATTACTATAACATCTGAAACACACAGACTATGAATGACTGACTGGCTCAGCCACGACTATAACATCAGAAACCCACAGACGGTGAATGTCCGTCTTGCTCAGCCACGACTATAACATCTGAAACCCACAGACGGTGAATGTCCGGCTGGCTCAGCCATTGCTGTAACATCTGAAACACACAGATGGTGAAAGTACCGCTGTCTCAGCCACGACTATAACATCTGAAACCCACAGACGGTGAATGTCCCGCTGGCTCAGCAACGACTATAACATCTGAAACCCCCAGACGGTGAAAATCCCGCTGGCTCAGCCACGACTATAACATCTGAAACCCACAGGCGGTGAATGACCGACTGGCTCAGCCACGACTATAACATCTGAAACCCAAAGACGGTGAATGTACGGCTGGCTCAGCCACAACTATAACATCTGAAACCCACACACGGTGAAAGTTCAGCTGGCTCAGCAACGACTATAACATCTGAAACCCACAGACGGTGAATATCCGGCTGGCTCAGCAACGACTATAACATCTGAAACCCCCAGACATTGAAAATCCCGCTGGCTCAGCCACGACTATAACATCTGAAACCCACAGGCGGTGAATGACCGACTGGCTCAGCCACGACTATAACATCTGAAACCCAAAAACGGTGAATGTACGTCTGGCTCAGCCACAACTATAACATCTGAAACCCACACACGGTGAAAGTTCAGCTGGCTCAGCAACGACTATAACATCTGAAACCCACAGACGGTGAATGTCCGGCTGGCTCAGCCATTACTATAACATCTGAAACACACAGATGGTGAAAGTCCCGCTGGCTCAGCCACGACTATAACATCTGAAACCCACAGGCGGTGACTGTCCCGCTGGCTCAGCAACGACTATAACATCTGAAACCCACAGACGGTGAATGTCCCGCTGGCTCAGCAACGACTATAACATCTGAAACCCACAGACGGTGAATGTCCGGCTGGCTCAGCCACGACTATAACATCAGAAACCCACAGGCGGTGAATGTCCGTCTGGCTCAGCAACTAATATGACATCTGAAACCCACAGACTGTGAATGTCCGGCTGGCTCAGCCATTACAATAACATCTGAAACACACAGACTATGAATGACTGACTGGCTCAGCCACGACTATAACATCAGAAACCCACAGACAGTGAATGTCCGTCTGGCTCAGCCACGACTATAACATCTGAAACACACAGACGGTGAATGTCCGGCTGGCTCAGCCATTACTATAACATCTGAAACACACAGATGGTGAAAGTCCCGCTGGCTCAGCCACGACTATAACATCTGAAACCCACAGGCGGTGAATGTCCCGCTGGCTCAGCAACGACTATAACATCTGAAACCCACAGACGGTGAATGTCCCGCTGGCTCAGCCACGACTATAACATCTGAAACACACAGACGGTGAATGTCCGGCTGGCTCAGCAACGACTATAACATCTGAAACCCACAGACGGTGAATGTCCCGCTGGCTCAGCAACGACTATAACATCTGAAACCCCCAGACGGTGAATATCCCGCTGGCTTAGCCACGACTATAACATCTGAAACCCACAGGCGGTGAATGACCGACTGGCTCAGCCACGACTATAACGTCTGAAACCCACATACGGTGAATGTCCGGCTCGCTGAGCAACGACTATAACATCTGAAACCCACAGACGGTGAATGTCCTGCTGGCTCAGCAACAACTATAACATCTTAACCCCACAGACGGTGAATGTCCGACTGGCACAGCCACAACTATAACATCTGAAACCCACACACGGTGAAAGTTCAGCTGGCTCAGCAACGACTACAACATCTCAAACCCACAGACGGTGAAAATCCCGCTGGCTCAGCCACGACTATAACATCTGAAACCCACAGGCGGTGAATGACCGACTGGCTCAGCCACGACTATAACATCTGAAACCCAAAAACGGTGAAAGTACGGCGGGCTCAGCCACAATTATAACATCTGAAACCCACACACAGTGAAAGTTCAGCTGGCTCATCAACAACTATAACATCTGAAACCCACAGACGGTGAATGTCCGGCTGGCTCAGCCATTACTATAACATCTGAAACAAACAGATGGTGAAAGTCCCGCTGGCTCAGCCACGACTATAACATCTGAACCCCACAGGCGGTGAATGTCCCGCTGGCTCAGCACCGACTATAACATCTGAAACCCACAGACGGTGAATGTCCCGCTGGCTCAGCCACGACTATAACATCTGAAACCCACAGACGGTGAATGTCCGGCTGGCTCAGCAACGACTATAACATCTGAAACCCACAGACGGTGAATGTCCCGCTGGCTCAGCAACGACTATAACATCTGAAACCCCCAGACGGTGAAAATCCCGCTGGCTCAGCCACGACTATAACATCTGAAACCCACAGGCGGTGAATGACCGACTGGCTCAGCCACGACTATAACATCTGAAACCCAAAGACGGTGAATGTACGGCTGGCTCAGCCACAACTATAACATCTGAAACCCACACACGGTGAAAGTTCAGCTGGCTCAGGAACGACTATAACATCTGAAACCCACAGACGGTGAATGTCCGGCTGGCTCAGCAACGACTATAAAGTCTGAAACCCACATACGGTGAATGTCCGGCTCGCTGAGCAACGACTATAACATCTGAAACCCTCAGACGGTGAATGTCCTGCTGGCTCAGCAACAACTATAACATCTTAACCCCACAGACGGTGAATGTCCGACAGGCTCAGCCACGACTATAACATCTGAAACCCACAGGCGGTGAATGTCCGACTGGCTCAGCCATTACTATAACATCTGAAACACACAGACTATGAATGACTGACTGGCTCAGCCACGACTATAACATCAGAAACCCACAGACGGTGAATGTCCGTCTGGCTCAGCCACGACTATAAGATCTGAAACCCACAGACGGTGAATGTCCCGCTGGCTCAGCCACGACTATAACATCTGAAACCCACAGACGGTGAATGTCCAGATGGCTCAGCAACGACTATAACATCTGAAACCCACAGACGGTGAATATCCCGCTGGCTCAGCAACGACTATAACATCTGAAACCCCCAGATGGTGAAAATCCCGCTGGCTCAGCGACGAATATAACATCTGAAACCCACAGGCGGTGAATGACCGACTGGCTCAGCCACGACTCTAACATCTGAAACCCACAGACAGTGAATGTCCTGCTGGCTCAGTAACGACTATAACGTCTGAAACCCACAGACGGTGAATGTCCGGCTGGCTCAGCAACGACTATAACATCTGAAACCCACAGACTGTGAATATCCGGCTGGCTCAGCAACGACTAAAACATCTGAAACGCACAGACGGTGAATGTCCGGCTGGCTCAGCAACGACTATGACATCAGAAACCCACAGACTGTGAATATCCGGCTGGCTCAGCAACGACTATAACATCTGAAACCCACAGACGGTGAATGTCCCGCTGGCTCAGCCACGACTATAACATCTGGAACCCACAGACGGTGAATGTACGGATGGCTCAGCCACGACTATAACATCTGAAACCCACAGACGGTGAATGAGCGACTGGCTCAGCCACGATTATATTTTCTGAAACCCACAGACGGTGAATGTCCGGCTGGCTCAGCAACGACTATAACGTCTGAAACCCACATACGGTGAATGTCCGGCTCGCTGAGCAACGACTATAACATCTGAAACCCACAGACGGTGAATATCCTGCTGGCTCAGCAACAACTATAACATCTTAACCCCACAGACTGTGAATGTCCGACAGGCTCAGCCACGACTAAAACATCTGAAACCCACAGGCGGTGAATGTCCGACTGGCTCAGCCACGACTATAACATCTGAAACCCAAAGACGGTGAATGTACGGCTGGCTCAGCCACAACTGTAACATCTGAAACCCACACACGGTGAAAGTTCAGCTGGCTCAGCAACGACTATAACATCTGAAACCCACAGACGGTGAATGTCCGGCTGGCTCAGCAACGACTATAACGTCTGAAACCCACATACGGTGAATGTCCGGCTGGCTCAGCAACGACTATAACATCTGAAACCCACAGACGGTGAATGTCCCGCTGGCTCAGCAATGACTATAACATCTGAAACCCCCAGACGGTGAAAATCCCGCTGGCTCAGCCACGACTATAACATCTGAAACCCACAGGCGGTGAATGACCGACTGGCTCAGCCACAACTATAACATCTGAAACCCAAAGACGGTGAATGTACGGCTGGCTCATCCACAACTATAACATCTGAAACCCACACACGGTGAAAGTTCAGCTGGCTCAGCAACGACTATAACATCTGAAACCCACAGACGGTGAATGTCCGGCTGGCTCAGCAACGAGTATAACGTCTGAAACCCACATACGGTGAATGTCCGGCTGGCTGAGCAACGACTATAACATCTGAAACCCACAGACGGTGAATGTCCTGCTGGCTCAGCAACAACTATAACATCTGAAACCCACAGACAGTGAATGTCCAGCTGGCTCAGCCACGAATATAACATCTGAAACCCACAGACGGTGAATGTCCGGCTGGCTCAGCCACGACTATAACATCTGAAACCCACAGACAGTGAATTTCCGGATGGCTCAGCAACGACTATAACATCTTAACCCCACAGACGGTGAATGGCAGCCTGACTCAGCCACGACTATAACATCTGATACCCATAGACGGTGAATGTCCAGCTGGCTCAGCAACGACTATAACATCCGAAACCCACAGATGGTGAATGTCCAGATGGCTCAGCAACGACTATAACAACTGAAACCCACAGACGGTGAATGTCCGGCTGGCTCAGCAACGACTATAACATCTGAAACCCACAGACAGTGAATGTCCGGCTGGCTCAGTAACGACTATAACGTCTGAAACCCACAGACGGTGAATGTCCGGCTGGCTCAGCAACGACTATAACATCTGAAACCCACAGACTGTGAATATCCGGCTGGCTCGGCAACGACTATAACATCTGAAACGCACAGACGGTGAATGTCCGGCTGGCTCAGCAACGACTATGACATCAGAAACCCACAGACTGTGAATATCCGGCTGGCTCAGCAACGACTATAACATCTGAAACCCACAGACGGTGAATGTCCCGCTGGCTCAGCCACGACTATAACATCTGGAACCCACAGACGGTGAATGTACGGATGGCTCAGCCACGACTACTACATCTGAAACCCACAGACGGTGAATGAGCGACTGGCTCAGCCACGATTATATTTTCTGAAACCCACAGACGGTGAATGTCCGGCTGGCTCAGCAATGACTATAACATCTGAAACCCACAGACTGTGAATGCCCGGCTGGCTCAGCCATTACTATAACATCTGAAACACACAGACGATGAATGACTGACTGGCTCAGCCACAACTATAACATCAGAAACCCACAGACGGTGAATCTCCGTCTGGCTCAGCCACGACTATAACATCTGAAACCCACAGTCTGTGAATGTCCGGCTGGCTCAGCCATTACTATAACATCTGAAACAGACAGACGATGAATGACTGACTGGCTCAACCACGACTATAACATCAGAAACCCACAGGCGGTGAATGTCCGTCTGGCTCAGCAACTAATATGACATCTGAAACCCACAGACTGTGAATGTCCGGCTGGCTCAGCCATTACTATAACATCTGAAACACACAGACTATGAATGACTGACTGGCTCAGCCACGACTATAACATCAGAAACCCACAGACGGTGAATGTCCGTCTTGCTCAGCCACGACTATAACATCTGAAACCCACAGACGGTGAATGTCCGGCTGGCTCAGCCATTGCTATAACATCTGAAACACACAGATGGTGAAAGTACCGCTGTCTCAGCCACGACTATAACATCTGAAACCCACAGACGGTGAATGTCCCGCTGGCTCAGCAACGACTATAACATCTGAAACCCCCAGACGGTGAAAATCCCGCTGGCTCAGCCACGACTATAACATCTGAAACCCACAGGCGGTGAATGACCGACTGGCTCAGCCACGACTATAACATCTGAAACCCAAAGACGGTGAATGTACGGCTGGCTCAGCCACAACTATAACATCTGAAACCCACACACGGTGAAAGTTCAGCTGGCTCAGCAACGACTATAACATCTGAAACCCACAGACGGTGAATATCCGGCTGGCTCAGCAACGACTATAACATCTGAAACCCCCAGACGGTGAAAATCCCGCTGGCTCAGCCACGACTATAACATCTGAAACCCACAGGCGGTGAATGACCGACTGGCTCAGCCACGACTATAACATCTGAAACCCAAAAACGGTGAATGTACGTCTGGCTCAGCCACAACTATAACATCTGAAACCCACACACGGTGAAAGTTCAGCTGGCTCAGCAACGACTATAACATCTGAAACCCACAGACGGTGAATGTCCGGCTGGCTCAGCCATTACTAGAACATCTGAAACACACAGATGGTGAAAGTCCCGCTGGCTCAGCCACGACTATAACATCTGAAACCCACAGGCGGTGAATGTCCCGCTGGCTCAGCAACGACTATAACATCTGAAACCCACAGACGGTGAATGTCCCGCTGGCTCAGCAACGACTATAACATCTGAAACCCACAGACGGTGAATGTCCGGCTGGCTCAGCCACGACTATAACATCAGAAACCCACAGGCGGTGAATGTCCGTCTGGCTCAGCAACTAATATGACATCTGAATCCCACAGACTGTGAATGTCCGGCTGGCTCAGCCATTACAATAACATCTGAAACACACAGACTATGAATGACTGACTGGCTCAGCCACGACTATAACATCAGAAACCCACAGACAGTGAATGTCCGTCTGGCTCAGCCACGACTATAACATCTGAAACACACAGACGGTGAATGTCCGGCTGGCTCAGCCATTACTATAACATCTGAAACACACAGATGGTGAAAGTCCCGCTGGCTCAGCCACGACTATAACATCTGAAACCCACAGGCGGTGAATGTCCCGCTGGCTCAGCAACGACTATAACATCTGAAACCCACAGACGGTGAATGTCCCGCTGGCTCAGCCACGACTATAACATCTGAAACCCACAGACGGTGAATGTCCGGCTGGCTCAGCAACGACTATAACATCTGAAACCCACAGACGGTGAATGTCCCGCTGGCTCAGCAATGACTATAACATCTGAAACCCCCAGACGGTGAAAATCCCGCTGGCTTAGCCACGACTATAACATCTGAAACCCACAGGCGGTGAATGACCGACTGGCTCAGCCACGACTATAACATCTGAAACCCACAGACAGTGAATGTCCGGCTGGCTCAGTAACGACTATAACGTCTGAAACCCACATACGGTGAATGTCCGGCTCGCTGAGCAACGACTATAACATCTGAAACCCACAGACGGTGAATGTCCTGCTGGCTCAGCAACAACTATAACATCTTAACCCCACAGACGGTGAATGTCCGACAGGCTCAGCCACGACTAAAACATCTGAAACCCACAGGCGGTGAATGTCCGACTGGCTCAGCCACGACTATAACATCTGAAACCCAAAGACGGTGAATGTACGGCTGGCTCAGCCACAACTGTAACATATGAAACCCACACACGGTGAAAGTTCAGCTGGCTCAGCAACGACTATAACATCTGAAACCCACAGACGGTGAATGTCCGGCTGGCTCAGCAACGACTATAACGTCTGAAACCCACATACGGTGAATGTCCGGCTGGCTCAGCAACGACTATATCATCTGAAACCCACAGACGGTGAATGTCCCGCTGGCTCAGCAACGACTATAACATCTGAAACCCCCAGACGGTGAATGACCGACTGGCTCAGCCACAACTATAACATCTGAAACCCAAAGACGGTGAATGTACGGCTGGCTCAGCCACAACTATAACATCTGAAACCCACACACGGTGAAAGTTCAGCTGGCTCAGCAACGACTATAACATCTGAAACCCACAGACGGTGAATGTCCGGCTGGCTCAGCAACGACTATAACGTCTGAAACCCACATACGGTGAATGTCCGGCTGGCTGAGCAACGACTATAACATCTGAAACTCACAGACGGTGAATGTCCTGCTGGCTCAGCAACAACTATAACATCTTAACCCCACAGACGGTGAATGTCCGACAGGCTCAGCCACGACTATAACATCTGAAACCCACAGACGGTGAATGTCCCGCTGGCTCAGCCACGACTATAACATCTGAAACCCACAGACAGTGAATTTCCGGATGGCTCAGCAACGACTATAACATCTTAACCCCACAGACGGTGAATGGCAGCCTGACTCAGCCACGACTATAACATCTGAAACCCACAGACGGTGAATGTCCAGCTGGCTCAGCAACGACTATAACATCTGAAACCCACAGATGGTGAATGTCCAGATGGCTCAGCAACGACTATAACATCTGAAACCCACAGACGGTGAATGTCCGGCTGGCTCAGCAACGACTATAACATCTGAAACCCACAGACAGTGAATGTCCGGCTGGCTCAGTAACGACTATAACGTCTGAAACCCACAGACGGTGAATGTCCGGCTGGCTCAGCAACGACTATAACATCTGAAACCCACAGACTGTGAATATCCGGCTGGCTCAGCAACGACTATAACATCTGAAACGCACAGACGGTGAATGTCCGGCTGGCTCAGCAACGACTATGACATCAGAAACCCACAGACAGTGAATGTCCCGCAGGCTCAGCCACGACTATAACATCTGGAACCCACAGACGGTGAATGTACGGATGGCTCAGCCACGACTACAACATCTGAAACCCACAGACGGTGAATGACTGACTGGCTCAGCCACGACTATAACATCAGAAACCCACAGACGGTGAATCTCCGTCTGGCTCAGCCACGACTATAACATCTGTAACCCACAGTCCTGGAATGTCCGGCTGGCTCAGCCATTACTATAACATCTGAAACACACAGACGGTGAATGTCCCGCTGGCTCAGCAACGACTATAACATCTGAAACCCCCAGACGGTGAAAATCCCGCTGGCTCAGCCACGACTATAACATCTGAAACCCACAGGCGGTGAATGTACGGCTGGCTCAGCCACAACTATAACATCTGAAACCCACACACGTTGAAAGTTCAGCTGGCTCAGCAACGACTATAACATCTGAAACCCACAGACGGTGAATGTCCGGCTGGCTCAGCAACGACTATAACATCTGAAACCCCCAGACGGTGAAAATCCCGCTGGGTCAGCCACGACTATAACATCTGAAACCCCCAGACGGTGAAAATCCCGCTGGCTCAGCAACGACTATAACATCTGAAACCCCCAGACGGTGAAAATCCCGCTGGCTCAGCAATGACTATAACATCAGAAACCCACACACGGTGAAAGTTCAGCTGGCTCAGCAACGACTATAACATCTGAAACCCACAGACGGTGAATGTCCCGCTGGCTCAGTAACGACTATAACATCTGAAACCCACAGACGGTGAATGTCCCGCTGGCTCAGCAACGACTATAACATCTGAAACCCACAGACGGTGAATGTCCGGCTGGCTCAGCCACGACTATAACATCAGAAACCCACAGGCGGTGAATGTCCGTCTGGCTCAGCAACTAATATGACATCTGAAACCCACAGACTGTGAATGTCCGGCTGGCTCAGCCATTACAATAACATCTGAAACACACAGACTATGAATGACTGACTGGCTCAGCCACGACTATAACATCAGAAACCCACAGACAGTGAATGTCCGTCTGGCTCAGCCACGACTATAACATCTGAAACACACAGACGGTGAATGTCCGGCTGGCTCAGCCATTACTATAACATCTGAAACACACAGATGGTGAAAGTCCCGCTGGCTCAGCCACGACTATAACATCTGAAACCCACAGGCGGTGAATGTCCCGCTGGCTCAGCAACGACTATAACATCTGAAACCCACAGACGGTGAATGTCCCGCTGGCTCAGCCACGACTATAACATCTGAAACCCACAGACGGTGAATGTCCGGCTGGCTCAGCAACGACTATAACGTCTGAAACCCACATACGGTGTATGTCCGGCTGGCTCAGCAACGACTATATCATCTGAAACCCACAGACGGTGAATGTCCCGCTGGCTCAGCAACGACTATAACATCTGAAACCCCCAGACGGTGAATGACCGACTGGCTCAGCCACAACTATAACATCTGAAACCCAAAGACGGTGAATGTACGGCTGGCTCAGCCACAACTATAACATCTGAAACCCACACACGGTGAAAGTTCAGCTGGCTCAGCAACGACTATAACATCTGAAACCCACAGACGGTGAATGTCCGGCTGGCTCAGCAACGACTATAACGTCTGAAACCCACATACGGTGAATGTCCGGCTGGCTGAGCAACGACTATAACATCTGAAACTCACAGACGGTGAATGTCCTGCTGGCTCAGCAACAACTATAACATCTTAACCCCACAGACGGTGAATGTCCGACAGGCTCAGCCACGACTATAACATCTGAAACCCACAGACGGTGAATGTCCCGCTGGCTCAGCCACGACTATAACATCTGAAACCCACAGACAGTGAATTTCCGGATGGCTCAGCAACGACTATAACATCTTAACCCCACAGACGGTGAATGGCAGCCTGACTCAGCCACGACTATAACATCTGAAACCCACAGACGGTGAATGTCCAGCTGGCTCAGCAACGACTATAACATCTGAAACCCACAGATGGTGAATGTCCAGATGGCTCAGCAACGACTATAACATCTGAAACCCACAGACGGTGAATGTCCGGCTGGCTCAGCAACGACTATAACATCTGAAACCCACAGACAGTGAATGTCCGGCTGGCTCAGTAACGACTATAACGTCTGAAACCCACAGACGGTGAATGTCCGGCTGGCTCAGCAACGACTATAACATCTGAAACCCACAGACTGTGAATATCCGGCTGGCTCAGCAACGACTATAACATCTGAAACGCACAGACGGTGAATGTCCGGCTGGCTCAGCAACGACTATGACATCAGAAACCCACAGACAGTGAATGTCCCGCTGGCTCAGCCACGACTATAACATCTGGAACCCACAGACGGTGAATGTACGGATGGCTCAGCCACGACTACAACATCTGAAACCCACAGACGGTGAATGACTGACTGGCTCAGCCACGACTATAACATCAGAAACCCACAGACGGTGAATCTCCGTCTGGCTCAGCCACGACTATAACATCTGTAACCCACAGTCTGTGAATGTCCGGCTGGCTCAGCCATTACTATAACATCTGAAACACACAGAAGGTGAATGTCCCGCTGGCTCAGCAACGACTATAACATCTGAAACCCCCAGACGGTGAAAATCCCGCTGGCTCAGCCACGACTATAACATCTGAAACCCACAGGCGGTGAATGTACGGCTGGCTCAGCCACAACTATAACATCTGAAACCCACACACGGTGAAAGTTCAGCTGGCTCAGCAACGACTATAACATCTGAAACCCACAGACGGTGAATGTCCGGCTGGCTCAGCAACGACTATAACATCTGAAACCCCCAGACGGTGAAAATCCCGCTGGGTCAGCCACGACTATAACATCTGAAACCCCCAGACGGTGAAAATCCCGCTGGCTCAGCAACGACTATAACATCTGAAACCCCCAGACGGTGAAAATCCCGCTGGCTCAGCAATGACTATAACATCAGAAACCCACACACGGTGAAAGTTCAGCTGGCTCAGCAACGACTATAACATCTGAAACCCACAGACGGTGAATGTCCCGCTGGCTCAGCAACGACTATAACATCTGAAACCCACAGACGGTGAATGTCCCGCTGGCTCAGCAACGACTATAACATCTGAAACCCACAGACGGTGAATGTCCCGCTGGCTCAGCCACGACTATAACATCTGAAACCCACAGACGGTGAATGTCCCGCTGGCTCAGCAACGACTATAACATCTGAAACCCACAGACGGTGAATTTCCCGCAGGCTCAGCCACGACTATAACATCTGAAACCCACAGACGGTGAATGTCCGGCTGGCTCAGCCACGACTATAACATCAGAAACCCACAGGCGGTGAATGTCCGTCTGGCTCAGCCACGACTATAACATCAGAAACCCACAGGCGGTGAATGTCCGTCTGGCTCAGCAACGACTATAACATCTGAAACCCACAGACGGTGAATGTCCCGCTGGCTCAGCCACGACTATAACATCTGAAACCCACAGACGGTGAATGTCCGGCTGGCTCAGCCACGACTATAACATCAGAAACCCACAGGCGGTGAATGTCCGTCTGGCTCAGCAACTAATATGACATCTGAAACCCACAGACCGTGAATGTCCGGCTGGCTCAGCCATTACTATAACATCTGAAACACACAGACTATGAATGACTGACTGGCTCAGCCACGACTATAACATCAGAAACCCACAGACGGTGAATGTCCGTCTGGCTCAGCCATGACTATAACATCTGAAACCCACAGACGGTGAATGTCCGGCTGGCTCAGCCTTTACTATAACATCTGAAACACACAGATGGTGAAAGTCCCGCTGGCTCAGCCACGACTATAACATCTGAAACCCACAGGCGGTGAATGTCCCGCTGGCTCAGCAACGACTATAACATCTGAAACCCACAGACGGTGAATGTCCCGCTGGCTCAGCCACGACTATAACATCTGAAACCCACAGACGGTGAATGTCCAGATGGCTCAGCAACGACTATAACATCTGAAACCCACAGACGGTGAATATCCCGCTGGCTCAGCAACGACTATAACATCTGAAACCCCCAGACGGTGAAAATCCCGCTGGCTCAGCCACGAATATAACATCTGAAACCCACAGGCGGTGAATGACCGACTGGCTCAGCCACGACTCTAACATCTGAAACCCACAGACAGTGAATGTCCGGCTGGCTCAGTAACGACTATAACGTCTGAAACCCACAGACGGTGAATGTCCGGCTGGCTCAGCAACGACTATAACATCTGAAACCCACAGACTGTGAATATCTGGCTGGCTCAGCAACGACTAAAACATCTGAAACGCACAGACGGTGAATGTCCGGCTGGCTCAGCAACGACTATGACATCAGAAACCCACAGACTGTGAATATCCGGCTGGCTCAGCAACGACTATAACATCTGAAACCCACAGACGGTGAATGTCCCGCTGGCTCAGCCACGACTATAACATCTGGAACCCACAGACGGTGAATGTACGGATGGCTCAGCCACGACTATAACATCTGAAACCCACAGACGGTGAATGAGCGACTGGCTCAGCCACGATTATATTTTCTGAAACCCACAGACGGTGAATGTCCGGCTGGCTCAGCAATGACTATAACATCTGAAACCCACAGACTGTGAATGCCCGGCTGGCTCAGCCATTACTATAACATCTGAAACACACAGACGATGAATGACTGACTGGCTCAGCCACGACTATAACATCAGAAACCCACAGACGGTGAATCTCCGTCTGGCTCAGCCACGACTATAACATCTGAAACCCACAGTCTGTGAATGTCCGGCTGGCTCAGCCATTACTATAACATCTGAAACACACAGACGATGAATGACTGACTGGCTCAGCCACGACTATAACATCAGAAACCCACAGGCGATGAATGTCCGTCTGGCTCAGCAACTAATATGACATCTGAAACCCACAGACTGTGAATGTCCGGCTGGCTCAGCCATTACTATAACATCTGAAACACACAGACTATGAATGACTGACTGGCTCAGCCACGACTATAACATCAGAAACCCACAGACGGTGAATGTCCGTCTGGCTCAGCCACGACTATAACATCTGAAACCCACAGACGGTGAATGTCCGGCTGGCTCAGCCATTACTATAACATCTGAAACACACAGATGGTGAAAGTCCCGCTGGCTCAGCCACGACTATAACATCTGAAACCCACAGACGGTGAATGTCCCGCTGGCTCAGCAACGACTATAACATCTGAAACCCCCAGACTGTGAAAATCCTGCTGGCTCAGCCACGACTATAACATCTGAAACCCACAGGCGGTGAATGTACGGCTGGCTCAGCCACAACTATAACATCTGAAACCCACACACGGTGAAAGTTCAGCTGGCTCAGCAACGACTACAACATCTCAAACCCACAGACTGTGAATGTCCGGCTGGCTCAGCAACGACTATAACATCTTAAACCCCCAGACGGTGAAAATCCCGCTGGCTCAGCCACGACTATAACATCTGAAACCCACAGGCGGTGAATGACCGACTGGCTCAGCCACGACTATAACATCTGAAACCCAAAAACGGTGAAAGTACGGCGGGCTCAGCCACAACTATAACATCTGAAACCCACACACAGTGAAAGTTCAGCTGGCTCATCAACAACTATAACATCTGAAACACACAGACGGTGAATGTCCGGCTGGCTCAGCCATTACTATAACATCTGAAACAAACAGATGGTGAAAGTCCCGCTGGCTCAGCCACGACTATAACATCTGAACCCCACAGGCGGTGAATGTCCCGCTGGCTCAGCACCGACTATAACATCTGAAACCCACAGACGGTGAATGTCCCGCTGGCTCAGCCACGACTATAACATCTGAAACCCACAGACGGTGAATGTCCGGCTGGCTCAGCAACGACTATAACATCTGAAACCCGCAGACGGTGAATGTCCCGCTGGCTCAGCAACGACTATAACATCTGAAACCCCCAGACGGTGAAAATCCCGCTGGCTCAGCCACGACTATAACATCTGAAACCCACAGGCGGTGAATGACCGACTGGCTCAGCCACGACTATAACATCTGAAACCCAAAGACGGTGAATGTACGGCTGGCTCAGCCACAACTATAACATCTGAAACCCACACACGGTGAAAGTTCAGCTGGCTCAGGAACGACTATAACATCTGAAACCCTCAGACGGTGAATGTCCTGCTGGCTCAGCAACAACTATAACATCTTAACCCGACAGACGGTGAATGTCCGACAGGCTCAGCCACGACTATAACGTCTGAAACCCACAGACGGTGAATGTCCGGCTGGCTCAGCAACGACTATAACATCTGAAACCCACAGACTGTGAATATCCGGCTGGCTCAGCAACGACTATAACATCTGAAACGCACAGACGGTGAATGTCCGGCTGGCTCAGCAACGACTATGACATCAGAAACCCACAGACAGTGAATGTCCCGCTGGCTCAGCCACGACTATAACATCTGGAACCCACAGACGGTGAATGTACGGATGGCTCAGCCACGACTACAACATCTGAAACCCACAGACGGTGAATGACTGACTGGCTCAGCCACGACTATAACATCAGAAACCCACAGACGGTGAATCTCCGTCTGGCTCAGCCACGACTATAACATCTGTAACCCACAGTCTGTGAATGTCCGGCTGGCTCAGCCATTACTATAACATCTGAAACACACAGAAGGTGAATGTCCCGCTGGCTCAGCAACGACTATAACATCTGAAACCCCCAGACGGTGAAAATCCCGCTGGCTCAGCCACGACTATAACATCTGAAACCCACAGGCGGTGAATGTACGGCTGGCTCAGCCACAACTATAACATCTGAAACCCACACACGGTGAAAGTTCAGCTGGCTCAGCAACGACTATAACATCTGAAACCCACAGACGGTGAATGTCCGGCTGGCTCAGCAACGACTATAACATCTGAAACCCCCAGACGGTGAAAATCCCGCTGGGTCAGCCACGACTATAACATCTGAAACCCCCAGACGGTGAAAATCCCGCTGGCTCAGCAACGACTATAACATCTGAAACCCCCAGACGGTGAAAATCCCGCTGGCTCAGCAATGACTATAACATCAGAAACCCACACACGGTGAAAGTTCAGCTGGCTCAGCAACGACTATAACATCTGAAACCCACAGACGGTGAATGTCCCGCTGGCTCAGCAACGACTATAACATCTGAAACCCACAGACGGTGAATGTCCCGCTGGCTCAGCAACGACTATAACATCTGAAACCCACAGACGGTGAATGTCCCGCTGGCTCAGCCACGACTATAACATCTGAAACCCACAGACGGTGAATGTCCCGCTGGCTCAGCAACGACTATAACATCTGAAACCCACAGACGGTGAATTTCCCGCAGGCTCAGCCACGACTATAACATCTGAAACCCACAGACGGTGAATGTCCGGCTGGCTCAGCCACGACTATAACATCAGAAACCCACAGGCGGTGAATGTCCGTCTGGCTCAGCCACGACTATAACATCAGAAACCCACAGGCGGTGAATGTCCGTCTGGCTCAGCAACGACTATAACATCTGAAACCCACAGACGGTGAATGTCCCGCTGGCTCAGCCACGACTATAACATCTGAAACCCACAGACGGTGAATGTCCGGCTGGCTCAGCCACGACTATAACATCAGAAACCCACAGGCGGTGAATGTCCGTCTGGCTCAGCAACTAATATGACATCTGAAACCCACAGACCGTGAATGTCCGGCTGGCTCAGCCATTACTATAACATCTGAAACACACAGACTATGAATGACTGACTGGCTCAGCCACGACTATAACATCAGAAACCCACAGACGGTGAATGTCCGTCTGGCTCAGCCATGACTATAACATCTGAAACCCACAGACGGTGAATGTCCGGCTGGCTCAGCCATTACTATAACATCTGAAACACACAGATGGTGAAAGTCCCGCTGGCTCAGCCACGACTATAACATCTGAAACCCACAGGCGGTGAATGTCCCGCTGGCTCAGCAACGACTATAACATCTGAAACCCACAGACGGTGAATGTCCCGCTGGCTCAGCCACGACTATAACATCTGAAACCCACAGACGGTGAATGTCCAGATGGCTCAGCAACGACTATAACATCTGAAACCCACAGACGGTGAATATCCCGCTGGCTCAGCAACGACTATAACATCTGAAACCCCCAGACGGTGAAAATCCCGCTGGCTCAGCCACGAATATAACATCTGAAACCCACAGGCGGTGAATGACCGACTGGCTCAGCCACGACTCTAACATCTGAAACCCACAGACAGTGAATGTCCGGCTGGCTCAGTAACGACTATAACGTCTGAAACCCACAGACGGTGAATGTCCGGCTGGCTCAGCAACGACTATAACATCTGAAACCCACAGACTGTGAATATCCGGCTGGCTCAGCAACGACTAAAACATCTGAAACGCACAGACGGTGAATGTCCGGCTGGCTCAGCAACGACTATGACATCAGAAACCCACAGACTGTGAATATCCGGCTGGCTCAGCAACGACTATAACATCTGAAACCCACAGACGGTGAATGTCCCGCTGGCTCAGCCACGACTATAACATCTGGAACCCACAGACGGTGAATGTACGGATGGCTCAGCCACGACTATAACATCTGAAACCCACAGACGGTGAATGAGCGACTGGCTCAGCCACGATTATATTTTCTGAAACCCACAGACGGTGAATGTCCGGCTGGCTCAGCAATGACTATAACATCTGAAACCCACAGACTGTGAATGCCCGGCTGGCTCAGCCATTACTATAACATCTGAAACACACAGACGATGAATGACTGACTGGCTCAGCCACGACTATAACATCAGAAACCCACAGACGGTGAATCTCCGTCTGGCTCAGCCACGACTATAACATCTGAAACCCACAGTCTGTGAATGTCCGGCTGGCTCAGCCATTACTATAACATCTGAAACACACAGACGATGAATGACTGACTGGCTCAGCCACGACTATAACATCAGAAACCCACAGGCGATGAATGTCCGTCTGGCTCAGCAACTAATATGACATCTGAAACCCACAGACTGTGAATGTCCGGCTGGCTCAGCCATTACTATAACATCTGAAACACACAGACTATGAATGACTGACTGGCTCAGCCACGACTATAACATCAGAAACCCACAGACGGTGAATGTCCGTCTGGCTCAGCCACGACTATAACATCTGAAACCCACAGACGGTGAATGTCCGGCTGGCTCAGCCATTACTATAACATCTGAAACACACAGATGGTGAAAGTCCCGCTGGCTCAGCCACGACTATAACATCTGAAACCCACAGACGGTGAATGTCCCGCTGGCTCAGCAACGACTATAACATCTGAAACCCCCAGACTGTGAAAATCCTGCTGGCTCAGCCACGACTATAACATCTGAAACCCACAGGCGGTGAATGTACGGCTGGCTCAGCCACAACTATAACATCTGAAACCCACACACGGTGAAAGTTCAGCTGGCTCAGCAACGACTACAACATCTCAAACCCACAGACTGTGAATGTCCGGCTGGCTCAGCAACGACTATAACATCTTAAACCCCCAGACGGTGAAAATCCCGCTGGCTCAGCCACGACTATAACATCTGAAACCCACAGGCGGTGAATGACCGACTGGCTCAGCCACGACTATAACATCTGAAACCCAAAAACGGTGAAAGTACGGCGGGCTCAGCCACAACTATAACATCTGAAACCCACACACAGTGAAAGTTCAGCTGGCTCATCAACAACTATAACATCTGAAACACACAGACGGTGAATGTCCGGCTGGCTCAGCCATTACTATAACATCTGAAACAAACAGATGGTGAAAGTCCCGCTGGCTCAGCCACGACTATAACATCTGAACCCCACAGGCGGTGAATGTCCCGCTGGCTCAGCACCGACTATAACATCTGAAACCCACAGACGGTGAATGTCCCGCTGGCTCAGCCACGACTATAACATCTGAAACCCACAGACGGTGAATGTCCGGCTGGCTCAGCAACGACTATAACATCTGAAACCCGCAGACGGTGAATGTCCCGCTGGCTCAGCAACGACTATAACATCTGAAACCCCCAGACGGTGAAAATCCCGCTGGCTCAGCCACGACTATAACATCTGAAACCCACAGGCGGTGAATGACCGACTGGCTCAGCCACGACTATAACATCTGAAACCCAAAGACGGTGAATGTACGGCTGGCTCAGCCACAACTATAACATCTGAAACCCACACACGGTGAAAGTTCAGCTGGCTCAGGAACGACTATAACATCTGAAACCCACAGACGGTGAATGTCCGGCTTGCTCAGCAACGACTATAAAGTCTGAAACCCACATACTGTGAATGTCCGGCTCGCTGAGCAACGACTATAACATCTGAAACCCTCAGACGGTGAATGTCCTGCTGGCTCAGCAACAACTATAACATCTTAACCCGACAGACGGTGAATGTCCGACAGGCTCAGCCACGACTATAACATCTGAAACCCACAGGCGGTGAATGTCCGACTGGCTCAGCCATTACTATAACATCTGAAACACACAGACTATGAATGACTGACTGGCTCAGCCACGACTATAACATCAGAAACCCACAGACGGTGAATGTCCGTCTGGCTCAGCCACGACTATAACATCTGAAACCCACAGACGGTGAATGTCCCGCTGGCTCAGCCACGACTATAACATCTGAAACCCACAGACGGTGAATGTCCAGATGGCTCAGCAACGACTATAACATCTGAAACCCACAGACGGTGAATATCCCGCTGGCTCAGCAACGACTATAACATCTGAAACCACCAGACGGTGAAAATCCCGCTGGCTCAGCCACGAATATAACATCTGAAACCCACAGGCGGTGAATGACCGACTGGCTCAGCCACGACTCTAACATCTGAAACCCACAGACAGTGAATGTCCGGCTGGCTCAGTAACGACTATAACGTCTGAAACCCACAGACGGTGAATGTCCGGCTGGCTCAGCAACGACTATAACATCTGAAACCCACAGACTGTGAATATCCGGCTGGCTCAGCAACGACTAAAACATCTGAAACGCACAGACGGTGAATGTCCGGCTGGCTCAGCAGCGACTATGACATCAGAAACCCACAGACTGTGAATATCCGGCTGGCTCAGCAACGACTATAACATCTGAAACCCACAGACGGTGAATGTCCCGCTGGCTCAGCCACGACTATAACATCTGGAACCCACAGACGGTGAATGTACGGATGGCTCAGCCACGACTATAACATCTGAAACCCACAGACGGTGAATGAGCGACTGGCTCAGCCACGATTATATTTTCTGAAACCCACAGACGGTGAATGTCCGGCTGGCTCAGCAATGGCTATAACATCTGAAACCCACAGACTGTGAATGCCCGGCTGGCTCAGCCATTACTATAACATCTGAAACACACAGACGATGAATGACTGACTGGCTCAGCCACGACTATAACATCAGAAACCCACAGACGGTGAATCTCCGTCTGGCTCAGCCACGACTATAACATCTGAAACCCACAGTCTGTGAATGTCCGGCTGGCTCAGCCATTACTATAACATCTGAAACACACAGACGATGAATGACTGACTGGCTCAGCCACGACTATAACATCAGAAACCCACAGGCGATGAATGTCCGTCTGGCTCAGCAACTAATATGACATCTGAAACCCACAGACTGTGAATGTCCGGCTGGCTCAGCCATTACTATAACATCTGAAACACACAGACTATGAATGACTGACTGGCTCAGCCACGACTATAACATCAGAAACCCACAGACGGTGAATGTCCGTCTGGCTCAGCCACGACTATAACATCTGAAACCCACAGACGGTGAATGTCCGGCTGGCTCAGCCATTACTATAACATCTGAAACACACAGATGGTGAAAGTCCCGCTGGCTCAGCCACGACTATAACATCTGAAACCCACAGACGGTGAATGTCCCGCTGGCTCAGCAACGACTATAACATCTGAAACCCCCAGACGGTGAAAATCCCGCTGGCTCAGCCACGACTATAACATCTGAAACCCACAGGCGGTGAATGTACGGCTGGCTCAGCCACAACTATAACATATGAAACCCACACACGGTGAAAGTTCAGCTGGCTCAGCAACGACTATAACATCTGAAACCCTCAGACGGTGAATGTCCTGCTGGCTCAGCAACAACTATAACATCTTAACCCCACAGACGGTGAATGTCCGACAGGCTCAGCCACGACTATAACATCTGAAACCCACAGGCGGTGAATGTCCGACTGGCTCAGCCATTACTATAACATCTGAAACACACAGACTATGAATGACTGACTGGCTCAGCCACGACTATAACATCTGAAACCCACAGACGGTGAATGTCCGGCTGGCTCAGCCATTACTATAACATCTGAAACACACAGATGGTGAAAGTCCCGCTGGCTCAGCCACGACTATAACATCTGAAACCCACAGACGGTGAATGTCCCGCTGGCTCAGCAACGACTATAACATCTGAAACCCCCAGACGGTGAAAATCCCGCTGGCTCAGCCACGACTATAACATCTGAAACCCACAGGCGGTGAATGTACGGCTGGCTCAGCCACAACTATAACATATGAAACCCACACACGGTGAAAGTTCAGCTGGCTCAGCAACGACTATAACATCTGAAACCCTCAGACGGTGAATGTCCTGCTGGCTCAGCAACAACTATAACATCTTAACCCCACAGACGGTGAATGTCCGACAGGCTCAGCCACGACTATAACATCTGAAACCCACAGGCGGTGAATGTCCGACTGGCTCAGCCATTACTATAACATCTGAAACACACAGACTATGAATGACTGACTGGCTCAGCCACGACTATAACATCTGAAACCCACAGACGGTGAATGTCCGGCTGGCTCAGCCATTACTATAACATCTGAAACACACATATGGTGAAAGTCCCGCTGGCTCAGCCACGACTATAACATCTGAAACCCACAGACGGTGAATGTCCCGCTGGCTCAGCAACGACTATAACATCTGAAACCCCCAGACGGTGAAAATCCCGCTGGCTCAGCCACGACTATAACATCTGAAACCCACAGGCGGTGAATGTACGGCTGGCTCAGCCACAACTATAACATATGAAACCCACACACGGTGAAAGTTCAGCTGGCTCAGCAACGACTATAACATCTGAAACCCTCAGACGGTGAATGTCCTGCTGGCTCAGCAACAACTATAACATCTTAACCCCACAGACGGTGAATGTCCGACAGGCTCAGCCACGACTATAACATCTGAAACCCACAGGCGGTGAATGTCCGACTGGCTCAGCCATTACTATAACATCTGAAACACACAGACTATGAATGACTGACTGGCTCAGCCACGACTATAACATCTGAAACCCACAGACGGTGAATGTCCGGCTGGCTCAGCCATTACTATAACATCTGAAACACACAGATGGTGAAAGTCCCGCTGGCTCAGCCACGACTATAACATCTGAAACCCACAGACGGTGAATGTCCCGCTGGCTCAGCAACGACTATAACATCTGAAACCCCCAGACGGTGAAAATCCCGCTGGCTCAGCCACGACTATAACATCTGAAACCCACAGGCGGTGAATGTACGGCTGGCTCAGCCACAACTATAACATATGAAACCCACACACGGTGAAAGTTCAGCTGGCTCAGCAACGACTATAACATCTGAAACCCTCAGACGGTGAATGTCCTGCTGGCTCAGCAACAACTATAACATCTTAACCCCACAGACGGTGAATGTCCGACAGGCTCAGCCACGACTATAACATCTGAAACCCACAGGCGGTGAATGTCCGACTGGCTCAGCCATTACTATAACATCTGAAACACACAGACTATGAATGACTGACTGGCTGAGCCACGACTATAACATCAGAAACCCACAGACGGTGAATGTCCGTCTGGCTCAGCCACGACTATAACATCTGAAACCCACAGACGGTGAATGTCCCGCTGGCTCAGCCACGACTATAACATCTGAAACCCCCAGACGGTGAAAATCCCACTGGCTCAGCCACGACTATAACATCTGAAACCCACAGGCGGTGAATGTACGGCTGGCTCAGCCACAACTATAACATATGAAACCCACACACGGTGAAAGTTCAGCTGGCTCAGCAACGACTACAACATCTGAAACCCACAGACTGTGAATGTCCGGCTGGCTCAGCAACGACTATAAAGTCTGAAACCCACATACTGTGAATGTCCGGCTCGCTGAGCAACGACTATAACATCTGAAACCCTCAGACGGTGAATGTCCTGCTGGCTCAGCAACAACTATAACATCTTAACCCCACAGACGGTGAATGTCCGACAGGCTCAGCCACGACTATAACATCTGAAACCCACAGGCGGTGAATGTCCGACTGGCTCAGCCATTACTATAACATCTGAAACACACAGACTATGAATGACTGACTGGCTCAGCCACGACTATAACATCAGAAACCCACAGACGGTGAATGTCCGTCTGGCTCAGCCACGACTATAACATCTGAAACCCACAGACGGTGAATGTCCCGCTGGCTCAGCCACGACTATAACATCTGAAACCCACAGACGGTGAATGTCCAGATGGCTCAGCAACGACTATGACATCTGAAACCCACAGACGGTGAATATCCCGCTGGCTCAGCAACGACTATAACATCTGAAACCCCCAGACGGTGAAAATCCCGCTGGCTCAGCCACGAATATAACATCTGAAACCCACAGGCGGTGAAAGACCGACTGGCTCAGCCACGACTCTAACATCTGAAACCCACAGACAGTGAATGTCCGGCTGGCTCAGTAACGACTATAACGTCTGAAACCCACAGACGGTGAATGTCCGGCTGGCTCAGCAACGACTATAACATCTGAAACCCACAGACTGTGAATATCCGGCTGGCTCAGCAACGACTAAAACATCTGAAACGCACAGATGGTGAATGTCCGGCTGGCTCAGCAACGACTATGACATCAGAAACCCACAGACTGTGAATATCCGGCTGGCTCAGCAACGACTATAACATCTGAAACCCACAGACTGTGAATGTCCCGCTGGCTCAGCCACGACTATAACATCTGGAACCCACAGACGGTGAATGTACGGATGGCTCAGCCACGACTATAACATCTGAAACCCACAGACGGTGAATGAGCGACTGGCTCAGCCACGATTATATTTTCTGAAACCCACAGACGGTGAATGTCCGGCTGGCTCAGCAATGACTATAACATCTGAAACCCACAGACTGTGAATGCCCGGCTGGCTCAGCCATTACTATAACATCTGAAACACACAGACGATGAATGACTGACTGGCTCAGCCACGACTATAACATCAGAAACCCACAGACGGTGAATCTCCGTCTGGCTCAGCCACGACTATAACATCTGAAACCCACAGTCTGTGAATGTCCGGCTGGCTCAGCCATTACTATAACATCTGAAACACACAGACGATGAATGACTGACTGGCTCAGCCACGACTATAACATCAGAAACCCACAGGCGATGAATGTCCGTCTGGCTCAGCAACTAATATGACATCTGAAACCCACAGACTGTGAATGTCCGGCTGGCTCAGCCATTACTATAACATCTGAAACACACAGACTATGAATGACTGACTGGCTCAGCCACGACTATAACATCAGAAACCCACAGACGGTGAATGTCCGTCTGGCTCAGCCACGACTATAACATCTGAAACCCACAGACGGTGAATGTCCGGCTGGCTCAGCCATTACTATAACATCTGAAACACACAGATGGTGAAAGTCCCGCTGGCTCAGCCACGACTATAACATCTGAAACCCACAGACGGTGAATGTCCCGCTGGCTCAGCAACGACTATAACATCTGAAACCCCCAGACGGTGAAAATCCCGCTGGCTCAGCCACGACTATAACATCTGAAACCCACAGGCGGTGAATGTACGGCTGGCTCAGCCACAACTATAACATCTGAAACCCACACACGGTGAAAGTTCAGCTGGCTCAGCAACGACTACAACATCTCAAACCCACAGACTGTGAATGTCCGGCTGGCTCAGCAACGACTATAACATCTGAAACCCCCAGACGGTGAAAATCCCGCTGGCTCAGCCACGACTATAACATCTGAAACCCACAGGCGGTGAATGACCGACTGGCTCAGCCACGACTATAACATCTGAAACCCTAAAACGGTGAAAGTACGGCGGGCTCAGCCACAACTATAACATCTGAAACCCACACACAGTGAAAGTTCAGCTGGCTCATCAACAACTATAACATCTGAAACCCACAGACGGTGAATGTCCGGCTGGCTCAGCCATTACTATAACATCTGAAACAAACAGATGGTGAAAGTCCCGCTGGCTCAGCCACAACTATAACATCTGAACCCCACAGGCGGTGAATGTCCCGCTGGCTCAGCACCGACTATAACATCTGAAACCCACAGACGGTGAATGTCCCGCTGGCTCAGCCACGACTATAACATCTGAAACCCACAGACGGTGAATGTCCGGCTGGCTCAGCAACGACTATAACATCTGAAACCCACAGACGGTGAATGTCCCGCTGGCTCAGCAACGACTATAACATCTGAAACCCCCAGACGGTGAAAATCCCGCTGGCTCAGCCACGACTATAACATCTGAAACCCACAGGCGGTGAATGACCGACTGGCTCAGCCACGACTATAACATCTGAAACCCAAAGACGGTGAATGTACGGCTGGCTCAGCCACAACTATAACATCTGAAACCCACACACGGTGAAAGTTCAGCTGGCTCAGCAACGACTACAACATCTGAAACCCACAGACTGTGAATGTCCGGCTGGCTCAGCAACGACTATAAAGTCTGAAACCCACATACTGTGAATGTCCGGCTCGCTGAGCAACGACTATAACATCTGAAACCCTCAGACGGTGAATGTCCTGCTGGCTCAGCAACAACTATAACATCTTAACCCCACAGACGGTGAATGTCCGACAGGCTCAGCCACGACTATAACATCTGAAACCCACAGGCGGTGAATGTCCGACTGGCTCAGCCATTACTATAACATCTGAAACACACAGACTATGAATGACTGACTGGCTCAGCCACGACTATAACATCAGAAACCCACAGACGGTGAATGTCCGTCTGGCTCAGCCACGACTATAACATCTGAAACCCACAGACGGTGAATGTCCCGCTGGCTCAGCCACGACTATAACATCTGAAACCCACAGACGGTGAATGTCCAGATGGCTCAGCAACGACTATGACATCTGAAACCCACAGACGGTGAATATCCCGCTGGCTCAGCAACGACTATAACATCTGAAACCCCCAGACGGTGAAAATCCCGCTGGCTCAGCCACGAATATAACATCTGAAACCCACAGGCGGTGAAAGACCGACTGGCTCAGCCACGACTCTAACATCTGAAACCCACAGACAGTGAATGTCCGGCTGGCTCAGTAACGACTATAACGTCTGAAACCCACAGACGGTGAATGTCCGGCTGGCTCAGCAACGACTATAACATCTGAAACCCACAGACTGTGAATATCCGGCTGGCTCAGCAACGACTAAAACATCTGAAACGCACAGATGGTGAATGTCCGGCTGGCTCAGCAACGACTATGACATCAGAAACCCACAGACTGTGAATATCCGGCTGGCTCAGCAACGACTATAACATCTGAAACCCACAGACTGTGAATGTCCCGCTGGCTCAGCCACGACTATAACATCTGGAACCCACAGACGGTGAATGTACGGATGGCTCAGCCACGACTATAACATCTGAAACCCACAGACGGTGAATGAGCGACTGGCTCAGCCACGATTATATTTTCTGAAACCCACAGACGGTGAATGTCCGGCTGGCTCAGCAATGACTATAACATCTGAAACCCACAGACTGTGAATGCCCGGCTGGCTCAGCCATTACTATAACATCTGAAACACACAGACGATGAATGACTGACTGGCTCAGCCACGACTATAACATCAGAAACCCACAGACGGTGAATCTCCGTCTGGCTCAGCCACGACTATAACATCTGAAACCCACAGTCTGTGAATGTCCGGCTGGCTCAGCCATTACTATAACATCTGAAACACACAGACGATGAATGACTGACTGGCTCAGCCACGACTATAACATCAGAAACCCACAGGCGATGAATGTCCGTCTGGCTCAGCAACTAATATGACATCTGAAAC
This sequence comes from Hemitrygon akajei, assembly GCF_048418815.1. Taxonomy (NCBI): domain Eukaryota; kingdom Metazoa; phylum Chordata; class Chondrichthyes; order Myliobatiformes; family Dasyatidae; genus Hemitrygon; species Hemitrygon akajei. Next base: position 35,604,901 of record NC_133147.1, read on the forward strand.
CCACAGACTGTGAATGTCCGGCTGGCTCAGCCATTACTATAACATCTGAAACACACAGACTATGAATGACTGACTGGCTCAGCCACGACTATAACATCAGAAACCCACAGACGGTGAATGTCCGTCTGGCTCAGCCACGACTATAACATCTGAAACCCACAGACGGTGAATGTCCGGCTGGCTCAGCCATTACTATAACATCTGAAACACACAGATGGTGAAAGTCCCGCTGGCTCAGCCACGACTATAACATCTGAAACCCACAGACGGTGAATGTCCCGCTGGCTCAGCAACGACTATAACATCTGAAACCCCCAGACGGTGAAAATCCCGCTGGCTCAGCCACGACTATAACATCTGAAACCCACAGGCGGTGAATGTACGGCTGGCTCAGCCACAACTATAACATCTGAAACCCACACACGGTGAAAGTTCAGCTGGCTCAGCAACGACTACAACATCTCAAACCCACAGACTGTGAATGTCCGGCTGGCTCAGCAACGACTATAACATCTGAAACCCCCAGACGGTGAAAATCCCGCTGGCTCAGCCACGACTATAACATCTGAAACCCACAGGCGGTGAATGACCGACTGGCTCAGCCACGACTATAACATCTGAAACCCTAAAACGGTGAAAGTACGGCGGGCTCAGCCACAACTATAACATCTGAAACCCACACACAGTGAAAGTTCAGCTGGCTCATCAACAACTATAACATCTGAAACCCACAGACGGTGAATGTCCGGCTGGCTCAGCCATTACTATAACATCTGAAACAAACAGATGGTGAAAGTCCCGCTGGCTCAGCCACAACTATAACATCTGAACCCCACAGGCGGTGAATGTCCCGCTGGCTCAGCACCGACTATAACATCTGAAACCCACAGACGGTGAATGTCCCGCTGGCTCAGCCACGACTATAACATCTGAAACCCACAGACGGTGAATGTCCGGCTGGCTCAGCAACGACTATAACATCTGAAACCCACAGACGGTGAATGTCCCGCTGGCTCAGCAACGACTATAACATCTGAAACCCCCAGACGGTGAAAATCCCGCTGGCTCAGCCACGACTATAACATCTGAAACCCACAGGCGGTGAATGACCGACTGGCTCAGCCACGACTATAACATCTGAAACCCAAAGACGGTGAATGTACGGCTGGCTCAGCCACAACTATAACATCTGAAACCCACACACGGTGAAAGTTCAGCTGGCTCAGCAACGACTACAACATCTGAAACCCACAGACTGTGAATGTCCGGCTGGCTCAGCAACGACTATAAAGTCTGAAACCCACATACTGTGAATGTCCGGCTCGCTGAGCAACGACTATAACATCTGAAACCCTCAGACGGTGAATGTCCTGCTGGCTCAGCAACAACTATAACATCTTAACCCCACAGACGGTGAATGTCCGACAGGCTCAGCCACGACTATAACATCTGAAACCCACAGGCGGTGAATGTCCGACTGGCTCAGCCATTACTATAACATCTGAAACACACAGACTATGAATGACTGACTGGCTCAGCCACGACTATAACATCAGAAACCCACAGACGGTGAATGTCCGTCTGGCTCAGCCACGACTATAACATCTGAAACCCACAGACGGTGAATGTCCCGCTGGCTCAGCCACGACTATAACATCTGAAACCCACAGACGGTGAATGTCCAGATGGCTCAGCAACGACTATGACATCTGAAACCCACAGACGGTGAATATCCCGCTGGCTCAGCAACGACTATAACATCTGAAACCCCCAGACGGTGAAAATCCCGCTGGCTCAGCCACGAATATAACATCTGAAACCCACAGGCGGTGAAAGACCGACTGGCTCAGCCACGACTCTAACATCTGAAACCCACAGACAGTGAATGTCCGGCTGGCTCAGTAACGACTATAACGTCTGAAACCCACAGACGGTGAATGTCCGGCTGGCTCAGCAACGACTATAACATCTGAAACCCACAGACTGTGAATATCCGGCTGGCTCAGCAACGACTAAAACATCTGAAACGCACAGATGGTGAATGTCCGGCTGGCTCAGCAACGACTATGACATCAGAAACCCACAGACTGTGAATATCCGGCTGGCTCAGCAACGACTATAACATCTGAAACCCACAGACTGTGAATGTCCCGCTGGCTCAGCCACGACTATAACATCTGGAACCCACAGACGGTGAATGTACGGATGGCTCAGCCACGACTATAACATCTGAAACCCACAGACGGTGAATGAGCGACTGGCTCAGCCACGATTATATTTTCTGAAACCCACAGACGGTGAATGTCCGGCTGGCTCAGCAATGACTATAACATCTGAAACCCACAGACTGTGAATGCCCGGCTGGCTCAGCCATTACTATAACATCTGAAACACACAGACGATGAATGACTGACTGGCTCAGCCACGACTATAACATCAGAAACCCACAGACGGTGAATCTCCGTCTGGCTCAGCCACGACTATAACATCTGAAACCCACAGTCTGTGAATGTCCGGCTGGCTCAGCCATTACTATAACATCTGAAACACACAGACGATGAATGACTGACTGGCTCAGCCACGACTATAACATCAGAAACCCACAGGCGATGAATGTCCGTCTGGCTCAGCAACTAATATGACATCTGAAACCCACAGACTGTGAATGTCCGGCTGGCTCAGCCATTACTATAACATCTGAAACACACAGACTATGAATGACTGACTGGCTCAGCCACGACTATAACATCAGAAACCCACAGACGGTGAATGTCCGTCTGGCTCAGCCACGACTATAACATCTGAAACCCACAGACGGTGAATGTCCGGCTGGCTCAGCCATTACTATAACATCTGAAACACACAGATGGTGAAAGTCCCGCTGGCTCAGCCACGACTATAACATCTGAAACCCACAGACGGTGAATGTCCCGCTGGCTCAGCAACGACTATAACATCTGAAACCCCCAGACGGTGAAAATCCCGCTGGCTCAGCCACGACTATAACATCTGAAACCCACAGGCGGTGAATGTACGGCTGGCTCAGCCACAACTATAACATCTGAAACCCACACACGGTGAAAGTTCAGCTGGCTCAGCAACGACTACAACATCTCAAACCCACAGACTGTGAATGTCCGGCTGGCTCAGCAACGACTATAACATCTGAAACCCCCAGACGGTGAAAATCCCGCTGGCTCAGCCACGACTATAACATCTGAAACCCACAGGCGGTGAATGACCGACTGGCTCAGCCACGACTATAACATCTGAAACCCTAAAACGGTGAAAGTACGGCGGGCTCAGCCACAACTATAACATCTGAAACCCACACACAGTGAAAGTTCAGCTGGCTCATCAACAACTATAACATCTGAAACCCACAGACGGTGAATGTCCGGCTGGCTCAGCCATTACTATAACATCTGAAACAAACAGATGGTGAAAGTCCCGCTGGCTCAGCCACAACTATAACATCTGAACCCCACAGGCGGTGAATGTCCCGCTGGCTCAGCACCGACTATAACATCTGAAACCCACAGACGGTGAATGTCCCGCTGGCTCAGCCACGACTATAACATCTGAAACCCACAGACGGTGAATGTCCGGCTGGCTCAGCAACGACTATAACATCTGAAACCCACAGACGGTGAATGTCCCGCTGGCTCAGCAACGACTATAACATCTGAAACCCCCAGACGGTGAAAATCCCGCTGGCTCAGCCACGACTATAACATCTGAAACCCACAGGCGGTGAATGACCGACTGGCTCAGCCACGACTATAACATCTGAAACCCAAAGACGGTGAATGTACGGCTGGCTCAGCCACAACTATAACATCTGAAACCCACACACGGTGAAAGTTCAGCTGGCTCAGGAACGACTATAACATCTGAAACCCACAGACGGTGAATGTCCGGCTGGCTCAGCAACGACTATAAAGTCTGAAACCCACATACGGTGAATGTCCGGCTCGCTGAGCAACGACGATAACATCTGAAACCCTCAGACGGTGAATGTCCTGCTGGCTCAGCAACAACTATAACATCTTAACCCCACAGACGGTGAATGTCCGACTGTCTCAGCCATTACTATAACATCTGAAACACACAGACTATGAATGACTGACTGGCTCAGCCACGACTATAACATCAGAAACCCACAGACGGTGAATGTCCGTCTGGCTCAGCCACGACTATAACATCTGAAACCCACAGACGGTGAATGTCCGGCTGGCTCAGCCATTACTATAACATCTGAAACACACAGATGGTGAAAGTCCCGCTGGCTCAGCCACGACTATAACATCTGAAACCCACAGGCGGTGAATGTCCCGCTGGCTCAGCAACGACTATAACATCTGAAACCCACAGACGGTGAATGTCCCGCTGGCTCAGCCACGACTATAACATCTGAAACCCACAGACGGTGAATGTCCAGATGGCTCAGCAACGACTATAACATCTGAAACCCACAGACGGTGAATATCCCGCTGGCTCAGCAACGACTATAACATCTGAAACGCCCAGACGGTGAAAATCCCGCTGGCTCAGCCACGAATATAACATCTGAAACCCACAGGCGGTGAATGACCGACTGGCTCAGCCACGACTCTAACATCTGAAACCCACAGACAGTGAATGTCCGGCTGGCTCAGTAACGACTATAACGTCTGAAACCCACAGACGGTGAATGTCCGGCTGGCTCAGCAACGACTATAACATCTGAAACCCACAGACTGTGAATATCCGGCTGGCTCAGCAACGACTATAACATCTGAAACGCACAGACGGTGAATGTCCGGCTGGCTCAGCAACGACTATGACATCAGAAACCCACAGACTGTGAATATCCGGCTGGCTCAGCAACGACTATAACATCTGAAACCCACAGACGGTGAATGTCCCGCTGGCTCAGCCACGACTATAACATCTGGAACCCACAGACGGTGAATGTACGGATGGCTCAGCCACGACTATAACATCTGAAACCCACAGACGGTGAATGAGCGACTGGCTCAGCCACGATTATATTTTCTGAAACCCACAGACGGTGAATGTCCGGCTGGCTCAGCAATGACTATAACATCTGAAACCCACAGACTGTGAATGCCCGGCTGGCTCAGCCATTACTATAACATCTGAAACACACAGACGATGAATGACTGACTGGCTCAGCCACGACTATAACATCAGAAACCCACAGACGGTGAATCTCAGTCTGGCTCAGCCACGACTATAACATCTGAAACCCACAGTCTGTGAATGTCCGGCTGGCTCAGCCATTACTATAACATCTGAAACACACAGACGATGAATGACTGACTGGCTCAGCCACGACTATAACATCAGAAACCCACAGGCGATGAATGTCCGTCTGGCTCAGCAACTAATATGACATCTGAAACCCACAGACTGTGAATGTCCGGCTGGCTCAGCCATTACTATAACATCTGAAACACACAGACTATGAATGACTGACTGGCTCAGCCACGACTATAACATCAGAAACCCACAGACGGTGAATGTCCGTCTGGCTCAGCCACGACTATAACATCTGAAACCCACAGACGGTGAATGTCCGGCTGGCTCAGCCATTACTATAACATCTGAAACACACAGATGGTGAAAGTCCCGATGGCTCAGCCACGACTATAACATCTGAAACCCACAGACGGTGAATGTCCCGCTGGCTCAGCAACGACTATAACATCTGAAACCCCCAGACGGTGAAAATCCCGCTGGCTCAGCCACGACTATAACATCTGAAACCCACAGGCGGTGAATGTACGGCTGGCTCAGCCACAACTATAACATCTGAAACCCACACACGGTGAAAGTTCAGCTGGCTCAGCAACGACTACAACATCTGAAACCCACAGACTGTGAATGTCCGGCTGGCTCAGCAACGACTATAACATCTGAAACCCCCAGACGGTGAAAATCCCGCTGGCTCAGCCACGACTATAACATCTGAAACCCACAGGCGGTGAATGTCCCGCTGGCTCAGCACCGACTATAACATCTGAAACCCACAGACGGTGAATGTCCCGCTGGCTCTGCCACGACTATAACATCTGAAACCCACAGACGGTGAATGTCCGGCTGGCTCAGCAACGACTATAACATCTGAAACCCACAGACGGTGAATGTCCCGCTGGCTCAGCAACGACTATAACATCTGAAACCCCCAGACGGTGAAAATCCCGCTGGCTCAGCCACGACTATAACATCTGAAACCCACAGGCGGTGAATGACCGACTGGCTCAGCCACGACTATAACATCTGAAACCCAAAGACGGTGAATGTACGGCTGGCTCAGCAACGACTATAACGTCTGAAACCCACATACGGTGAATGTCCGGCTGACTCAGCAACGACTATAACATCTGAAACCCACAGACGGTGAATGTCCCGCTGGCTCAGCAACGACTATAACATCTGAAACCCCCAGGCGGTGAATGACCGACTGGCTCAGCCACAACTATAACATCTGAAACCCACACACGGTGAAAGTTCAGCTGGCTCAGCAACGACTATAACATCTGAAACCCACACACGGTGAAAGTTCAGCTGGCTCAGCAACGACTATAACATCTGAAACCCACAGACGGTGAATGTCCGGCTGGCTCAGCAACGACTATAACGTCTGAAACCCACATACGGTGAATGTCCGGCTGGCTGAGCAACGACTATAACATCTGAAACCCACAGACGGTGAATGTCCTGCTGGCTCAGCCATTACTATAACATCTGAAACAAACAGATGGTGAAAGTCCCGCTGGCTCAGCCACGACTATAACATCTGAACCCCACAGGCGGTGAATGTCCCGCTGGCTCAGCACCGACTATAACATCTGAAACCCACAGACGGTGAATGTCCCGCTGGCTCAGCCACGACTATAACATCTGAAACCCACAGACGGTGAATGTCCGGCTGGCTCAGCAACGACTATAACATCTGAAACCCACAGACGGTGAATGTCCCGCTGGCTCAGCCACGACTATAACATCTGAAACCCACAGGCGGTGAATGACCGACTGGCTCAGCCACGACTATAACATCTGAAACCCAAAGACGGTGAATGTACGGCTGGCTCAGCCACAACTATAACATCTGAAACCCACACACGGTGAAAGTTCAGCTGGCTCAGGAACGACTATAACATCTGAAACCCACAGACGGTGAATGTCCGGCTGGCTCAGCAACGACTATAAAGTCTGAAACCCACATACGGTGAATGTCCGGCTCGCTGAGCAACGACTATAACATCTGAAACCCTCAGACGGTGAATGTCCTGCTGGCTCAGCAACAACTATAACATCTTAACCCCACAGACGGTGAATGTCCGACAGGCTCAGCCACGACTATAACATCTGAAACCCACAGGTGGTGAATGTCCGACTGGCTCAGCCACGACTATAACATCTGAAACGCAAAGACGGTGAATGTACGGCTGGCTCAGCCACAACTGTAACATCTGAAACCCACACACGGTGAAAGTTCAGCTGGCTCAGCAACGACTATAACATCTGAAACCCACAGACGGTGAATGTCCGGCTGGCTCAGCAACGACTATAACGTCTGAAACCCACATACGGTGAATGTCCGGCTGGCTCAGCAACGACTATAACATCTGAAACCCACAGACGGTGAATGTCCCGCTGGCTCAGCAACGACTATAACATCTGAAACCCCCAGGCGGTGAATGACCGACTGGCTCAGCCACAACTATAACATCTGAAACCCACACACGGTGAAAGTTCAGCTGGCTCAGCAACGACTATAACATCTGAAACCCACACACGGTGAAAGTTCAGCTGGCTCAGCAACGACTATAACATCTGAAACCCACAGACGGTGAATGTCCCGCTGGCTCAGCAACGACTATAACATCTGAAACCCCCAGACGGTGAAAATCCCGCTGGCTCAGCCACGACTATAACATCTGAAACCCACAGGCGGTGAATGTACGGCTGGCTCAGCCACAACTATAACATCTGAAACCCACACACGGTGAAAGTTCAGCTGGCTCAGCAACGACTACAACATCTGAAACCCACAGACTGTGAATGTCCGGCTGGCTCAGCAACGACTATAACATCTGAAACCCCCAGACGGTGAAAATCCCGCTGGCTCAGCCACGACTATAACATCTGAAACCCACAGGCGGTGAATGTCCCGCTGGCTCAGCACCGACTATAACATCTGAAACCCACAGACGGTGAATGTCCCGCTGGCTCTGCCACGACTATAACATCTGAAACCCACAGACGGTGAATGTCCGGCTGGCTCAGCAACGACTATAACATCTGAAACCCACAGACGGTGAATGTCCCGCTGGCTCAGCAACGACTATAACATCTGAAACCCCCAGACGGTGAAAATCCCGCTGGCTCAGCCACGACTATAACATCTGAAACCCACAGGCGGTGAATGACCGACTGGCTCAGCCACGACTATAACATCTGAAACCCAAAGACGGTGAATGTACGGCTGGCTCAGCAACGACTATAACGTCTGAAACCCACATACGGTGAATGTCCGGCTGACTCAGCAACGACTATAACATCTGAAACCCACAGACGGTGAATGTCCCGCTGGCTCAGCAACGACTATAACATCTGAAACCCCCAGGCGGTGAATGACCGACTGGCTCAGCCACAACTATAACATCTGAAACCCACACACGGTGAAAGTTCAGCTGGCTCAGCAACGACTATAACATCTGAAACCCACACACGGTGAAAGTTCAGCTGGCTCAGCAACGACTATAACATCTGAAACCCACAGACGGTGAATGTCCGGCTGGCTCAGCAACGACTATAACGTCTGAAACCCACATACGGTGAATGTCCGGCTGGCTGAGCAACGACTATAACATCTGAAACCCACAGACGGTGAATGTCCTGCTGGCTCAGCCATTACTATAACATCTGAAACAAACAGATGGTGAAAGTCCCGCTGGCTCAGCCACGACTATAACATCTGAACCCCACAGGCGGTGAATGTCCCGCTGGCTCAGCACCGACTATAACATCTGAAACCCACAGACGGTGAATGTCCCGCTGGCTCAGCCACGACTATAACATCTGAAACCCACAGACGGTGAATGTCCGGCTGGCTCAGCAACGACTATAACATCTGAAACCCACAGACGGTGAATGTCCCGCTGGCTCAGCCACGACTATAACATCTGAAACCCACAGGCGGTGAATGACCGACTGGCTCAGCCACGACTATAACATCTGAAACCCAAAGACGGTGAATGTACGGCTGGCTCAGCCACAACTATAACATCTGAAACCCACACACGGTGAAAGTTCAGCTGGCTCAGGAACGACTATAACATCTGAAACCCACAGACGGTGAATGTCCGGCTGGCTCAGCAACGACTATAAAGTCTGAAACCCACATACGGTGAATGTCCGGCTCGCTGAGCAACGACTATAACATCTGAAACCCTCAGACGGTGAATGTCCTGCTGGCTCAGCAACAACTATAACATCTTAACCCCACAGACGGTGAATGTCCGACAGGCTCAGCCACGACTATAACATCTGAAACCCACAGGTGGTGAATGTCCGACTGGCTCAGCCACGACTATAACATCTGAAACGCAAAGACGGTGAATGTACGGCTGGCTCAGCCACAACTGTAACATCTGAAACCCACACACGGTGAAAGTTCAGCTGGCTCAGCAACGACTATAACATCTGAAACCCACAGACGGTGAATGTCCGGCTGGCTCAGCAACGACTATAACGTCTGAAACCCACATACGGTGAATGTCCGGCTGGCTCAGCAACGACTATAACATCTGAAACCCACAGACGGTGAATGTCCCGCTGGCTCAGCAACGACTATAACATCTGAAACCCCCAGGCGGTGAATGACCGACTGGCTCAGCCACAACTATAACATCTGAAACCCACACACGGTGAAAGTTCAGCTGGCTCAGCAACGACTATAACATCTGAAACCCACACACGGTGAAAGTTCAGCTGGCTCAGCAACGACTATAACATCTGAAACCCACAGACGGTGAATGTCCGGCTGGCTCAGCAACGACTATAACGTCTGAAACCCACATACGGTGAATGTCCGGCTGGCTGAGCAACGACTATAACATCTGAAACCCACAGACGGTGAATGTCCTGCTGGCTCAGCAACAACTATAACATCTTAACCCCACAGACGGTGAATGTCCAACAGGCTCAGCCACGACTATAACATCTGAAACCCACAGGCGGTGAATGTCCAGCTGGCTCAGCAACGACTATAACATCTGAAACCCACAGATGGTGAATGTCCAGAAGGCTCAGCAACGACTATAACATCTGAAACCCACAGACGGTGAATGTCCGGCTGGCTCAGTAACGACTATAATGTCTGAAACCCACAGACGGTGAATGTCCGGCTGGCTCAGCAATGACTATAACATCTGAAACCCACAGACTGTGAATATCCGGCTGGCTCAGCAACGACTATAACATCTGAAACCCACAGACGGTGAATGTCCCGCTGGCTCAGCCACGACTATAACATCTGGAACCCACAGACGGTGAATGTCCGGCTGGCTCAGCAACAACTATAACATCTTAACCCCACAGACGGTGAATGTCCGACAGGCTCAGCCACGACTATAACATCTGAAACCCACAGGCGGTGAATGTCCAGCTGGCTCAGCAACGACTATAACATCTGAAACCCACAGATGGTGAATGTCCAGATGGCGCAGCAACGACTATAACATCTGAAACCCACAGACGGTGAATGTCCGGCTGGCTCAGTAACGACTATAACGTCTGAAACCCACAGACGGTGAATGTCCGGCTGGCTCAGCAATGACTATAACATCTGAAACCAACAGACTGTGAATATCCGGCTGGGTCAGCAACGACTATAACATCTGAAACCCACAGACGGTGAATGTCCCGCTGGCTCAGCCATTACTATAACATCTGAAACACACAGAGGATGAATGACTGACTGGCTCAGCCACGACTATAACATCAGAAACCCACAGACGGTGAATCTCCGTCTGGCTCAGCCACGACTATAACATCTGAAACCCACAGTCTGTGAATGTCCGGCTGGCTCAGCCATTACTATAACATCTGAAACACACAGACGATGAATGACTGACTGGCTCAGCCACGACTATAACATCAGAAACCCACAGGCGGTGAATGTCCGTCTGGCTCAGCAACTAATATGACATCTGAAACCCACAGACTGTGAATGTCCGGCTGGCTCAGCCATTACTATAACATCTGAAACACACAGACTATGAATGACTGACAGGCTCAGCCACGACTATAACATCAGAAACCCACAGACGGTGAATGTCCGTCTGGCTCAGCCACGACTATAACATCTGAAACCCACAGACGGTGAATGTCCGGCTGGCTCAGCCATTACTATAACATCTGAAACACACAGATGGTGAAAGTCCCGCTGGCTCAGCCACGACTATAACATCTGAAACCCACAGACGGTGAATGTCCCGCTGGCTAAGCAACGACTATAACATCTGAAACCCCCAGACGGTGAAAATCCCGCTGGCTCAGCCACGACTATAACATCTGAAACCCACAGGCGGTGAATGACCGACTGGCTCAGCCACAACTATAACATCTGAAACCCACACACGGTGAAAGTTCAGCTGGCTCAGCAACGACTTTAACATCTGAAACCCACAGACGGTGAATGTCCGGCTGGCTAAGCAACGACTATAACGTCTGAAACCCACATACGGTGAATGTCCGGCTGGCTGAGCAACGACTATAACATCTGAAACCCACAGACGGTGAATGTCCTGCTGGCTCAGCAACAACTATAACATCTTAACCCCACAGACGGTGAATGTCCGACAGGCTCAGCCACGACTATAACATCTGAAACCCACAGACGGTGAATGTCCCGCTGGCTCAGCCACGACTATAACATCTGAAACCCACAGACAGTGAATGTCCGGATGGCTCAGCAACGACTATAACATCTTAACCCCACAGACGGTGAATGGCAGCCTGACTCAGCCACGACTATAACATCTGAAACCCACAGACGGTGAATGTCCAGCTGGCTCAGCAACGACTATAACATCTGATACCCACAGATGGTGAATGTCCAGATGGCTCAGCAACGACTATAACATCTGAAACCCACAGACGGTGAATGTCCGGCTGGCTCAGCAACGACTATAACATCTGAAATCCACAGACAGTGAATGTCCGGCTGGCTCAGTAACGACTATAACGTCTGAAACCCACAGACGGTGAATGTCCGGCTGGCTCAGCAACGACTATAACATCTGAAACCCACAGACTGTGAATATCCGGCTGGCTCAGAAACGACTATAACATCTGAAACGCACAGGCGGTGAATGTCCGGCTGGCTCAGCAACGACTATGACATCAGAAACCCACAGACTGTGAATATCCGGCTGGCTCAGCAACGACTATAACATCTGAAACCCACAGACGGTGAATGTCCCGCTGGCTCAGCCACGACTATAACATCTGGAACCCACAGACGGTGAATGTACGGATGGCTCAGCCACGACTATAACATCTGAAACCCACAGACGGTGAATGAGCGACTGGCTCAGCCACGATTATATTTTCTGAAACCCACAGACGGTGAATGTCCGGCTGGCTCAGCAACGACTATAACATCTGAAACCCACAGACTGTGAATGCCCGGCTGGCTCAGCCATTACTATAACATCTGAAACACACAGACGATGAATGACTGACTGGCTCAGCCACGACTATAACATCAGAAACCCACAGACGGTGAATGTCCGTCTGGCTCAGCCACGACTATAACATCTGAAACCCACAGACGGTGAATGTCCGGCTGGCTCAGCCATTACTATAACATCTGAAACACACAGATGGTGAAAGTCCCGATGGCTCAGCCACGACTATAACATCTGAAACCCACAGACGGTGAATGTCCCGCTGGCTCAGCAACGACTATAACATCTGAAACCCCCAGACGGTGAAAATCCCGCTGGCTCAGCCACGACTATAACATCTGAAACCCACAGGCGGTGAATGTACGGCTGGCTCAGCCACAACTATAACATCTGAAACCCACACACGGTGAAAGTTCAGCTGGCTCAGCAACGACTACAACATCTGAAACCCACAGACTGTGAATGTCCGGCTGGCTCAGCAACGACTATAACATCTGAAACCCCCAGACGGTGAAAATCCCGCTGGCTCAGCCACGACTATAACATCTGAAACCCACAGGCGGTGAATGTCCCGCTGGCTCAGCACCGACTATAACATCTGAAACCCACAGACGGTGAATGTCCCGCTGGCTCAGCCACGACTATAACATCTGAAACCCACAGACGGTGAATGTCCGGCTGGCTCAGCAACGACTATAACATCTGAAACCCACAGACGGTGAATGTCCCGCTGGCTCAGCAACGACTATAACATCTGAAACCCCCAGACGGTGAAAATCCCGCTGGCTCAGCCACGACTATAACATCTGAAACCCACAGGCGGTGAATGACCGACTGGCTCAGCCACGACTATAACATCTGAAACCCAAAGACGGTGAATGTACGGCTGGCTCAGCAACGACTATAACGTCTGAAACCCACATACGGTGAATGTCCGGCTGACTCAGCAACGACTATAACATCTGAAACCCACAGACGGTGAATGTCCCGCTGGCTCAGCAACGACTATAACATCTGAAACCCCCAGGCGGTGAATGACCGACTGGCTCAGCCACAACTATAACATCTGAAACCCACACACGGTGAAAGTTCAGCTGGCTCAGCAACGACTATAACATCTGAAACCCACACACGGTGAAAGTTCAGCTGGCTCAGCAACGACTATAACATCTGAAACCCTCAGACGGTGAATGTCCGGCTGGCTCAGCAACGACTATAACGTCTGAAACCCACATACGGTGAATGTCCGGCTGGCTGAGCAACGACTATAACATCTGAAACCCACAGACGGTGAATGTCCTGCTGGCTCAGCCATTACTATAACATCTGAAACAAACAGATGGTGAAAGTCCCGCTGGCTCAGCCACGACTATAACATCTGAACCCCACAGGCGGTGAATGTCCCGCTGGCTCAGCACCGACTATAACATCTGAAACCCACAGACGGTGAATGTCCCGCTGGCTCAGCCACGACTATAACATCTGAAACCCACAGACGGTGAATGTCCGGCTGGCTCAGCAACGACTATAACATCTGAAACCCACAGACGGTGAATGTCCCGCTGGCTCAGCCACGACTATAACATCTGAAACCCACAGGCGGTGAATGACCGACTGGCTCAGCCACGACTATAACATCTGAAACCCAAAGACGGTGAATGTACGGCTGGCTCAGCCACAACTATAACATCTGAAACCCACACACGGTGAAAGTTCAGCTGGCTCAGGAACGACTATAACATCTGAAACCCACAGACGGTGAATGTCCGGCTGGCTCAGCAACGACTATAAAGTCTGAAACCCACATACGGTGAATGTCCGGCTCGCTGAGCAACGACTATAACATCTGAAACCCTCAGACGGTGAATGTCCTGCTGGCTCAGCAACAACTATAACATCTTAACCCCACAGACGGTGAATGTCCGACAGGCTCAGCCACGACTATAACATCTGAAACCCACAGGTGGTGAATGTCCGACTGGCTCAGCCACGACTATAACATCTGAAACGCAAAGACGGTGAATGTACGGCTGGCTCAGCCACAACTGTAACATCTGAAACCCACACACGGTGAAAGTTCAGCTGGCTCAGCAACGACTATAACATCTGAAACCCACAGACGGTGAATGTCGGGCTGGCTCAGCAACGACTATAACGTCTGAAACCCACATACGGTGAATGTCCGGCTGGCTCAGCAACGACTATAACATCTGAAACGCACAGACGGTGAATGTCCCGCTGGCTCAGCAACGACTATAACATCTGAAACCCCCAGGCGGTGAATGACCGACTGGCTCAGCCACAACTATAACATCTGAAACCCACACACGGTGAAAGTTCAGCTGGCTCAGCAACGACTATAACATCTGAAACCCACACACGGTGAAAGTTCAGCTGGCTCAGCAACGACTATAACATCTGAAACCCACAGACGGTGAATGTCCGGCTGGCTCAGCAACGACTATAACGTCTGAAACCCACATACGGTGAATGTCCGGCTGGCTGAGCAACGACTATAACATCTGAAACCCACAGACGGTGAATGTCCTGCTGGCTCAGCAACAACTATAACATCTTAACCCCACAGACGGTGAATGTCCAACAGGCTCAGCCACGACTATAACATCTGAAACCCACAGGCGGTGAATGTCCAGCTGGCTCAGCAACGACTATAACATCTGAAACCCACAGATGGTGAATGTCCAGATGGCTCAGCAACGACTATAACATCTGAAACCCACAGACGGTGAATGTCCGGCTGGCTCAGTAACGACTATAATGTCTGAAACCCACAGACGGTGAATGTCCGGCTGGCTCAGCAATGACTATAACATCTGAAACCCACAGACTGTGAATATCCGGCTGGCTCAGCAACGACTATAACATCTGAAACCCACAGACGGTGAATGTCCCGCTGGCTCAGCCACGACTATAACATCTGGAACCCACAGACGGTGAATGTCCGGCTGGCTCAGCAACAACTATAACATCTTAACCCCACAGACGGTGAATGTCCGACAGGCTCAGCCACGACTATAACATCTGAAACCCACAGGCGGTGAATGTCCAGCTGGCTCAGCAACGACTATAACATCTGAAACCCACAGATGGTGAATGTCCAGATGGCGCAGCAACGACTATAACATCTGAAACCCACAGACGGTGAATGTCCGGCTGGCTCAGTAACGACTATAACGTCTGAAACCCACAGACGGTGAATGTCCGGCTGGCTCAGCAATGACTATAACATCTGAAACCCACAGACTGTGAATATCCGGCTGGGTCAGCAACGACTATAACATCTGAAACCCACAGACGGTGAATGTCCCGCTGGCTCAGCCATTACTATAACATCTGAAACACACAGAGGATGAATGACTGACTGGCTCAGCCACAACTATAACATCAGAAACCCACAGACGGTGAATCTCCGTCTGGCTCAGCCACGACTATAACATCTGAAACCCACAGTCTGTGAATGTCCGGCTGGCTCAGCCATTACTATAACATCTGAAACACACAGACGATGAATGACTGACTGGCTCAGCCACGACTATAACATCAGAAACCCACAGGCGGTGAATGTCCGTCTGGCTCAGCAACTAATATGACATCTGAAACCCACAGACTGTGAATGTCCGGCTGGCTCAGCCATTACTATAACATCTGAAACACACAGACTATGAATGACTGACAGGCTCAGCCACGACTATAACATCAGAAACCCACAGACGGTGAATGTCCGTCTGGCTCAGCCACGACTATAACATCTGAAACCCACAGACGGTGAATGTCCGGCTGGTTCAGCCATTACTATAACATCTGAAACACACAGATGGTGAAAGTCCCGCTGGCTCAGCCACGACTATAACATCTGAAACCCACAGACGGTGAATGTCCCGCTGGCTAAGCAACGACTATAACATCTGAAACCCCCAGACGGTGAAAATCCCGCTGGCTCAGCCACGACTATAACATCTGAAACCCACAGGCGGTGAATGACCGACTGGCTCAGCCACAACTATAACATCTGAAACCCACACACGGTGAAAGTTCAGCTGGCTCAGCAACGACTTTAACATCTGAAACCCACAGACGGTGAATGTCCGGCTGGCTAAGCAACGACTATAACGTCTGAAACCCACATACGGTGAATGTCCGGCTGGCTGAGCAACGACTATAACATCTGAAACCCACAGACGGTGAATGTCCTGCTGGCTCAGCAACAACTATAACATCTTAACCCCACAGACGGTGAATGTCCGACAGGCTCAGCCACGACTATAACATCTGAAACCCACAGACGGTGAATGTCCCGCTGGCTCAGCCACGACTATAACATCTGAAACCCACAGACAGTGAATGTCCGGATGGCTCAGCAACGACTATAACATCTTAACCCCACAGACGGTGAATGGCAGCCTGACTCAGCCACGACTATAACATCTGAAACCCACAGACGGTGAATGTCCAGCTGGCTCAGCAACGACTATAACATCTGATACCCACAGATGGTGAATGTCCAGATGGCTCAGCAACGACTATAACATCTGAAACCCACAGACGGTGAATGTCCGGCTGGCTCAGCAACGACTATAACATCTGAAATCCACAGACAGTGAATGTCCGGCTGGCTCAGTAACGACTATAACGTCTGAAACCCACAGACGGTGAATGTCCGGCTGGCTCAGCAACGACTATAACATCTGAAACCCACAGACTGTGAATATCCGGCTGGCTCAGAAACGACTATAACATCTGAAACGCACAGGCGGTGAATGTCCGGCTGGCTCAGCAACGACTATGACATCAGAAACCCACAGACTGTGAATATCCGGCTGGCTCAGCAACGACTATAACATCTGAAACCCACAGACGGTGAATGTCCCGCTGGCTCAGCAACGACTATAACATCTGGAACCCACAGACGGTGAATGTACGGATGGCTCAGCCACGACTATAACATCTGAAACCCACAGACGGTGAATGAGCGACTGGCTCAGCCACGATTATCTTTTCTGAAACCCACAGACGGTGAATGTCCGGCTGGCTCAGCAACGACTATAACATCTGAAACCCACAGACTGTGAATGCCCGGCTGGCTCAGCCATTACTATAACATCTGAAACACACAGACGATGAATGACTGACTGGCTCAGCCACGACTATAACATCAGAAACCCACAGACGGTGAATGTCCGTCTGGCTCAGCCACGACTATAACATCTGAAACCCACAGTCTGTGAATGTCCGGCTGGCTCAGCCATTACTAAAACATCTGAAACACACAGACGATGAATGACTGACTGGCTCAGCCACGACTATAACATCAGAAACCCACAGGCGGTGAATGTCCGTCTGGCTCAGCAACTAATGTGACATCTGAAACCCACAGACTGTGAATGTCCGGCTGGCTCAGCCATTACTATAACATCTGAAACACACAGACGATGAATGACTGACTGGCTCAGCCACGACTATAACATCAGAAACCCACAGACGGTGAATCTCCGTCTGGCTCAGCCACGACTATAACATCTGAAACCCACAGTCTGTGAATGTCCGGCTGGCTCAGCCATTACTATAACATCTGAAACACACAGACGATGAATGACTGACTGGCTCAGCCACGACTATAACATCAGAAACCCACAGGCGATGAATGTCCGTCTGGCTCAGCAACTAATATGACATCTGAAACCCACAGACTGTGAATGTCCGGCTGGCTCAGCCATTACTATAACATCTGAAACACACAGACTATGAATGACTGACTGGCTCAGCCACGACTATAACATCAGAAACCCACAGACGGTGAATGTCCGTCTGGCTCAGCCACGACTATAACATCTGAAACCCACAGACGGTGAATGTCCGGCTGGCTCAGCCATTACTATAACATCTGAAACACACAGATGGTGAAAGTCCCGCTGGCTCAGCCACGACTATAACATCTGAAACCCACAGACGGTGAATGTCCCGCTGGCTCAGCAACGACTATAACATCTGAAACCCCCAGACGGTGAAAATCCCGCTGGCTCAGCCACGACTATAACATCTGAAACCCACAGGCGGTGAATATACGGCTGGCTCAGCCACAACTATAACATCTGAAACCCACACACGGTGAAAGTTCAGCTGGCTCAGCAACGACTACAACATCTGAAACCCACAGACTGTGAATGTCCGGCTGGCTCAGCAACGACTATAACATCTGAAACCCCCAGACGGTGAAAATCCCGCTGGCTCAGCCACGACTATAACATCTGAAACCCACAGGCGGTGAATGACCGACTGGCTCAGCCACGACTATAACATCTGAAACCCAAAAACGGTGAAAGTACGGCGGGCTCAGCCACAACTATAACATCTGAAACCCACACACAGTAAAAGTTCAGCTGGCTCATCAACAACTATAACATCTGAAACCCACAGACGGTGAATGTCCGGCTGGCTCAGCCATTACTATAACATCTGAAACAAACAGATGGTGAAAGTCCCGCTGGCTCAGCCACGACTATAACATCTGAACCCCACAGGCGGTGAATGTCCCGCTGGCTCAGCACCGACTATAACATCTGAAACCCACAGACGGTGAATGTCCCGCTTGCTCAGCCACGACTATAACATCTGAAACCCACAGACGGTGAATGTCCGGCTGGCTCAGCAACGACTATAACATCTGAAACCCACAGACGGTGAATGTCCCGCTGGCTCAGCAACGACTATAACATCTGAAACCCCCAGACGGTGAAAATCCCGCTGGCTCAGCCACGACTATAACATCTGAAACCCACAGGCGGTGAATGACCGACTGGCTCAGCCACGACTATAACATCTGAAACCCAAAGACGGTGAATGTACGGCTGGCTCAGCCACAACTATAACATCTGAAACCCACACACGGTGAAAGTTCAGCTGGCTCAGGAACGACTATAACATCTGAAACCCACAGACGGTGAATGTCCGGCTGGCTCAGCAACGACTATAAAGTCTGAAACCCACATACGGTGAATGTCCGGCTCGCTGAGCAACGACTATAACATCTGAAACCCTCAGACGGTGAATGTCCTGCTGGCTCAGCAACAACTATAACATCTTAACCCCACAGACGGTGAATGTCCGGCTGGCTCAGCCATTACTATAACATCTGAAACACACAGATGGTGAAAGTCCCGCTGGCTCAGCCACGACTATAACATCTGAAACCCACAGACGGTGAATGTCCCGCTGGCTAAGCAACGACTATAACATCTGAAACCCCCAGACGGTGAAAATCCCGCTGGCTCAGCCACGACTATAACATCTGAAACCCACAGGCGGTGAATGACCGACTGGCTCAGCCACAACTATAACATCTGAAACCCACACACGGTGAAAGTTCAGCTGGCTCAGCAACGACTTTAACATCTGAAACCCACAGACGGTGAATGTCCGGCTGGCTAAGCAACGACTATAACGTCTGAAACCCACATACGGTGAATGTCCGGCTGGCTGAGCAACGACTATAACATCTGAAACCCACAGACGGTGAATGTCCTGCTGGCTCAGCAACAACTATAACATCTTAACCCCACAGACGGTGAATGTCCGACAGGCTCAGCCACGACTATAACATCTGAAACCCACAGACGGTGAATGTCCCGCTGGCTCAGCCACGACTATAACATCTGAAACCCACAGACAGTGAATGTCCGGATGGCTCAGCAACGACTATAACATCTTAACCCCACAGACGGTGAATGGCAGCCTGACTCAGCCACGACTATAACATCTGAAACCCACAGACGGTGAATGTCCAGCTGGCTCAGCAACGACTATAACATCTGATACCCACAGATGGTGAATGTCCAGATGGCTCAGCAACGACTATAACATCTGAAACCCACAGACGGTGAATGTCCGGCTGGCTCAGCAACGACTATAACATCTGAAATCCACAGACAGTGAATGTCCGGCTGGCTCAGTAACGACTATAACGTCTGAAACCCACAGACGGTGAATGTCCGGCTGGCTCAGCAACGACTATAACATCTGAAACCCACAGACTGTGAATATCCGGCTGGCTCAGAAACGACTATAACATCTGAAACGCACAGGCGGTGAATGTCCGGCTGGCTCAGCAACGACTATGACATCAGAAACCCACAGACTGTGAATATCCGGCTGGCTCAGCAACGACTATAACATCTGAAACCCACAGACGGTGAATGTCCCGCTGGCTCAGCCACGACTATAACATCTGGAACCCACAGACGGTGAATGTACGGATGGCTCAGCCACGACTATAACATCTGAAACCCACAGACGGTGAATGAGCGACTGGCTCAGCCACGATTATATTTTCTGAAACCCACAGACGGTGAATGTCCGGCTGGCTCAGCAACGACTATAACATCTGAAACCCACAGACTGTGAATGCCCGGCTGGCTCAGCCATTACTATAACATCTGAAACACACAGACGATGAATGACTGACTGGCTCAGCCACGACTATAACATCAGAAACCCACAGACGGTGAATTTCCGTCTGGCTCAGCCACGACTATAACATCTGAAACCCACAGTCTGTGAATGTCCGGCTGGCTCAGCCATTACTAAAACATCTGAAACACACAGACGATGAATGACTGACTGGCTCAGCCACGACTATAACATCAGAAACCCACAGGCGGTGAATGTCCGTCTGGCTCAGCAACTAATGTGACATCTGAAACCCACAGACTGTGAATGTCCGGCTGGCTCAGCCATTACTATAACATCTGAAACACACAGACGATGAATGACTGACTGGCTCAGCCACGACTATAACATCAGAAACCCACAGACGGTGAATCTCCGTCTGGCTCAGCCACGACTATAACATCTGAAACCCACAGTCTGTGAATGTCCGGCTGGCTCAGCCATTACTATAACATCTGAAACACACAGACGATGAATGACTGACTGGCTCAGCCACGACTATAACATCAGAAACCCACAGGCGATGAATGTCCGTCTGGCTCAGCAACTAATATGACATCTGAAACCCACAGACTGTGAATGTCCGGCTGGCTCAGCCATTACTATAACATCTGAAACACACAGACTATGAATGACTGACTGGCTCAGCCACGACTATAACATCAGAAACCCACAGACGGTGAATGTCCGTCTGGCTCAGCCACGACTATAACATCTGAAACCCACAGACGGTGAATGTCCGGCTGGCTCAGCCATTACTATAACATCTGAAACACACAGATGGTGAAAGTCCCGCTGGCTCAGCCACGACTATAACATCTGAAACCCACAGACGGTGAATGTCCCGCTGGCTCAGCAACGACTATAACATCTGAAACCCCCAGACGGTGAAAATCCCGCTGGCTCAGCCACGACTATAACATCTGAAACCCACAGGCGGTGAATATACGGCTGGCTCAGCCACAACTATAACATCTGAAACCCACACACGGTGAAAGTTCAGCTGGCTCAGCAACGACTACAACATCTGAAACCCACAGACTGTGAATGTCCGGCTGGCTCAGCAACGACTATAACATCTGAAACCCCCAGACGGTGAAAATCCCGCTGGCTCAGCCACGACTATAACATCTGAAACCCACAGGCGGTGAATGACCGACTGGCTCAGCCACGACTATAACATCTGAAACCCAAAAACGGTGAAAGTACGGCGGGCTCAGCCACAACTATAACATCTGAAACCCACACACAGTAAAAGTTCAGCTGGCTCATCAACAACTATAACATCTGAAACCCACAGACGGTGAATGTCCGGCTGGCTCAGCCATTACTATAACATCTGAAACAAACAGATGGTGAAAGTCCCGCTGGCTCAGCCACGACTATAACATCTGAACCCCACAGGCGGTGAATGTCCCGCTGGCTCAGCACCGACTATAACATCTGAAACCCACAGACGGTGAATGTCCCGCTGGCTCAGCCACGACTATAACATCTGAAACCCACAGACGGTGAATGTCCGGCTGGCTCAGCAATGACTATAACATCTGAAACCCACAGACGGTGAATGTCCCGCTGGCTCAGCAACGACTATAACATCTGAAACCCCCAGACGGTGAAAATCCCGCTGGCTCAGCCACGACTATAACATCTGAAACCCACAGGCGGTGAATGACCGACTGGCTCAGCCACGACTATAACATCTGAAACCCAAAGACGGTGAATGTACGGCTGGCTCAGCCACAACTATAACATCTGAAACCCACACACGGTGAAAGTTCAGCTGGCTCAGGAACGACTATAAAATCTGAAACCCACAGACGGTGAATGTCCGGCTGGCTCAGCAACGACTATAAAGTCTGAAACCCACATACGGTGAATGTCCGGCTCGCTGAGCAACGACTATAACATCTGAAACCCTCAGACGGTGAATGTCCTGCTGGCTCAGCAACAACTATAACATCTTAACCCCACAGACGGTGAATGTCCGACAGGCTCAGCCACGACTATAACATCTGAAACCCACAGGCGGTGAATGTCCGACTGGCTCAGCCACGACTATAACATCTGAAACGCAAAGACGGTGAATGTAAGGCTGGCTCAGCCACAACTGTAACATCTGAAACCCACACACGGTGAAAGTTCAGCTGGCTCAGCAACGACTATAACATCTGAAACCCACAGACGGTGAATGTCCAGCTGGCTCAGCAACGACTATAACGTCTGAAACCCACATACGGTGAATGTCCGGCTGGCTCAGCAACGACTATAACATCTGAAACCCACAGACGGTGAATGTCCCGCTGGCTCAGCAACGACTATAACATCTGAAACCCCCAGGCGGTGTATGACCGACTGGCTCAGCCACAACTATAACATCTGAAACCCACACACGGTGAAAGTTCAGCTGGCTCAGCAACGACTATAACATCTGAAACCCACACACGGTGAAAGTTCAGCTGGCTCAGCAACGACTATAACATCTGAAACCCACAGACGGTGAATGTCCGGCTGGCTGAGCAACGACTATAACATCTGAAACCCACAGACGGTGAATGTCCTGCTGGCTCAGCAACAACTATAACATCTTAACCCCACAGACGGTGAATGTCCAACAGGCTCAGCCACGACTATAACATCTGAAACCCACAGGCGGTGAATGTCCAGCTGGCTCAGCAACGACTATAACATCTGAAACCCACAGATGGTGAATGTCCAGATGGCTCAGCAACGACTATAACATCTGAAACCCACAGACGGTGAATGTCCGGCTGGCTCAGTAACGACTATAACGTCTGAAACCCACAGACGGTGAATGTCCGGCTGGCTCAGCAATGACTATAACATCTGAAACCCACAGACTGTGAATATCCGGCTGGCTCAGCAACGACTATAACATCTGAAACCCACAGACGGTGAATGTCCCGCTGGCTCAGCCACGACTATAACATCTGGAACCCACAGACGGTGAATGTCCGGCTGGCTCAGCAACAACTATAACATCTTAACCCCACAGACGGTGAATGTCCGACAGGCTCAGCCACGACTATAACATCTGAAACCCACAGGCGGTGAATGTCCAGCTGGCTCAGCAACGACTATAACATCTGAAACCCACAGATGGTGAATGTCCAGATGGCGCAGCCATTACTATAACATCTGAAACACACAGACGATGAATGACTGACTGGCTCAGCCACGACTATAACATCAGAAACCCACAGGCGGTGAATGTCCGTCTGGCTCAGCAACTAATATGACATCTGAAACCCACAGACTGTGAATGTCCGGCTGGCTCAGCCATTACTATAACATCTGAAACACACAGACTATGAATGACTGACAGGCTCAGCCACGACTATAACATCAGAAACCCACAGACGGTGAATGTCCGTCTGGCTAAGCCACGACTATAACATCTGAAACCCACAGACGGTGAATGTCCCGCTGGCTCAGCAACGACTATAACATCTGAAACCCCCAGACGGTGAAAATCCCGCTGGCTCAGCCACGACTATAACATCTGAAACCCACAGGCGGTGAATATACGGCTGGCTCAGCCACAACTATAACATCTGAAACCCACACACGGTGAAAGTTCAGCTGGCTCAGCAACGACTACAACATCTGAAACCCACAGACTGTGAATGTCCGGCTGGCTCAGCAACGACTATAACATCTGAAACCCCCAGACGGTGAAAATCCCGCTGGCTCAGCCACGACTATAACATCTGAAACCCACAGGCGGTGAATGACCGACTGGCTCAGCCACGACTATAACATCTGAAACCCAAAAACGGTGAAAGTACGGCGGGCTCAGCCACAACTATAACATCTGAAACCCACACACAGTAAAAGTTCAGCTGGCTCATCAACAACTATAACATCTGAAACCCACAGACGGTGAATGTCCGGCTGGCTCAGCCATTACTATAACATCTGAAACAAACAGATGGTGAAAGTCCCGCTGGCTCAGCCACGACTATAACATCTGAACCCCACAGGCGGTGAATGTCCCGCTGGCTCAGCACCGACTATAACATCTGAAACCCACAGACGGTGAATGTCCCGCTGGCTCAGCCACGACTATAACATCTGAAACCCACAGACGGTGAATGTCCGGCTGGCTCAGCAATGACTATAACATCTGAAACCCACAGACGGTGAATGTCCCGCTGGCTCAGCAACGACTATAACATCTGAAACCCCCAGACGGTGAAAATCCCGCTGGCTCAGCCACGACTATAACATCTGAAACCCACAGGCGGTGAATGACCGACTGGCTCAGCCACGACTATAACATCTGAAACCCAAAGACGGTGAATGTACGGCTGGCTCAGCCACAACTATAACATCTGAAACCCACACACGGTGAAAGTTCAGCTGGCTCAGGAACGACTATAAAATCTGAAACCCACAGACGGTGAATGTCCGGCTGGCTCAGCAACGACTATAAAGTCTGAAACCCACATACGGTGAATGTCCGGCTCGCTGAGCAACGACTATAACATCTGAAACCCTCAGACGGTGAATGTCCTGCTGGCTCAGCAACAACTATAACATCTTAACCCCACAGACGGTGAATGTCCGACAGGCTCAGCCACGACTATAACATCTGAAACCCACAGGCGGTGAATGTCCGACTGGCTCAGCCACGACTATAACATCTGAAACGCAAAGACGGTGAATGTAAGGCTGGCTCAGCCACAACTGTAACATCTGAAACCCACACACGGTGAAAGTTCAGCTGGCTCAGCAACGACTATAACATCTGAAACCCACAGACGGTGAATGTCCAGCTGGCTCAGCAACGACTATAACGTCTGAAACCCACATACGGTGAATGTCCGGCTGGCTCAGCAACGACTATAACATCTGAAACCCACAGACGGTGAATGTCCCGCTGGCTCAGCAACGACTATAACATCTGAAACCCCCAGGCGGTGTATGACCGACTGGCTCAGCCACAACTATAACATCTGAAACCCACACACGGTGAAAGTTCAGCTGGCTCAGCAACGACTATAACATCTGAAACCCACACACGGTGAAAGTTCAGCTGGCTCAGCAACGACTATAACATCTGAAACCCACAGACGGTGAATGTCCGGCTGGCTGAGCAACGACTATAACATCTGAAACCCACAGACGGTGAATGTCCTGCTGGCTCAGCAACAACTATAACATCTTAACCCCACAGACGGTGAATGTCCAACAGGCTCAGCCACGACTATAACATCTGAAACCCACAGGCGGTGAATGTCCAGCTGGCTCAGCAACGACTATAACATCTGAAACCCACAGATGGTGAATGTCCAGATGGCTCAGCAACGACTATAACATCTGAAACCCACAGACGGTGAATGTCCGGCTGGCTCAGTAACGACTATAACGTCTGAAACCCACAGACGGTGAATGTCCGGCTGGCTCAGCAATGACTATAACATCTGAAACCCACAGACTGTGAATATCCGGCTGGCTCAGCAACGACTATAACATCTGAAACCCACAGACGGTGAATGTCCCGCTGGCTCAGCCACGACTATAACATCTGGAACCCACAGACGGTGAATGTCCGGCTGGCTCAGCAACAACTATAACATCTTAACCCCACAGACGGTGAATGTCCGACAGGCTCAGCCACGACTATAACATCTGAAACCCACAGGCGGTGAATGTCCAGCTGGCTCAGCAACGACTATAACATCTGAAACCCACAGATGGTGAATGTCCAGATGGCGCAGCAACGACTATAACATCTGAAACCCACAGACGGTGAATGTCCGGCTGGCTCAGTAACGACTATAACGTCTGAAACCCACAGACGGTGAATGTCCGGCTGGCTCAGCAATGACTATAACATCTGAAACCCACAGACTGTGAATATCCGGCTGGGTCAGCAACGACTATAACATCTGAAACCCACAGACGGTGAATGTCCCGCTGGCTCAGCCATTACTATAACATCTGAAACACACAGAGGATGAATGACTGACTGGCTCAGCCACGACTATAACATCAGAAACCCACAGACGGTGAATCTCCGTCTGGCTCAGCCACGACTATAACATCTGAAACCCACAGTCTGTGAATGTCCGGCTGGCTCAGCCATTACTATAACATCTGAAACACACAGACGATGAATGACTGACTGGCTCAGCCACGACTATAACATCAGAAACCCACAGGCGGTGAATGTCCGTCTGGCTCAGCAACTAATATGACATCTGAAACCCACAGACTGTGAATGTCCGGCTGGCTCAGCCATTACTATAACATCTGAAACACACAGACTATGAATGACTGACAGGCTCAGCCACGACTATAACATCAGAAACCCACAGACGGTGAATGTCCGTCTGGCTAAGCCACGACTATAACATCTGAAACCCACAGACGGTGAATGTCCGGCTGGCTCAGCCATTACTATAACATCTGAAACACACAGATGGTGAAAGTCCCGCTGGCTCAGCCACGACTATAACATCTGAAACCCACAGACGGTGAATGTCCTGCTGGCTAAGCAACGACTATAACATCTGAAACCCCCAGACGGTGAAAATCCCGCTGGCTCAGCCACGACTATAACATCTGAAACCCACAGGCGGTGAATGACCGACTGGCTCAGCCACAACTATAACATCTGAAACCCACACACGGTGAAAGTTCAGCTGGCTCAGCAACGACTTGAACATCTGAAACCCACAGACGGTGAATGTCCGGCTGGCTAAGCAACGACTATAACGTCTGAAACCCACATACGGTGAATGTCCGGCTGGCTGAGCAACGACTATAACATCTGAAACCCACAGACGGTGAATGTCCTGCTGGCTCAGCAACAACTATAACATCTTAACCCCACAGACGGTGAATGTCCGACAGGCTCAGCCACGACTATAACATCTGAAACCCACAGACGGTGAATGTCCCGCTGGCTCAGCCACGACTATAACATCTGAAACCCACAGACAGTGAATGTCCGGATGGCTCAGCAACGACTATAACATCTTAACCCCACAGACGGTGAATGGCAGCCTGACTCAGCCACGACTATAACATCTGAAACCCACAGACGGTGAATGTCCAGCTGGCTCAGCAACGACTATAACATCTGATACCCACAGATGGTGAATGTCCAGATGGCTCAGCAACGACTATAACATCTGAAACCCACAGACGGTGAATGTCCGGCTGGCTCAGCAACGACTATAACATCTGAAATCCACAGACAGTGAATGTCCGGCTGGCTCAGTAACGACTATAACGTCTGAAACCCACAGACGGTGAATGTCCGGCTGGCTCAGCAACGACTATAACATCTGAAACCCACAGACTGTGAATATCCGGCTGGCTCAGAAAAGACTATAACATCTGAAACGCACAGGCGGTGAATGTCCGGCTGGCTCAGCAACGACTATGACATCAGAAACCCACAGACTGTGAATATCCGGCTGGCTCAGCAACGACTATAACATCTGAAACCCACAGACGGTGAATGTCCCGCTGGCTCAGCCACGACTATAACATCTGGAACCCACAGACGGTGAATGTACGGATGGCTCAGCCACGACTATAACATCTGAAACCCACAGACGGTGAATGAGCGACTGGCTCAGCCACGATTATATTTTCTGAAACCCACAGACGGTGAATGTCCGGCTGGCTCAGCAACGACTATAACATCTGAAACCCACAGACTGTGAATGCCCGGCTGGCTCAGCCATTACTATAACATCTGAAACACACAGACGATGAATGACTGACTGGCTCAGCCACGACTATAACATCAGAAACCCACAGACGGTGAATCTCCGTCTGGCTCAGCCACGACTATAACATCTGAAACCCACAGTCTGTGAATGTCCGGCTGGCTCAGCCATTACTAAAACATCTGAAACACACAGACGATGAATGACTGACTGGCTCAGCCTCGACTATAACATCAGAAACCCACAGGCGGTGAATGTCCGTCTGGCTCAGCAACTAATGTGACATCTGAAACCCACAGACTGTGAATGTCCGGCTGGCTCAGCCATTACTATAACATCTGAAACACACAGACTATGCATGACTGACTGGCTCAGCCACGACTATAACATCAGAAACCCACAGACGGTGAATGTCCGTCTGGCTCAGCCACGACTATAACATCTGAAACCCACAGACGGTGAATGTCCAGCTGGCTCAGCAACGACTATAACATCTGAAACCCACAGACGGTGAATGTCCCGCTGGCTCAGCCACGACTATAACATCTGAAACCCACAGGCGGTGAATGACCGACTGGCTCAGCCACAACTATAACATCTGAAACCCACACACGGTGAAAGTTCAGCTGGCTCAGCAACGACTTTAACATCTGAAACCCACAGACGGTGAATGTCCGGCCTGCTCAGCAATGACTATAACATCTGAAACCCACAGACTGTGAATGCCCGGCTGGCTCAGCCATTACTATAACATCTGAAACACACAGACGATGAATGACTGACTGGCTCAGCCACGACTATAACATCAGAAACCCACAGACGGTGAATCTCCGTCTGGCTCAGCCACGACTATAACATCTGAAACCCACAGACGGTGAATGTCCAGCTGGCCGAGCCATTACTATAACATCTGAAACACACAGATGGTGAAAGTCCCGCTGGCTCAGCCACGACTATAACATCTGAAACCCACAGGCGGTGAATGACCGACTGGCTCAGCCACAACTATAACATCTGAAACCCACACACGGTGAATGTCCAGCTGGCCTAGCCATTACTATAACATCTGAAACGCACAGACGGTGAATGTCCCGCTGGCTCAGCAATGACTATAACATCTGAAACCCACAGACTGTGAATGCCCGGCTGGCTCAGCCATTACTATAACATCTGAAACACACAGACGATGAATGACTGACTGGCTCAGCCACGACTATAACATCAGAAACCCACAGGCGGTGAATGTCCGTCTGGCTCAGCAACTAATGTGACATCTGAAACCCACAGACTGTGAATGTCCGGCTGGCTCAGCCATTACTATAACATCTGAAACACACAGACGATGAATGACTGACTGGCTCAGCCACGACTATAACATCAGAAACCCACAGGCGGTGAATGTCCGTCTGGCTCAGCAACTAATGTGACATCTGAAACCCACAGACTGTGAATGTCCCGCTGGCTCAGCCACGACTATAACATCTGAAACCCACAGACGGTTCATGTCCCGCTAGCTCAGCAACGACTATAACATCTGAAACCCACAGACGGTGAATGTCCCGCTGGCTCAGCAACGACTATAACATCTGAAACCAACAGACGGTGAATGACCTGCTGGCTCAGCAACGACTCTAACATCTGAAACCCACAGACGGTGAAAGACCCGCTGGCTCAGCAACGACTATAACATCTGAAACCCACAGACGGTGAATGACGGACTGGCTCAGCCACGACTATAACATCTGAAACCCACAGACGGTGAATGTTCAGCTGGCTCAACAACGACTATAACATCTGAAACCCACAGACTGTGAATATCCGGCTGGCTCAGCAACGACTATAACATCTGAAACCCACAGACGGTGAATGTCCCGCTGGCTCAGCCACGACTATAACATCTGGAACCCACAGACGGTGAATGTACGGATGGCTCAGCCACGACTATAACATCTGAAACCCACAGACGGTGAATGAGCGACTGGCTCAGCCACGATTATATTTTCTGAAACCCACAGACGGTGAATGTCCGGCTGGCTCAGCAACGACTATAACATCTGAAACCCACAGACTGTGAATGCCCGGCTGGCTCAGCCATTACTATAACATCTGAAACACACAGACGATGAATGACTGACTGGCTCAGCCACGACTATAACATCAGAAACCCACAGACGGTGAATCTCCGTCTGGCTCAGCCACGACTATAACATCTGAAACCCACAGTCTGTGAATGTCCGGCTGGCTCAGCCATTACTAAAACATCTGAAACACACAGACGATGAATGACTGACTGGCTCAGCCACGACTATAACATCAGAAACCCACAGGCGGTGAATGTCCGTCTGGCTCAGCAACTAATGTGACATCTGAAACCCACAGACTGTGAATGTCCGGCTGGCTCAGCCATTACTATAACATCTGAAACACACAGACTATGAATGACTGACTGGCTCAGCCACGACTATAACATCAGAAACCCACAGACGGTGAATGTCCGTCTGGCTCAGCCACGACTATAACATCTGAAACCCACAGACGGTGAATGTCCAGCTGGCTCAGCAACGACTATAACATCTGAAACCCACAGACGGTGAATGTCCCGCTGGCTCAGCCACGACTATAACATCTGAAACCCACAGGCGGTGAATGACCGACTGGCTCAGCCACAACTATAACATCTGAAACCCACACACGGTGAAAGTTCAGCTGGCTCAGCAACGACTTTAACATCTGAAACCCACAGACGGTGAATGTCCGGCCTGCTCAGCAATGACTATAACATCTGAAACCCACAGACTGTGAATGCCCGGCTGGCTCAGCCATTACTATAACATCTGAAACACACAGACGATGAATGACTGACTGGCTCAGCCACGACTATAACATCAGAAACCCACAGACGGTGAATCTCCGTCTGGCTCAGCCACGACTATAACATCTGAAACCCACAGACGGTGAATGTCCAGCTGGCCGAGCCATTACTATAACATCTGAAACACACAGATGGTGAAAGTCCCGCTGGCTCAG